>NW_028262290.1:134565976-134869006 GCF_047370975.1 Nipponia nippon | reverse complement strand
ATGAATATGAGTAAATGCTAAGTTTGTATGAGGACAGGAGAGAAGAGGGGTGAAAAAAGGGCAAAAGATTTCACAATATGCACTAATATGAAAAAGAATAGGAGATGTACACTGAAGTCCTTGATGTCTGTCTTCTGTTGGCTTCTCTGGCATTGTGGCTGGACAACCCACACTGCACCTTCAAAGCAATTTTCCTTTTAGGTTTGTGTCCCCCAGGATGCCAAACCTCTCCTCCTGTGTTCTGAGCAGTTTCTACAAACTGCAAAGTACATGGGACTCATACTCCCTAGGAAAATAAATGCTGTTATGGAAAAAAAAATAATGTATCACTTAGTTTGTTCCCATTTCTTTACTACCTGCTGCTTTGTTATGCTTTCAGGTGTGTAGAATGCTTACGCTGTCTCTGCCATCTTGTTCTTTGCATCTTTCTCTGCTATGATTTCTACAGAAGTGTGGCTTTTTAGTGCTTGTATAATATTATTTATAAAAAATTCAACCATTTATAAAGTGATTAAGCACCGTTAATGTTAAGAAATTTGTTACTATTTTTTTTTTCTTCCACCAGAGAACTAAGAAGTATCCCAAGTCTATCACGTTTTCATAGGTTAAGGTATTTGTGGATTAACAACAATAAGGTAATTAGGTGTTCCTTTAAAGAGCAGAACAGTACATCTATACTCGCTGATTATTATTTCATAATTTTTCTAACATACAGTATTATATAATTGTCAAGCTAATAAATTATTTTTAATTTTCAGGCAAATTTAACTGATTTAAATATGACAGTTTTGAAGAAACAGTATTGTATTTTACGTTACAGAGTATAAGCTGATGTAGTTTCCTTTAGATTCACATCACATTTATAAATTTAGTGTATTTAAGAAGCTGAGGTTTGTTGCTGATACCTTAGCAATGAAAAGAAAGATTGAGTATATTTAGAACTAAGTTATTGGCAAAATTGCCTGATAGCATACCGATACCTGAGGTCCAGGACAGCAGTTTCGAGTGTAGCTCATAGCAAGTATACCCTGCCCACCAGAGTGGGGAGCTCTTGGAACAGACCGAGGGGCGATGTGGCTGTAGGGTATTCTTATAACAGCTTCTGGGCTTCCTAGTTTTTCAGGAAAGGAATGGACTGCAGGAAACACGTAGCTCTTTTTTCATGCCCTTGCAGACATTCATAGTTTATTTCCTGGCAGGCTGGTGGTTGAGGTAAGACTCCTTTTTGCCCTCATGCACACAAGAGTGACATATAACCCTTTCAAATGTGCTTCTCCTTGTGCACAGGAAGTAGCACCGCAATGCTCGGGTTGATGGGGTATCTTCTGCCGTTACGCAGGCCGCTGTGTCACCTAAACCTTTTTGATATAAGAGAGATTTCCAGGCGAGTGATTAGGGTATGAAATTGGGCCACATTGGGCCTTGAGAAATTATCTCTTGTTTCCAATGCACTGTGTGGTCCTAAATCCGTTACACAAACCACGTGCCTCACTTTCTCCATCTGTGCAAATCTACATTATAGTATTTATTACATCCTATAGGAGTTTTAAGACAATGCTCTGTCAAAATCTCCAGACACTACAGTTTCCAGCCAAGTCTCTAAGCACATGGCATCTTACACAAAGTCATCTACTTGACAGTAGAATTATCTGATTTAGAAATCTCCAAATACATAGCCAACCATTATTAAATGGTTAAATTGAATCCAAACCTTCACCATTAGCCACTGGTAATTAAAAAGCAAGAAAAGTGATGAACCCCACGAATTTCTAACCTGGTTTTAAATATCTTACTGTACAGTAGTTAACATGACTTTCGCAATGGGCTCAAGTTCTTAGAACACCAGAATTGCTTGCTCAGGCAAATAAGTAGCTCTGTGAGCAGCAGAAAAAATAAATTTACATTCCATGTCACTTAGGAGTGTACGTATATCTGCTGCCCCAGGCTAGCATCAATTATATAGCATCTTATGTCGACTTCATTGAAAGACCTGTGGTTATCCAGCTATTTTCAAAAAAAGCAAAAATATGGATACGTTAAAAGGTTGAACTAAAATCACAGGTATAATAAGGTTTTCCCTTGTATTTCTAAAGGACACTAAAGAATAAGAGAAAATGGCCTGATGACTAAGCAGAACCGATCTTGCTGACCATAAAAGATAAATAAATGTGATTTTTGCACAGATCTCACTTTCCTACCTAAGCGGTAACAAAGAGCATTCTTTGTTGTTCTGTGTAACTTGTGTGGAAATGTCATTTTCTATATAACTTGTGTGGAGAAGCCACTCAGTGGCTTTTCTTAGGAGAAGTCTCAGCTAAATGCTGTAATAGGAGGAGCATATTTTTCTGAACTCAGAAGATCTGAGATCTTTTTTCTTTCCTTAAAAATGTATCACAATAATTTTATCACAAAAAAGTAAATTTCAGAGGATCCTAAAAACCTAGACTTGTCAGAGATAGCGAAACGCCACTATATACAATAGGTATGTGTGGGCTTTGCACTACAGAAGATACAGTAATCATTGTGAAGAACAGGATTTTTTTATTTGTAGAATATTGCTGTTTTCACTGAACTAGGTTTTTCTGAGGTGAAGGAAGACTCAGAGAATGGTATTATTTTGAACTTTAAAGTATCTTTTCTCAGAGGATTTCAGAGAACTTCAGGAATGGAAAAACCTCTGTCTTATTCTCCTCCTTTCAACTTTCAGATACTGTAAATACACTGAGCAAAGCACATTTGGTTTAAAATCAGTGGCAGAATTCAAGGACTGAAATCACTCCCCCCACTAACAAATGACTTTGCATCACAGAAATCAAAGTAGTGCCAGGAATAAAATTCTGTTTGTTGTTCTTGCATTTTAACTGTAGGATAAATACTCAGGCACCCTTAGTACTCCCAGTTCTCAACTAATATAATGGTCAGCTTGGTATCCCATTGCATGTACTTTACCTTGCATTGAAGTCAAGACAATATTAGAACTGAGCTTCTCCGACCAAGGGGATGAGATTTTGTAGGGACTGAAGATAACTCTTTCTTGGGAATATACCCATACATACCATTTTTTTCTGTAACTGGAATTGATTCTGTAAATCTGATTAAATGTCATTTTTGGAAATTTAGAACAAATACGTGCTCTTTGGACCTACTGATGAAGAAATAATTTTAAAACTAGACGCTGAGCTTATTCCAAGGATCTATTTCAGGAGTATTTTTAAATTAAAGTAGAATTATTATATCCTGCAAGGGTGTTCTCACAATAAAAAATATTTCAAATGTGAATTGATGTAAAAGAAAATGTGAAGACTAGTAATTCAATGAAATCTGTTTCCAAATACAAATATTAAATTTGTAGTTCAAAAATTAGGTAAGTCTGTGCTATGTGTATTTGATGTGTAAGTAGTATTTCTAATGAAGGTTCAGCTGTCAAGAGAATCCTTAAACCAACAGTCTTAATCAGAAATATAAGAAACTGCCTATAGTTAAACAGTTTCCAAGAGGCTGTGTTTATACTTCTCCAAAGACTGACATATAACAATTTTCCTAACTCTAATTTCAGATCGAAGATTTAACCTTCTTGATCAATAACTATTGCTTGACTGAACTCTATCTCAACAATAATGAACTGACAGATATATCAGGTACCAATATTCCCTTTTTAGATTGTTGAGCAGAGGGCTACGCTTTCTTTCCTGTGTACTGGTACTCAAATTTATAAAAGTGGATGACAGCAGGTAACTCAATGGTTGAAAGCTGCTATGTATGCATAACAATACATGTTAATTATTTTCTTAGAGATTTAATTGTTCCAGCATACGTGAGTGGCAATAAGGTGATATGTTTATCCTGGTCTAAGGGATGAAATGTCATTCACTTTAATGTCAGGCAATTGTAAAATATTTTTTATCTTACATGACCATATTTCATATTGAAAATGAACATGCAAAGCTCTTTTTACATGACGATTTGTAGTCCGCCTGCTGATCAGGTACTCCGTAACTGGATAGAAGTACCTTTCGAGAGCCATTTATGTTTATATGATGAAAAACTGGTAGCAGTGGTGACAGACTTAACATGAAAATAAAAGAGTAATAAATTATTAAGTTGCCCCACTTGTAAGGTAGTCACTAAGGTTCTGCAGTTTCTTCATGATATAGTTACATTTATAATCAGAAGTATTTCGCAAAGTTACTGCAAAACTGTTTTATTGTAAAATTGCATCTGTCTTACACTTCTATTTCAGTTTTGCTTGCTCTTATAGATTAAAGTGGCTGTACCAGACTAGGGAGTTTGTGAATGAAGAAGCCAAACCATAATAAATTTGTGACATTTCTAGACATTTAAATGTTTATATATTACTTTTCTCTGTCACTATGAAATGTTGGGATGAGAAATCATGTTGATTAATTTCTGTGAGATTTTGAGAAAAATGGATGTTTGAAAGAAAGAAACATGGACACAAGAGACAATACGGAAGATAACAAACTATGGGTAAACAGAAGGGCAAGTATCATTGGTAGAGAACTGTGGATGAGAAATACTATATAGAATTTGAAAAATAAGACGCCTATGCCTGATGTGGCATGAGGATGTGAACACATAGTCTGGGTCAGCCACAACAATATTTTGAAATAACTTTTTAATACATTAATGATCATTTGAAATTGAACTATTTTCTAAGGAATTCACTATTTATTGCTTGTGAGGCAAAGGTAGTATTGGGGATATACTATTGTTTGTGAGGCAAAGGTAATACTGGGTAAGGGTAAAAGGAAGTGAAGACGAATTAATCAAAGATTACTGGAATATAGGAGGAAGGAAGCGAGGAAGAAGAGAGGATGCAGTCCATAGAATCATAGAATGCTTTGGGATGGAAGGGACCATTAAAGGTCATCTAGTCCATCCCCCCTGCAGTTGGCAGGGACATCTACAACTAGATCAGGTTGCTCAGAGCCCCATCCAGCTTGGCCTTGAATGTTTCCAAGGATGGGGCATCTACCACCTCTTTGGGCAACCTGTTCCAGTGTCTCACCACCCTCATTGTAAAAAATTTCTTCCTTATACTCAGTCTGTTTCGCCACCCTCATAATGAAAAAATTTTTTCTTGTGTTTAGATGCAAATCAGTTGATGCTGATTTGTTCAGGCAAGGGTGATGGGGACAAATGGAAGGAACTGGAATGAAAAAAGTTGGCATATATTCAAAGGATGTAACTAGAAAGATTTTTTTTTTTTACTAATCTCATGCAAGGTGTTACCAGAAGGCAGGCATAGATGGATAAGTAGAATATTGAATTCAGTGTGCAGCATAACAAAGTAATTATCTAATAATGGCAGTCAGGTATGGTGAGAATAATTAATTGTTTTTCATTTTATTTCAGGTGCTTTGAAACACTTATGTGCATTACAGATTCTGTTGCTTCACAACAACCAGTTAAAAAAACTTGGCAAAACAGTGAAGGAATTGAAAGGAATGATAAGCTTGCAGACCCTAAGTAATACCTTATTCTTATTTTGCAGAACAGCGAGCAGTAGTTTTTTAGTGTTCCTTATCAGGATGTTTCTTGTCTGTTTCCGCATCATTTGCCAATAGCTTTTGAAGCTACTTATCAATTTCAACTAAATTTCACAGAAGAAAGAGCTCTCTAAGACATGAAGATTCCACAGAGAGTACCTCAACTAAGAAAAAACTGCCAGATGAGTTCAGAAGTTAACTCTTTTTGGCTGCTGGCTAGCCAGTCTCCTGGATGAGTAGCTTGGAGGCAGTCAAAGCAGTAAACTGCTACCTTTTTGTAAGGGAACACAGGAGTACAGTGAGATTATCACAGAGGTGAAGCGAGTTGTGAAACGGGTGTTACTGCTGTTGAGAGTGTAAGTGATAGGTTATAGAACCCAAATTCTTGCCTTATTAATTCTCTTGCTCATAGAAGATGCTTTCTGCATCTTTTTGGCAGACTCTATGGATTTTTAGAGTCTAAGAATAAATATATTGTAGATATTAAGTCTAAAAATGTCTGTTAAGTAGCATACTTTTTGATATACTGGCTGGAAATGGAAGTAGCATAGGCTCTGAAATTTCAAATTAAGTTATATAAGACAGTGTTGGCACCACTGAGTTACAATATAAGAATTAGCCTCCAGGGAAAGTAGGATTATATGCTATTACCCTATTGAAAGTGAAAGTGTAAGCAGTCTTTTTCCATGGTTCCTAAAAGAATGTCGTCATAGGTCATGCCAAATGCTCAGTACTTTGGAAAACGGAAACAAGTTTTGCGTCTTAGCGACACAATTAATGGAGGTGAATGTCATCAAGCCATACTTCCTTATGCACTCAAAAAATTGAACGTCTGATTGCGGGAAAGCCAAATATGGCTTGAAAAGTACACTTTTAATTGAACTTGACACTGGGCCAAAATTAAAAAACAAATCAAGTGTTTAGGAAGACAACATGCCAGCCCAAATTATTGTAATTTTTTTCATTGCAAAAACAGTCCATTTAAGAATGCATTTGGTGGAAGTGATTAGGCAAAGTCTGGACAGACATCCTATGTATGAATGGTGCAGTCACTTGAGTTTAATGTTATAGCCCTACCAATTAATAAGGAGCTCCAACAAGCACAGGGAGTTTGTTGTACTTGTTGCAACCGTCTGTGGGAAATAAAGACAAATAACAGATAGTTAAAGTGCTGCCGAGTTATTATGAACGGCAGTCACAAAGGCATAGTGAAAATTGGGTGCATACTGGACGAGCCACCACCATAGAAAAGCAAGTGTTTAAGAGAACTATCAAACAACATACAGAATACACCAGTCTACCCTGATGAAAAAAATTGTTCTTTAGTTCAAAGATATCAGGGTAAACGCTAATCAGTGGAAGAAACTTAATAACCTTAACTTTCCTTTTTGACTGTTGCAGTCATGAAGAAATTGTCAATGTGTTTGTTTCAAGGAGATTTCATAATAATGAGTTCCCACATTAACAGGACTCTATTGGTTGAATAAAATGCACTGTCATACTTGAAGTAAATGACAGCAGTAAATGAACAAAATATATTTTCAAAGTCATATCCTATATATCATATCATATTACTGTTTTGGCTACTTACAATATTTAGAAATGTGAAATGGGTGCAGAATTTACACTGTGTAGCTTTGAAAAGGCCTGCGCTTATAATTCACCTTTATAAAATAAAAACTGTTTTGGGAACAGGAGAGTTCTCACTGTTGTGAGGTAGATCTTTTTTGTTGCTGGACAATCCAATTAAAAAAACCCACTTGCTAGCCTTCAACAGAACTTCTGGATGCATAATAACATTTTATTATTTTGTAGCCCTTGGGGACATTAGAACTATTGCAATGGTGCAATCTAATGCACTATTATTGTTCAGTTCAGAAGTAGCATCCAGCTGCCAAAATGCTGCATTTCTCTTCCTTAAGGCTCTCTTGTGATTTTTAGCCACTGCCCTGCACTGCATTTGTAGCATAACACCATTCTTCATCAGGCGTTTAGGGAAGACAGCTTCTAAAGATTTACTGAGTGGGTTCCTCACAACTGCAGCCTTTTGGGAGATACGGAGGGTTTCTTTATGGGCTCAGCTTGTGCTCACATCTCCCTTTTGGAATGCGAGGTTTTTGTTATGTACTCTGTAAATTGCCTCAACTGATTTATTATCCACAGCTGATAACATCTTGCTGCTAGACCTCAGAAAACTCCTTTTGTTCTTCACTATGTTTCTACCACAGTAGTTCCTTTCTGCCCCATGTGGGTTAGGCACACGGTTTTCCTATGCTCCAAATAGAGAAAGCAGACAAAACTGTGGAGGAAGAAAGCATTATCCCTAATTTGTAGAAATAAAATTGCATGACCTTGACAAGAAAGTAGATAGCAGAGCCAAGAATTGATCCCAGATGTTTTGTAAAATAAGACCATCTTGATCCACACAACGGTTGGATTTATTGTAAGAACAACCAGCAGAAAAAATCATATACTCTAAACCAAACCTACAAATCAGTGTTGATGAGGAGGGATGTGCTCCAAGTAGCATCCAGATTCAGAAGTACTTAGTATCAACCCCGGCTTGTGCCTTGGAAAAATCTCTCTTGAATCTTCATTCCATTCCTCTACCAAACATACCTGCTTTTAGAGACCTTTCTGAAACATTTTTCTCTCTGGAATGCTAGCACATATTTTCTCAACTCAAGAACAGACTTATCAGATATGTACCTAATATTCTTTCTGATTAACACTTTCTAGAAAAAATAGCTATATACTACTTTGTTTGGTAAAAATGGAACTTCCTTTTGCTGCCACCTTGTGGGTCTCTTAAAACTTCTAAGTATAGTGATTTTTTAAAATTTGTTAAAGAATTAAAATATTTTAAGTTGTCCTCTGAATGCATGAGCAGGCATTTTCTGTGTAGGAGATACCAAATGCCCATTCCAGCCTTACTGTGCCCTCAAAATAACTGCTAAATCACACCAAGCACTGAGCCCTCTTTGGCAGTCATAATTATCCTGAAGAGCATGAAATGGCATCTTGTAGTTTACAAATCTGTGTGGAATATTTCCAGACTTTTTTCTTCTTCTAGTATCTCTTACGTGCTTCTGTAATACCATCTTTCCCTCCCTAACTGCTAAAATTACATATAACAGGATTTTTTACCCTAGAGTGAATATTAGCCACAGCCTCTTCTCAAAGAGAGAAAAACGGACCCGTGTAAACCTTGGCAGAAGTTGTCAAAATTATTAATTCAAGATTTTTTTCCTCTACTCTGATCTCAAGGTAGCAGCCTCCTAATTATTTTTACTGTCTCAGAAGAACAGCATTTGTATAAGGAGAAAAACAGCATTATTATGTTTTTCATTTAGGAAAAAACCTCCATCCAACAACACTTTGTTTGTTTGTTTGTTTGTTAACTGATCTGGGAATGAGCCAGTTTCTATTTTAATCAACCTCAGATATCACTCTCATGAAACAAACTGATCTGGCATGTCAGCTAGGCAAATGTTCCACATCTGGCAAAGCAGCAACACAGCACTGATATCTGTCTCTGTGTTGCAAAGGTTTGGTTATGCAGGTGATGTGAACCTGAAAGTAAGTATTTTAGTCAAGTTGCTAAGGTACCTCAAGTCTCAATGAAAGTTAGTGGGACCCAGGTTCTCAGGAACTTAGGTCCTTTTAAACACTTTACTCTTTAAGTTTTTTGAGTTTTCAAACTCATCATCTTTCAAAACATCAGAAGACTGGATATTTACTTTTTATATTGTGTTTATGGGATAAAAATTTTATATCATAGCTACATATACATATATAGCTATGATCAGCTATATCAGCCTTAGGTGTCCTAAAGCCCATCTGGTTTTAATAACTCTCTCCCTACAAATTTTGTGTCTTAACTTTAAGCTGTCACGCCTAAAAGACTACTGTTATTTAAAATAGGTATCACCTAACAATACATAAGAAAACCAAAGGCAAGCAGTGTTTTTGTCTGTATATCATAAAAAATAGAAAAAAAACTTCAAAGGTTTGGAGTGCATGATGGCACCTTTACTCAGTTCTTGCCTGTGGTATTTTGCATACTCTGCAATAAGCCAATTCTTGCAGTCCATGTTTAGTTGAGTAATTTTGCATTTGTAAAGAGACTGTGCTTTGTTTACCCAGCATAAGAACAATTTGAATTTGATAATATTTTGTACAAAATCTTTGGCTACTAGTGATCTTTAATTTTCCTGCCTTCCTAAGTTAGTTGTTTTTCTTTTGCTGGGTTTGGTTTTTTGTGATGTTATTTGTTTTTTCTGTGTACATTTTGCAGACCTATTCCATAACCCTCTGGCACAAGACCCAGGCTACCGGCTTTATGTGATATACTCCCTGCCTTCAGTACAGCTCCTTGACAGAAAATGTAAGGATTGCTTTCCTCTTCTCACAAAGTATTGACAGTTGCTTTTGATTTTAATCAGTTTGGAAAAAATAGGTGAATTAATCTTGCCTGTTCTTTCACATGCATTTGTTGATATAGCAAAAGATCTAATTAACAGATACCCATTTTTTGCAAGATTTGTCAAGCAAATAGAGTTTGCATGGCATAAACAGTTTTCTTTGCCAAATGCTTTTGATTTCTGTCTTTTTAAGTTGTGTATGTTTATCTTGTATGTTGGTGTATATATTTTTGGGTAAGACAGATAAAAGCCTGGGCTTAGAAACACGTACCTACATTTGTGCATTCAAACTGGTATATTCACATGGGTGAGTGTGTTTACTTAGATATGGATAACATCCTCAGCTATCTACATGTTTCTGTACAGCTTAAATATGTATATGCACATTTCTTGATGAGGTACATGCTGACCAAGCTTTCAGATATAAATCTTCATAAATCACCAAGAGATCTTTCACAGCTTGTCTACTGTAAATTCTACAGAAAAGAATTGTGTTAAAGAGTAGCCAGATGATAAATCAGTCAATCCATAAACATGCCACAGCAGACCCAGAAAATCAACTTTGGTGCTTTTTGTCTCTGGTGTTTGGAGAGCTGTGTGATTGGCAGGAGGACTGAAAATTAACTGGAGAGCACTGAGAACGGTGTTGATTCCTACCTCAGCTCTACCTCATGAGAAAGTAGCAAGGAGAAACAATGCTATCTTGAAAACCTGTTCCCAGTCTCTAGGAGAATCAGGATGCAAGACGAGCAAGGCAGCCACAGGACATCTGCAGGTGCTGGCAGGCTGTGTAGCTCTGTCATGAAGGAACGCTGGTGGATGGGCCACAGCATGTGTCAGGGGTTGATGAGGAGCTGCTGGATCTCACCACATGGCCGCTTGCTTACACATTCATTTTGCACTGGTACCTCCAGTCTCGTGAATATTTGGTCTTTTGTTACATCTGTGCTTAGCACGTCTGCCAGGCTGTTCTACTAATGATCATTTTTGACTAGGGAGCGATGACTGAAGCTTAACGTGCTGGAAAATACGCGTTGCATTTACAGCTCTAGAAACACTTCCGTATAACTTCCTGGACTTAATCTCCTAAATACAGTTATACTGTAATCAGTCCTGGATTAAGACTTGAGGCATTAATTGGTATCAGGCTGTACCCTGGACTTTCTATTTAGTGAACTATTTCTCTAACATTACAAAGCTTCTTCACCATCTGTGGAACATTACCACAGCACAGTCCTGGCTGTCTCCTTTACACAAGACGTGTGCTCACATTTCTGTTACCTCCAGGCATGACTACTGCAGTTCCTTCCTAATTGGTCCCCTAGACACCATGACTTAAAAACTTCCCTGAATTCAAAATGCTTCTGCCAGAGTTAGTTACTTGTTCTAAACCTTTAACTCACTTCTGTTCCATAGCTGAAGTACTAGGTTAGTATGCAGTTTATATCATTGAAGTTAAAATCCCCTATTTGACTTAACAGTCTCAAACTCTTTGTTTAAAAGTTAAAGTTATTTTTGAATCAAAGCGCAAAACAGGAAAATTTGAAGCTTTTCTTTTGATTGTACTCCTCCAGTTTTCTCTGTCATTGAGCAATGGGAATTGAACTGTCCTTGAACCAGGACTTGTTTTTGCTATTCATAAAGAAACTTCCAAATCTTTACTGACTTCTGCAGTAGATCCCATTTAAGCGGTATGAAAAGGCTTGCCTTCTAGTTTCTTGGTTTAAAACTTCTGATCCTACTGCACTTAAAAGAAAAAAATATTTTATTGGACAGGGCTTCACCCTAAAGCCTGAGGAAGTATCACTCCATGATCCTATTTTGAATTGTGAAATAATGCAGATTTACACCGCTATTGTTACAAAACTCTGCACAAAAAAGTGAATTACCTTCTGCATGCAGATAGATAATACCAGCCTTTTAAGTTGGTAGAAAAAATACAATTTTTATATCCCTTTTAACAGCAGTTACACAAAGAGAAAGGGAGTCAGCGCTTCATCTTTATAACCGCGAAAGGTCTTGTGTCATGCAGTCAATAGCTTTTGGAAAGAGAGTAAATACACCCCTGGGGACTACAGTGGGATCTAGCAGATGCGCTCAACCAGCCAGAAGACTGATGATGCCCTCAGGTATTTATCATAATGTAAGGAAAAGCATGCATTTTTAGGTGATTGAATTAGAAAAAAGTTCTTTCCATTCATCTGATGAAAAGTTATTCGTTTTAGTAATAAAGTACAAATGCATCAGGAACTCAACCAAATTGCTTCATAAAGTAAGTAGTAGTAGCAGCAACAGGCAACAAATGAATCCTTCTACTAAGAGTATTGTGGCAAATAAGTTCTAGTCACTCCCTGTAGTTACAGAATTGTCTTTAAAGATAGCTGAACAAACAAAGTTTCATTTTTTCAATATGTGTCCTGTGAGTGTTTAGTTTTATTTAACTAAAAACATCTCAATACACTTCTAGGTGGAGTCTCAGACAGTGATCAGCTCATAGAGTTTTGATGCCCTCTAGTGCTTTTATAAAATAATCTCTTGAAGAAAGTATTTTCTTCTAAATAGTGTTTTAAATTTTACATATATTGCCTGGTTTTGTAAGCAGATTCCTTTTGATACTTTTCAAGCTGAAAATATTTTAATGATGTCTTATAATAGCATATAAAGTACATTTTAGAGTTCTTAAAACATTCAGATCTGGAAGACATCATGATCCTGGCACAAGAAGGCAGGTGAATACTGCCTGGAACCTTGTGACTTGTACCGTGTGACAGTCCAGAACAAACCTTGAAATCCCACACGGTCTTATCTGCTTGTCTGATGTTTTAAAGACAAGAAAAACAGTATTGTGCATAGATGACTGAAATGGCAGCATTTTAAACAGTAAGTGCAGATGAAGTTTGGAACAGTAATAAAATACCTGCTATTTTTTTTTAATGTATATATCACAATAGTAAACCTGAAAGCAGTATATTTAACAATAATTTTGAAAGGGTTGGGAAAAAAGGATAGTTTAATCATATTTATTTGTTTTGCTGATAATTATCAAAGTAGGCATACAATTGTCTTTATGTCTACAATGCAGTCATTCACATATATAGACAGTGGCGTCATCTTTCTGTGAAAGAAAAAAAAAATGCATGGTTATATATGTCTATGGGAAGTAAAATAGAAGAACTACATAAACTTAAAAAAAACCCCCAACAGATACTTGTTTCCGCTGTAACTTAATAAAAGATAATCTTGAACATTTCAAATCATTTGCTAGTTTTCAGTTCATTTGAACAAGTAATTTAGGATCAGCATGATAATCCTCAGCTAATCAAAATGCTGTACAGCCATTAATGTCTTAATTTTAACTTTTTGTTCTAGGTCGTGAATTTGGAAATCACACAAATAAGTAAGTAATTTTCTGGATTTTTTTTTCTTTTGTATCTCTGAAGCATTTACTTAATTTGCTCTTTTCTTGCCTAAAAAATACTCTAACCAGAGAAAAAGTCCAGTAAAAATGAGCTTTTGAAAAAATTTCTGGTCTTTGTATTTAACATAGTTGCAACTCCATACTATTCTGATGAGACAACCTACCCATTGCTATCTGAAATTTAATATTGAAAGGTATTCCACATTTGGAAATGGGTATATAAAAATGCTATTTATTTACAAGATCAAATACTGATCACTAGAAAGAGCATGCTTTAAGTATTAGACCATCAGAATAGCTGTTCTGTATTATGGCCCAGAAACCTTTCTCCTGACTGGCTGTTCAAGAATATATACCCTCTGGAAAATATTATGACTTGTAGAATGAAACTTTTTTAGTCTGTACTTGTTGTTACTTTTATTCTGTTTGGTTTCAAAATCATAGAAATAAATGTAAAACTTATCTCTGTTATCTCTGTGTCTGGATTGAGGCAGTATAAAGGTTCCATTTTAACGTGATGACATTTTTAGATGCTATCTTTATAAATTTACGAACTTCAGACATCAGGCTTGTTTTTACTTTCTAGCTTTACATGTGAAAATATTTGCAAAATTTATTAAGGAAATAATAAAAACCTACATATGATGATATCCTTTAACAATTTGATTTTATATAGCTACTCACTTTGAGTACAGCTCTTTACAATCAAGCTAATTTATGTTTAAAAATGAGTTCTTACCTGCTTTCAGTGGAGTTAGCTGTCCTCATTGATGGAATGGATGTACAGCTTCCTCTCCATCTTATGTAGATGCTTAGGCTTTGCAAGGTACCTTTTCATGACAAAAAGTGTGTTATACTCGGTGGAAATAGTCACGTGGTCTATATTAGGTGTGTGTTGCTACAAGTACATCCTCATGAACTAAGTTCTTAGAAGATCAGATTTTAATATTGTATCATCGGAGATAAAAGGTTTTGGACTAACGTGAAGTCCTTGTCAATTCTGCATTGATGTTGTGAGCCTGCCACTTTTCTCTCCCAGGCTGCAGCTGTGGCGGAACACATGAACAGCACAAGCTCACAGCGTTCTGGATTCAGAGCTTGGAGAAGGGATGTTTGCATGGCAGCTAGTTAAAAGATCCATGTTGAAAGAAATGTGCATCTGCATTAATGGGTATCATATCACTATGAAATCATAACATTAGTTTTATGATTTCCATTGAATCAGAGCATTAAAAGTATACAAGAATTATAATTTTTGTGGGGAAAAAAGCAGCGAAAACAAAATAACATTTTAAAGTCTACTATAAATGTATTTTAAGTAATTTATGGCATGATTTTTTTTCATTAAAATCCTGTGATTCTGACCTTTTCTCATTTTGTTTTGCTTTCTTAAATTTGTGAACAGAAGGAAGCCTTCCAAGCATTTAAAATTTTCAAATCCTCGCTGTTAGTGTCGTTATGACTTCTAACTTCACTTTCAACGTGGAGCGGGTCTAGTAAATTAGCTCCAAAGTAGTCTGGAAACATTCAGTTAATGCGCATTTGCTGTGTTCTTTTTGCAGAGTACCATTTGAGAACCCCGAAGATGCTGTTTTACTGCGGGCAATGACAAGATCTCTAATGGAATTTTCCTCTGTTGACTGGAACAAAGTAGCCACCTGTCAAGAAAGACAGCTTGGAAACAAAGCGGAAGAACCCCATGAGAAGCTGACAATCCAATTTAGATGAGTGCTTTCTTCCTTAAGAAAAAAAGTATTCCTCTCTCTAGTGTGAAGATAAGCCTCTTAAGTAAGTTAATATCTCTATAACACAAGTACACTAAAACATGCATATAATTAAATGAACTTCCAGCAAAAAAAAGTGTTAGTGTAACATTCCTTTTATCATCAGATATGTAATATGGAGAGTGAAGAAATTACGAAAACAAATGATAAAATAGTGGCGATGTTACAATAAAAATTGCTTGGAATGCAATTCTTACTGTACTTTTGTCATCAGAAATTATTAAAGCTAAACAGCAAGTTAGTTTTTAAGAAACTAAGGATAAATAATTTCATTCCTTGTAGTTTCTACTAGAGAATTAGACTTACCGTGTTCACTAGCAGTAATTTGTCTTCCTCCCTCAAAATAAAGATAGAAGAAAGCAACCATTAAGCTGTTTCTATTTCTGAGAGGGATGAAAGTTTCAATTTGCTGATTTGTGTGCTGCATGAAGGCACTGAAAACTCTTAGGTTTATGAGGATACTCATTTGGTCTCAATACAGTGGAACCATGAGCTCTTAGGCACGCTGATATCTAGCTCTTGTCTGTGGCTGCTAATATTCTCCCAGGCTGGAGGCCTCTGCTTCCTGGTCCTTTTGGAGAGGCAGAACTTGCCATTCACAATGCACTGCCCCAAGACTGCTGACTGGTTTTAACACACTCTTTTATACCCACATGGGCCGTATGATGCTGTAGCACGACACCCGACACTTTCGGCTTCTAAAGCCTGTTACCACTAAGGAAGCTAGTGGGAGATGTGCAGATAGATGGAAAATAATACATTTCCTTACATCTTTCTCCCTTCATTCTGCCAAAGGCTTAAAGTCAATGCTATCTGACGTATCAGAGCCCTTCCTCAGCCTGTGGCTTGTCTTCTGGGTTCCTTCTTTCTCTTCTAAGTTAGCACAGAGTCACAGGACAGTCCTGGTTGGCAGGGATCTCTGGAGCTTACCTAGTCCAACCTTCCTGTTGAAAGCAAGTCTGAGATCAGGTTATCCAGTGCTCTGTCAAGGTGAGTCAAGGATTTCCAATGAGGGAGGTACCACCACTTCCGGGCAATCTCTTTCACTGTTTAATTGCGCTCCAGAGCATTTTTCTTATATTCAGATGGAATTTCACCGGCAACAACTTGGGCCTGTTGGCTGTTGTCCTGTCACTGCGCATCCCCCTTCTTCTCTATCACTGCCTCTACGTATTGTAAGACTGTGATTAGATCTCCCCAAGTCTTCTTTTGTCTGGGCTGAACAAACCAAATTCCTGCACCCCTCTGATCATCGTGGTGGCACCCTCGCTGGACCTCTCTTGTTTTTTAATATGTCTCTCTTCAACTGAGCTGACCAAAATGGGACACAGTATTCCAGGTGTGGCCTAGCAACTGCCAAGTCAAGTGGAATAATTACACTTTCCATCTGCCGGCTGCACTATACTTTGCATGGCACCGTGTACCTTCGGAGCTGCCAGGGCATACTGCTGGCTCCAGGTGAGCTTGCTGCCCAGCAGGAACCCCAGGTCCTTTTTAGCAGATCCCGACAGATCCCAGTCGGTACGGCTGCTTGGGATTACTCCATCCCACATACAGAACTTCATCTTTGTTACATCTCGTAGTTCCTTTCACCTTTTTCATGTTGGATTCCTTCCTTTTTGATTTCAACTTCCCTATTTTTCTTGCTTAAAGTTCCGTGCATTTGTAAATGCCCTTCAATTAGCCACATCTTTGTGGTTTTAAAAGGTAGATCAACACATTGGTTTCGATTATGTTTCAAGAATGTTTTATTTCTCAAATTGAATCAGTCGACAGAGAAGCTAGACCAAACTAAGCTTCGGCTAACATGTTTTCTTAAAGGGGTCCCCGCTAAGTAACTCTCCATTAGGTTTAGTAAGTGTAATCCCTAGTTTGTCTTGAGTCTTTTGAACTCTGACAGCTGACTATGCTCATGGACATAGTCTATGATGTAACCATTTCATAGCAGCAATTTCACAATCCCAGAATCTGTAGATTTTACATGTCATAATAGACATGGAAAAGGCTGAAACTAAGACATATTCTCTGAAAGCAGACTTGGAATTTGGAGCTAGACTAAGGTAGTAAGCAATGTCATTTCAGAGTAAATTTCATTGATTCCAAATTTTTGGATCAAAATAGAGGCACAGTATTTCTGGCCTGGAATATTTTTCTGCCCCTGTCTTCTTTTGATTAAAGAAAAATTAAAGTGAAATGAAGAATTTTTTCAGTTTTCTGCTCAGAGAATGCTGCAATCCAATCTTTCAACGTTTATTTACAGAATCTTTTTTAACAACTAATTTAACATTTTCCCCGAAGAATATAGATTTTGAAAAGAAAGTATACATTTACAGGAGTAACTGTTAAAGAATTTTAACATGACTTCTTGTAATCTTTTTGAGCATATAGATGGGCTCAGAGAACACAATGAGTTACTTTATATATATGATATTTGATGGGGAAAAGTCCATCAAAACCTCTTAGATTTTTTGGCCACAAGTGTCCCAGGAATGCATAGATTAAACAAAAAAACCCTACCGTGGCATCCAGAAGCTCTTCATCGTAATGTTTGCTACCTGTTCACGTTTGTAGTTTGCAAATATTGGATGCTGTCCAACAAGGCACAAGTCAGTAGAATCACCAACTGCCAACGTGCCCACCTTACTTAGAAAGCAATGCTTTCCATATACTCATCCATCTGAGCTTTGTCAAAAGGTTTGAGTCTGGTTTAGAGCCATTTGTGAAAAAGGAATGCCGTTAGCTATTTATATATGAAGAAATACTCAAATTATAAAGGTAATTTCAAATTTTGCTGAGAATTCCCTTTAGTTAGATGAAGAAAAACCTTGAAAATCTACCTGCATCAAAAATCTAAAGTGATTTGAACATGCAACCTTTAGTTCACTAGAAGATAGGCTCAGATAGTTTTAGAAACTTTTATATATTCTTAATTCAATCAGATTTCCCAAGGTGAAGAAAACAGTAGAAGAGACAGTAGATACAAAAAACCAGCCTAAAAGTGAACTGGGGAGCAAGAACTGTGATGAGGCCAGCTAGACGGATTCACGGCTGCTACGTTCTTTTATCTAACAAAACAGCCAAATTAGTGAGAACTCCGTTTTTCCTAGTGGAGGGGAAAATGACACACCCTTGAAGGTGCAAGAGTGTCTGCTGGCTTGGCACTCCACGGCTGTCTTGTCACTTAAAACCTTGCTTCAGAAGTCAGTGAACTGCATAGGAGTTTTCATTCTACTTTAAGCGCCTTATAAGTAACTTGTCACGAGGTGGTTCCTCCAGTTGGTGATTACACAAGAGCTAGTCATTACTCCAGGTTTACGGAGGACCTACCAACCATGAGCTTCCAACAGAAGAGCTGTGGCCAGCTCAAGCTGAGGAAGGCAGAGGCAGCTCTGGAGCCTCAGGGCACACCAGGACCCTAACTTGGATTGCAATTGCTCTCCTCTGAGACTCGCTGCAGAGGGAGGGAAGCGTGGCAGCCTCTGCTCGTAATGACTTTGAAGCCTTTTCAAATTAGAATGAGAACAAATGCAACTCCATAATCCGCATCAACGATCCCACACTTCACACCTATTCTTTCCAACGTTCATACTTTCTCCTATTGCTGGGGCTTTTCTTTATCAAGCAAAAGCGCTGGCTGGCAGAATGAAAGCAGGATTTGTGCTGTGCATTTTACCATACTTCTAAAATCCTGAATAATTTGTCCTAAAGGGCTTGCATTTCAGAGAAACGTTAAAGAGCAACACATCCCCGTCAGCCCCAAATGTTACGTGTAGAACAGGGAACCAGCAGCACTTCTGCATTCCCAGATCCAAGAGTGGACGGTGACTCCGTATCTAAGTTCCGGGCATGCATCTCTTGCTTGCCAATTGTCATGAAGTTAAACTTGTACACTCGAGCTACCGGAGGCCCCTGCGTGTCACGTGAGACTGTCACCGTATGTCCCAACAGGCATTCACAGATGCAGTAAACAGAATGGCCACACAGCTCCCTTCTTTTAAAAAACTTCCCTTTATTCTTCACAATTTACTAACCCTTGAAATTAAAACACAGGTACATTCCCTGCACAGCTGCATTTATGTATCCTCACTCTTCCAGCTTTCAGAATATTAAACAAAAACTTTCAATATATTAAATAGTAAAAAATTAACAGCATTTTTCCTCTGTTTTGAGGATGGTCCTTATTACTCTAAGTTGAAGGATATTGCCATGTTCAAAACACCAGTTATTCATCCAACAATTAGACACAGTAGTAAATCTGAGTGAAAACAGCGCAGTTAAGGGAAGCTATCTTCTAGATATGGAATTTAGTTGAATGCCTAAGTGAAATCCCAGTCGTACCAATTCACACATGAATTTTCCCATCTAATTCAGTGGGACCAGGTTCAGCATGACCAATATTAAGCATCTTTTATGTTAATGAAATAATTCATAAGCAACATCCCAGTGTGCTCAAAGGCATCTTTCCCTGAAAGCTGAGATTTAGAAACCATGTCAGTCAAAACATTTTAAGTCATTCTGGTCTTCCCTTCATTAGAGTTTGATAAACTTGAAATATTCTTGACCAAATCAATAGTGAAATAATTCTGTTGAGACACATATTTCCCAGTCAGCTTGAGACATCTGAAACAGCAGTATCATTTAATAAAATTGCCACAAAATAGACATTATTTGTTGTGCACTCACTAGTCAAAAATATTTACAGTAATGTCATGAAAAGTTGAGAATTCAGATGAGTACCTTCAGAAACTTAACTGCTACTGAATCCCTTCAGATAAAGCTTCATAAAGCGATGTAAAAAAAGCAATTTAACAGTTGGCTTCCCAATGCTTTTTAACTACAGTTCTGTGTACTTGCAGAAAAAATATTTAAATTACAATTAAAATAGATTTTAGGTTCTGAAAACATGAATAATCCACATCAAATGCTTTTTATTTTTCACTAAGTGGCTCATTAACCACAGATACTCATAGATTTTTACTATGCTTACTGTTGGTATACATACAGATGGATCTATGCCACTCTAGTTTTTATCAGATAATAAATACCTATTTTGACAATCCAGAACAGAACCTGAAGTATCTATAGACAAATTAGCCAGTATTTCATCTCGTGATGAACAGAGACATGCTGTCTTTCACAGGGAGTCTTGCATAAGCCATGCTGTAAGAACTTGGACATAGTCAGCATAAAAACTTTTTTAGGGCCCTTGAGGTACAGGGACGTAGCCGGAACTCCTAGTCCCTTCCCACCCTCTTCTTACTCTTCAGAATCTTGAATTTTTTGAAGAGCAATGTCAGCTAAGCCAGCCTCACTTTCCAGTGGACTTTCAGGGTGCAGGGCTAGTGCCTCCGTCTCTTTGGTACATTCAGGTTCTTCTGGTCGGTCAGTAGCATGATTGGGATCCACTTCTTTGGTAGCATCTGGACCAGGATCTGACTGTTCTTCACTTGTAGAACTACCCTCTGCTAGTTGCACTTCATCTAAACAAAAGAGAAATTGCATCATCAGCAAACACGGAACTCATCTGCAAGCAAACATTTTTATTAATTGAAGAATAATAGACACTAGGACACTTTGCATCAATTACAAAGGTGATTAATTTAACCAAGCTTCATCAAAAAAACCCTAAGATTACTCTGAAACTAACCCTACACAAAGCCCTCATTAATTTATCTTCAATTTTGCCATACTTCTTTTTAATATATAGAGAAGCAGAGTAGGACCCTACAGTTATTTTAACTTTCAAGTCAAACATGCTTTATTGACACTATTCTTACAGTTAGCTTTTCAAAGAAAGGCTGCAGGCCAGTTAAACATAGAATACCTGGGGGGTTTTCTTTAAAAAAAACAAAACAAAACAAAACAAAACACCTGTATGTGATTACGTAGGGAGCATTTTTGCATGTAACAGACTGAAGAAATTATTTGCTAATAAACAGTTGACCACAATGAACTTTAGTTGAAGTGAGTCATCCTAAAGTTTATAACCTGACTGCATGGAACGCAATCATCTATTGCACCTTTACTTTTCAAGCAATGTTTTCAGAGAAAAAAAATGTTAAATAACTTCGTGCCCTGATTCTGCTGAGTAGGGGTTGTATGCTAGCAATTCTGAAAAGAAAGTAGGGAAAGCCTACTTGGGGGCCCCGGCACCTTCAGAAGGAGTTCATCTTGGTTTCTCATTCTCTGTGAAGGTTGACAGCCAGCTGAAAACACTGTCACAGCTAGCCACAACCCTGCCAAAGCCCTGCCAAGGTCTCATTTGGCTATGGAGCTAACTGCCTTAAGCGCGGGCTGAAGCATAGACTTCCTTAACACTCGCCCTTGTACAGTGGAAACTCTTAAACGCTTGGTTTTACTTGTAGCTGCAGCTGTGGGATTTCCCCCCACCCCAATGTATAGGATTTGTAGGGAGTATTATTAGCTTCCTGAAATAAAACTGCTGTTGATAAGAGCAGCTTTGACACACACCATTCACCAGGTGACTTGAAGGTAGGATGAATTCACTGCCTTGCTAACAATGCATAATCTGGTAAGGTCTATAGTGTGTTGGCCATGTAGCTGAAGAAGTTAGTGAAGATTAACATGGAGATAGTGCAGTAGTAACACGTCAAAAATGTTAGCTTCCCTTTTTAGGAAGGGAGGGAGAAGAGCCATCCAAGATGCTGTCTCTTCCCCTGAAGAGGACAGCGCCTGGCCACTGACGTGTTCTGTTAATATGAACCTGCAAGCGTGTATATCTGTCACCGGTGTGAGGCACCACACCGCTCACAGCTCGTTATGTTTTGCTGTGTTGGTATGCAATATATGCGGGGATTTCTAGTAGCCTCGCCTCCAACTTCCATAGTCATCTTGATCCCATGCAACAGCAACTGTTGGAACAGGATCATCACAGGAAGCTGTTGAAAACTTCAATAATTACTAATCTATTCCTCATTTATAACCTGCTATAGTTTTTACAGTCCAGCTGAAGTGAAGAATATTACCATTATAAGAAAAGTGTGATTTGTCCAGTGCATTTCTACAATCCTTAAAAAAGGGAAGGGGAATCTAATAAGTTGTAAAAGAGAAAAAGTGATTTTCCTATTACTTCACTTACAGAAACATTTTATCACAGTAAGTTGGAGGGGGGTGATACAGTGTTTTTTCTGTCATTATGTATTAATTATTTGCTTATTGAAGGGAGAAAAACACCATTAACGATTTAAAGAGTAATGCTTCCTTTCTTCACACTGGAAGTACACAACACAACACGATACAGTGATTATGAAGAAGGAAGTATTACAGGAGAATTAACATCTACGTTAACCGTTGCAAGTGGAAGGAGTGGGCTTCCTTCTTATTATCCAACTTGTTCTAACACCTCCAACAAAAGGTAGAGTAGCGTGAAACTTCTGCATGATTTTGATTAAAGATTTGGATTTTGAAACAGTGCAGTGTAATTCAGAACGCTTTAGTTGTAGAAACCTGTGTAACTCTAGAATTAAAAACCAGATTTTAGAAAGCACCTAGCATTTGTAAATTGAAAGACTAGAATTCCAACAAATGCAGGTATGCTGTTATGTTACAACAAAGATTTTTCTTTCAACCTCAGCTGTTACAGATTTTAAGACCTGTTACTATTGTCCCTTGTGGTGCAGTTAATGCAGCATTAGGTTCAACAAGCAAACTATAGATCCTAACCTTTCTTTTGCTTTTTTTCTTGTTTCCTTTTTTCTTTGGCAGCTTCTAGTTCTTGTTTCTCATGGATTTCCTTCAGGGTCTTGCAGACTTTTTTGTGGGTAAACCAGTGTATTTTCTGGCAGTTCTGGTCGCAGTACATCACCTGAAAGTTACCAGAGCTATCAATTCATCTTTATGTACTAAAAGAATATACAATATTCTTGTATTTCTTAGTGTACCAAGTTAAATCTCTATGTATATTACTTAATGGTATTTTTAAGCAATTTGTAAGCTCACATGGAGTGATTCTAACCTATATAAAACTCTAAAGAATAGGGTTTTTTGCTAGCTCTAAACATACAGAAATTTTACTCCTTCTTAATTCTTAAACACACACACTCGGAAATCTAAGGACTCCTACTTGTGAATTTCAGGCATTTCTCTGAGAAGTAGATGGCTTGCACATTTTCAGTGTAGGCATACATGCATAGCTCTACACAGTAAATAGTCAAGCATTCAAAATCCTCAGCACCTCAGTGGCACTATTTTTCGTGATTCATCATAACTATTTATGGATTCTTACCATTTTACATACTGAACATCTTTTGTCCGCTCCCTTTCCCCCACAAGTTGTACAGAATTCAGCATCCACAAACCCCACTTGGCCAGTAATGGCTTGTGTCAGTACAGAAAAAGCTGTAGGATCAGACCCCTGAAAGGTAAGACAAGAGGTGATAATGAGATTAAAAACCAACACTAGGGACACACAAGAGAAAAACAAAACAAGCAATGCAAGCGGCCAGCTGCAGTCTCACTGAAGATGCCATAGCAGCAAGAACATAAAACTAAATCACAGAACTTCAATGAATTTGCACAACCTAACATTTATACAGCTAGACAGATTTTTGTATATAAAGTTAACTCAGTCCTTAGCTTCTGTAGAAGGGAGGATAAAAATTATCATTTTTTACTCTGTAAATTATTAACAATACTATTAATGAACTCAGTGTTCTTTACACACTGTCATCCACTTGTAGATCCTAGGCAGCAGGTTTTCGCAGATTAGTCTCTGTGCTGGCACACAGAAAGATATTTTGCTTGTCACTGAAATACTATGTGCTCGGTGTACTCAGATACTACAGACCAAATGGTCAGAACTCGGAATCTTCAAAAAAATTATTCGCATATTATTATTTAGATATTAGTTGCAGTATCTTTCCCATGCAATACAAGCAGTAAGATTTAGTATATTTTACTGGTAAGCATAAATCACAAGTATTCTCTTGGGCAATGACGTAAATATTGGAGGAAAAAAATGCCCGGTTGCTCCAGCTCTAAGTAAACCCTTAAACTGTTCGACTACCATGGAAGATGCACGATCATAACTATTACGACAATGCTGAGATGCCCAGACTGAATCCAAGTAATTGTGCATGCCAAAGGGCAAGGCCTTCCAGGGAATTAAAAATTTATAGCATCTCCTCCTTCCCAGTTCTGCATAACGGATAGAAATCCAAGGCAACAAACTGTATTTCTTTAAAGGGAGAAGGCAGAAAAGGCTACAAGCTCTTCCAAGAAGAAAAGAACAGGAAGGAAAATGTTTACTCTAGAGCAAGTCTTAATGCATCACGATGGCTTATGTTTTCACACTGTGTTTATTTTTCTGGCTTAGACAAACAGTAGGGATTGCATTAAGCCTCAGGACATTTTAGTAGACTGAAGCCACTTAAGATGGAGGCTATTTTTAATTCACTCAGCATAATCCAAACACGTCACAAAATTGTTCCATTTCCTCGGTGTTAGTGCATATGACATCTAGCTCTCAGAGACCAGAGAGAACATTCTTAAAAGAGAATAACAACTCTTGTGTGAGATTTGTTACGAACTAATTAATAGTACTATAATGAAGAGTGTGCTAGCAAAGATGTATGAGAAAAACTGAAGTTAGATTTTTTTACTTGTAATTTTGATTTCCTAATTTAGATATGCATTTTACTCTATATTGCATCATCTTGCCTCTCTCTGTGACAAAAGGAGTTTCACAGAATGTTTTCCCTTCTTCTACCGTCATATATTACCAACTTTTTGTGTACACTAGAAATGCATTAAATCTAGGAAATTATTTGATCTTAAATTGAATTTGGACATTGTGAAAAAAGAATGCAAAATGGGTTTCATCTGTGTCTGAATCTACAATTTGTAAAAGCAAATGGGCGAAGAAAAACTGAACAGACATCCCAGAGTAGGAAAAGAAAGCTCTGACACAGAAACAACCTGTTCCAATTTTCTTTAAAAGCTGAGGTATTTAAGCATTCATTATAGGCACAGGAAAAAACTATTAGTTGAAGTATTTTAGAGCATTTTCCTGCAATATGTAAAATAAAATTCCAGTTTGCCAGAGAGTTCAGGGACATTCAAAAACCTTTCCTTAATATAATACATTGCAGAAGCTGAGAAACAGAAAGATGGCTTACTTCAAACTGAATTTACTATGCAAGTTGCTTGGAAAGTATTTTCTTGATAGGCAAAACTTACTATTTCAACAGGAGCAATGCTTCTCACGAGCTGCTGGAGCAACGTAGCTTCACAGTAAGGGAACTTTCGGATACTTTCTCGAATTAGCTTCTCTTGATATACAGGGAAACCATCTTTATCTCTCCCTTTCAAGAGACTAGATTTTTTAAAACCAAAGTCAAATAAGAAATCACACAGTAAATGTTCAAGAACAAATACACAGCATGCTGTACTCTGTTCTCCTGACTCTGTCCTGTTTCAATTTATAGAGAAGAATTATAATTCAAAATAATTTGACAACTTCAAATGCAAGTGTTTAAAATGCAAATTAATTTATTTTTATTCTAATGCACAATCATTATGAAATATAAAATAACTAAATGTATGTTCTGAAACCACTACTTACTAATTCAGCCACACAGAGAAAAATAATCATCTACAGGTAGACTAGTATCTACATCAGACTGAAGTAGCAAAACGCTGTTGCATTTAAAAATGAGCATTGTAAAAATAAACACTGGAGAATACACAATACTTTAAAATACCAATTCTGCTTTACGTATGTGTAATAACATGTTATAGTCCTGAAGCTTCTACATTTATCTGGTTGGCTCCTGCTTTTTTATATGGATCACTGATGAAATTTTGATTTTAGTGTGTGAAAGCTGACTTCATAATTTATTTTCAGTATCACACAGAAATCCATGGAGGTCTATGGGGAATGTGATCCTTCTAAAAGCCAGGTCATTTACTTTGATACTTAAGATCAGGCAGCTGGTTTTGTAACTCTGAGTAGGTTCTGAAGATCTGTCTAAGTGATTTAAGAATCCAAGTCTCATCCAGAGCCAGTGGGACTTGCAGTTCTTGGTTGCTTAAGTGTTTCTGAAAAAAAATCTCACCCTGTATGACTTGCTGGAGAGCAAAATGGCAAGAGAAATGTTCCCAGATGATCCATATCAGACACTGAGAAATTCTTTTTTCAAGCCTATCGCTCCCCTTTTTCTCCACCACATGTTGCTCTCTGCTGCTTCACAGCGTATGTGTGATTGCCAAGCTCTAACCAGTTCCAGCAGGGAGCTGAAACTCTAGGAATGTTTCCTTTGTACCCCAGGAAAGGACAATGCCACTTCAGACAGAAAAAAGGGAGTCAGTGCCACCCTGAAGTGACCGCAGCTGGGATTATTTCAAAATTTACTTGGCATAGCCTTTATCCAAGACAATCCAATCTATTACTGCAGTTGTCTTTTTCTGATATCTGTAAAGCTGCTTCATACGTATGCCTTCAGACCTCTCTGTAGAAATACGTACCTTTTAATAAATCCATCCAGTTTATCCTCTCGCTCTTTTAAGAATGTGATACATTTCTGGAAGATGCAACTGATGTAGTGCATTTTCATAGCAAGTACTTCATTCATATCTTTCTGCTTCATACATTTCTCACAAATTAGATCCAGAACCCTGTAACATTTCTGCAGTGCTTCTACTTCGGCCAATAGAGGGTTCTCTTTTACCAGCAACACGATCTATGAGAAAGATTGAAGAAAATGTAATCCAATTAGGAACTAATATTTTTAAAACTTGTGCATTAGCATTAAAGATTACATAGCTCATTGTAGCTAAATTTCAGTGGAGTTTCTAATACTCCTCTACTTCCACCTTATGCAGTCTTCCCCTTCTTTTTCCAGTCATTATTTAGTATTACTATTTAGTATACTGTAATTCACAGTTCCCATAAAAGAAACATTCAAAATTAAGACTGGTATTAAAAATAATAAGGATTTTTCCAGAATAAGAACCTGAAGAATCAAAACCATTTCAAAAGAACCAGTTACAGAAACTACTATACACTGGCCTAAAATCTCTCTCCTTTTGAACACCTAAAATAAACTGCACTTGTATGATTTAAGCAGTTTCACAGAACGCATCAGCCTCACATAATCTTGAAGTACCTCAGGAAGACTAGTAAAGCACCGAACTAACCATTTTAAGAGGAAACTGTATACTCTGCTCGCTAAATTAGCTGCCACTGGTGCATTACTGTTTGTATGTACTGCAGATACCTGGTTGGCAGCTGTTGACAAATTGCTGACTTTGAATGCCAAGCCCAAGGAACTTGTCTTTGAATTTAGGTGTATTAATTTCTCTGAACTACACTGGAAGAGCAAACCATAAAAGACATTATTTTCAGCAAAAATACTGGGAAGTAAAAATAAACCCCTCTTGCCCATACTTTCAGAAACAGCAGCAGCAGCAGTGGATGTTACTATGGTGAACCAGTGATGAAGGTAGGAAGACAGATGCTGCGACAAGCACCCAGAGGACAATGAGATTTTGTTAAGATAGGAAATTGTTTTACGTTTCCACTTCAAGTGGGGCTAGGAAAAAAAGCCAAAAAAGAAAGCTATTTATGGTTATTGATGCAAAAAGTACGAATCTCTCCACTTAAAGATGTTAGTTCAAGATTCTCGTGTATATAAACACTGAAATAGCTTCATCTTTGAGTCATGTCTAAACACTGAGCCCAATTCTTTCTCATTTTCAGAAGCATCTGAATTAGTGGATAATGCTTTTGATCTCAATTGGACTTTGAAGAGTTGAATGCTTTCTGACATAAAGAAACAGTTCCCATGCCAACAAACGTATACAATTTAAATATTACTCCACCTTAACAGGATGCATGTTAGTAGTAGTAATAATTTTATGTAGAGGCCCAGCTAATTTTACTGGCAGTTTTGGTTCTTTATCTAAGCCTTGAGGTTTAGTATAGTAGTCCAGCCTTTCACGAGGAAAGAAGTTGTTGATGACCGTCACACAGTCATGTTGACCTAGAGACACACAAGAAAAATCACCAATGAAATGAAATAATAACCAAAAAAAAAAAAAAGACCTAAACCCAAATTTAACATAAGCAATACAGGTGAGAATTACCCACAGAGGAGCTTAGCATGATATGCTTTGTATTGGTAAGAGGCAACTCTTGCCATTCTTTTACATTCAGTATGTGTAACTTTTACGTTCAGTAAGTGTAACTTACTGACTCCCAGCAGGGAATGACTTCTTGAAATTTCATTTTGAGAACTCTATCCCCTTCCCGCATCCTCTTTCCCTGGTAAGCCAAAACTAAGAGAATAGGTATTTCTCCCCAAAGTTATACTATACTAGTAGTGTCATACTGGTGTAAACATTTCTCAAGAAAAGTTCTCTCCACTTTGTACTTTCAAAAATTAATGACATTTGCATTGGGACTTGTAAGTTTTCAGACCTGAAACAGATAATAGTGTATTAACCTAAAGCAGAAGAAATTATAAAACCATAACATGCTTAAAATTTACCAAAAAAAGGACTGTGATGAAAGTAACAAGATGAGAGAAGTGACTCCCCCTTCTTGTTTTCTGCATCTGACAAAATGATGGATTACTTGGCTAAAGGGAAAGTAAAATTTAACTTCTCTAGTTCAGGACCACATTCTTTAAATTGATTGATTTATCCTGGCACTAATCCTATTAATCAGTAGAAGACACAGCCAACCTAATTCCAGCATTTGAAACCTTCCACTGTTTCAGAAGAGACTGTTCTGAGCTAATAGAGCACAGCGCAAGACAAATAACAGGGCAAGAAGTATCCTCACTTCCCACACACAGACGGATGTTGGTTGGACAGAGAATAAAAAAGAAAAGGAATGGATTCCAATGTTCAGACTTTTACAAAGTAGCATATCTCAGTATGCCTGAAAATATTTATTCTGTCTTGTTGACGTGATGAGATTTTAAACAAGAATTCTCCAAAATTATGTTGGAGATAACATTCCCCATTCGCTAATAACTCAATTCAGCATCACATTGGAAAAGACTCTCCAAATCCAAAGTATAATTAATAGGAGTGGTCTTCTCTGACATACTAAGTGAATAGTTAAGGCTTTGCTGCTTGAACCTCAAGTGAGCAATGTCAATCTTTTCCTCTTTAAACGGAGATATGATTGAAATTGAAACTGCACTAACTCACTATTCAAGAAGTAAATCTAAATGGCAAGGTAGGCCCTTGAATCCAGAACACCCAATGGACTTGTAAGACAATTCTCAGACACTTAAACAATACGAGAAGTTTGTGTTGAAGTGAAAGTACAGGTCCTCATTTTTGGGAAGGTCATCTGGACAGCAATAGCTGAGTCATTAAAATGACTCCACTTTTTCTGGTAATATTTTATCACATGTCCTTGCTAGAAATAGAGAAAAAGTGGTATATCTGGGAACGTTAATCCAGGAATCTCCCAGCACTGTCAAGATGTGTAAAGAAGTAAAAAGGGTTTAGGAAAAAAAAAGACAAAATGAAACATAACAACAGAAAAAAGCCTGGTTCCCTGTTTTGCCCAGGATCACACAGCATACTGGAATGACAAATCCCGGTCAGTAAGTACTGACTACCTCAGAAGAGGTTCCAAGACCTCTCCCTCTTCCACATGCAGAGGGAGAAGGGCAGGAGGTGACTCACGGCTAGCACACAGCATGCTCGTGGCAAAGCTCAGGTGAGGGTTCCTGACTCCTACCGCTACGTTCGTCCCTTCCTACAGAGGAAGATCCAGTTATGCACTTTGTACTGCAGAAGCACACACCTGCACTTCAGACACCTCAAGGGTTACCAGCTTCCTCTTACTATTTGCAAAATCTTGCACACCTGGAGGACAGCAGTATCTATTCTTATAGATAAGATCATTTGTGCTTTTATGAAACAAAGCATGGGAACAGAACACAAATTGACTCTGTTATAGGATGAGATGTAGAAAAAAAGCTGAACAACTGTGTCAGTTCAGAACAGGTCATTAAATAATGTTTCTCCAAGAAAAAGCATCAGAATCTAACATTTTACTTCTTTAGGAATTTAGGAAATGATAATAGACTTCCACCTTACCCACAAAAGCAGCCATCTGAGCTGCTGTCCTTCCCACGGAGTTAACAACATCAGTCTCTGCTCCAGCCTCTAACATCATCCAGGTGATTTCTTTGTTTCCTGAATTTGGGGGGGAAGATATGGGGAATGAGAGAGAACAAACCAGAACTTGTAATTCTTTATGTTGTAGAAAAACAAGGAGTGAATTTCTTAAAGACCAGGAATAACACCGAGGGAAATGAATGTTCTTAATGTCATTAGTGTAAGAATGGATTAAGAGAAAGGCACAGTGCTGCCTCCCTATTTCAGAGGGTCAAATCAAAGCAAAAACTGCTCTCTGTAACGCACATTCAGTGCCCCGTGGAGCTTATGGGAGTCATATGCATATAACTACACTAGAGCTTGGTCCCTCTGGACATCAGTATAGAAGCAAATTCTACTAATCTAGTTTGACAGTTCAACATTTGCTATTCTAAGAAGAAAACCAAATGCAGTACTATTATGTAGCAGGAGCATAGAGAAGGGAACAGATTGTTCCTTTCTCCACAGCAGGAATTGGGTGTTCAGACTGGGCTAAATACCAAGTAAAATGAAGCTAAAATTTGATGGGAAGATTAGATGACTTAATTGGTGCCCTTCAGAGACTAATAAGGACACTTGTCACCACTCCTGCTGGTTCAGCTTTCCAAGGTATTCTTACTTATCAGTTTTTGTGTGTATGCTAAGTACAGAAAAGTGAATATAAAAAAAGAAGGGGGTGGTGGGTGGAAATGAATGTTTCTGATTTAAAAACAAAGGCATTGCATCAGTAGTGCTCATGTACCTTTTGCACTCACAGATAACAGGCCTTAAAGTCAACACTCAGAAGCATTCAAAGCCAGGATGACAGGTTAAAAGCTCAGCTGTGAGAAAATGGTAAAAATCCAGCATTTTCCACAAAGCTGCAGTCATTTAACAACCTCTAAGAGTTTGTTCCGATCTGCTGCAGCTCTGACATTACTCAACGCCACAGAACGCTGTAATTTCCCAAATCTTTTTACTGAAGTTTTAGCAGAAAAGCAATTTGACAATCTAGTTAAGGTTCATATACACACATATGCCTTTCTTTTTTCATACTTCTGATGAAAGAAGGCAGAATTTTAACTCTACCTGGTAAGAAATCTTACTTCCTTAGAATCTCCTTTTTGCGAAGATCTAAGTGGCCTAGTAAAGAAGATACTTAAAATAACCTAATATTCCCAGATCTAATCTTTTCCGCAGAAGGAACAATGTTTTTTATGTAATGTCTTTTTCTCACTCAAGGAAATAATTGTTCCTTTCATCAGGGAAAAAGAATAGCAAGAGGAAAGCTGCAAGCCACCACCTGAGACAGGAGAAGATATATACAGCTATAAGGACTCTCATAAAAAAAATAACGTAAGAGGAGAGGGAAAATTAATGTGAGAAAACACGTCTTTAAAACTTACTAAATACATTTTTAAAAGCCCACAAGATAATTGCAAAAATAGTATAGGAGAAAGGCAAAATTTGAAAAACACTGGATTGATTTGACAAGCCTCAAATATTAGTAAAAGCTACTGATTTGTAGTACTAAAAAAGGCAGTTTGGTGCAGCATCTTTTTCAGTGTAACACAGTATAATTAAACAGAATGTATCCCACTGCATAAGGAAACAGTCACAGCAGACTGAATTTTGAGGTCCGACAAACACGACGAAGTACGGAAAACTATATGCCTCAAAATACTAAACAAAGTCAATTTTTATATGAAAAAAGATCCCAAGCCTGAACAGTAGCTATCCTATTCCACTGTCCTGATGATTCTACTGGTCTCGACATATTCACATGGTTCACGTAAGCAACACTAAACCTGAATAATAGAAAGATGTCAACATTTTTCTTTAAATAATTAATTTACGGCAAATTGTACCCATCAATGTCATAAAAATCAGTGAGCTAAGTTTAGTAAGTTACCTGAAAGTCCAGCAAACATCAAGGCAGTATATCCATGCTCATGTTCATTGCAGTTAACATCAGCCCCATGTCGCAAGAGCAACCTGCACATGTCTATTTTCCCTTTGTACGCTGCATGCATTAGAGGAGTCATGCCATGCTAACAAAAGAAAGAGGAAGGAAGCAGCATACAAAAAAGAATTAGTTATATCTTTTGATCTTCATACCATTGATAATTTTTACTTCTACATACATACTCAGTATAACTACCAAAGCCTCATGTAATATTTAAGTTAGCAACAACAAAAAAGCTCACAAAATCTTCATGAAAAAATATGGCTACTAACGTGCAGTAGATTTTCCATTTCCATGTCACTTTTCTGATTATGCTGTGCTATGTATTTGAAAACAGAGCAGTGCTGAAGAAATGAAAACCATTTACCACCAATTTGTCATTGGCCTTTGTATGAGACATTATTGTTAAACTAATGCTTCTGCTAGCAGGAAAAGCTTGTTTTAGAAAATTCGTTAGGTTCCTAAGTTATTTCTTTTCTCCCCTCCATTATAGGATAAGCAACAAGAAAACTAGGAACAGGCTCTTGTTGGTTTTGCCATTACAAAGATTTGCAGTTCCTGAAACCCATCTTGCTCATTTTGAGTCATGATTACTGGTAGTTGTGCTATCCTCCTTTCTCCCATTTATCCACCCTTTTGGTATTGTGCCTGTGATCTTACATCAGCCAGGGCTCTGAAAGCCCTTGTAAAGATACACAGCTCTAACTAGACTTTAACAACCACATAGTCTCAAACCTTGCCTTTTGATAAACTGCACCAGTACAAATAGGATTAGCTTCAGCAAGGGAGGCACTGAGTTTTTATTAGAGTTGCACTGGTATAATTATAAATGCAAACCTGGGCAAACTCTAGGGGAAATTTTCAGAACTAGGGTGGATTGTTAGTGCAGGCTCTCTCCCTCTCAAAGGGCAGGGAGAATCGCATTTCTGTTTGAGAAAACTGTATGACATTCCGTTCTTAGAATTTGATACGCTTTTTCCAATATGCTGTTTATTTTCACTTAGCATCAAGTCAGGATTCGTCTTATCAGCCAAGACATAGTAATTGCCCAAGAACATTCTCCAACACTGAATACAAGGGAGTGTGCTTTAGTTTGTCCCTGAAGGAAATCAAAATGGCATTTTCTTCCTTTTTTTGCAGGTTAAGGCTGTGTGCATGAATACACTCATGTACACCATTACTGCACCTCTGTAAACGCATGGTAATGTAATAAAATTGTCAGTTTGAGCCTTAATATGTTTCTTGTTTCACTTTATGATAGAATAAAACCCAATTGAGTTAAATTTATCGGTAAAATTTTCAAAAAATTCCTAACGGTGAGGGAAATTAGGAAAGTATTTGTAAGTATTATATTTTCATTATTCCCCATACTAACTGAAAACAATAAAAAATGATGACTTGATGCATTATACTTTAGTAACCTGAAATATTTTGGTAAACTGCAACATAAACTGCCATTAAAGAAACAAAAGACCTGAAGAGATCACTTCACAAACACGAAACAAATTTGTGATTGTTTTTGCTAGGTTTCATTCGTGGTCCTATAAAGGTAAGTAAAGGCTTTCTATCCTAATATAGAAAATATGTTATGTGATGTTATGTTATGTTACGTTATATTGACAGCAATTTTTATGGGCCAATCCCAGTCTGGAGTCATAGCATAGATTCGCCTCCTTTAGCAGTGCAGAAAAGTACTGCTGTAAGGGGACACGAACACAGTAAGGTTTTTGACTGGAGAAAGAACTTTAAGAAAACAATGATTTTAAGTTTGGTTATATCTTGAATGCCATTTCATAGGATCATAGAATCACCAAGGTTGGAAAAAGACCCTTAAGATCATTGAGTCCAACCATCAACCTATCACTGCCAAGTCCATCTATACCATGTCTTCAAGCACCGTATCTGTTTGTTTCAATTAAAAAACCTGTCTGAAGATTACAGGACCAAGGGTTGGGTTTGGTTTCTTTTTGTCATCCCCTCCTCCTGGGAAACTTTTTTTTAAAGCCTTTGATTAAATATTGAAAGTGTCAGGCTGTGGCGTGGATCAAAAAAAACTATCAAGCAGAAAACATGTGGACAGTTGTTAGAAAACTGGATTTGAAGTCACACTAATATCAGCCTTTCACATTCACAGCAAACAAAAAAGGGACAGGCTAGGCACAAGCTTATCCAGAAAAGCTTGGTATCCTGTATTATGTCGCTATGCAGAAACTGAAATGACTGCAAATACTCTTCTCAGGCTGAATATCGAAGAGAGGTCCAGCAACAGTCTGTTTTCTGACGACATTTGGATTGTCAATACAACATACTTAAAAGCCTAAACTAGCAGACAGTGTATTAAGCATACAGATGAAACAAATTAATTTATTGTTCCAAAATGGAACATAGGATGAAGAATCCATTTTCTCGCAGCTACTATGTAACATTCTTCTGCCCAAAAATCCAGTCTTTTCACCTCATGCCCTAGGACAGAAATGAATCTTTTCCCAGTTTCATTTACTTTGCAGGGATGTTACATGGTTTACAAGGAGCACAATTAACATCTCCTGTCTTCTGCAGGGCTATAAGTATTCCTTGTATGCCTGACTGTACAAGGGGAATAGAGTTTGCAGTGCCTCTAGAAATTGCCTGGCACCTCCCTTGACCAGGTTCTTCAGCTCATTAACAAACAAGGACTCCCTGGCACAGAGGGGCTATGCCTCGTAGCAGCCAGCCCAGCCATTACACACCACCCTTCCCAGTTCCTGATGCTGAAAATATACCAGAAGCGCACTGAGGAATGGGATTCCAAGAGCTAAGTTGACCTAATGCTGCCATGGTGGGGGACTCAACTGAAAAAAAAAAAAAAAAAAAAAAAATTCTATGGGGTCAGTGGGCTGGATCAGCTAACAAGGGAAGAAAAGGATGTGTGGGGAGGCAGGAGGGGCAGATGTGTACCAGAACCAGGGAGGGGTTGGACTCCACCGCCAGAAGCAGGGGAAGAAGAAAGCAGGTCAGTCTATCCCTCTTCAGCACCTGGGAGAGGTATGCTTCCACAGGATGAATAAACACAAATTTATAAAGATGATAAACTGGAAAAGCAACCTTCTGCCTTCTAGGAACTACAGAGGAAGTTTTCAATAACACTGCCTCAGCCTTCGTTGACCAGAGGAATTGGGGAGTGGGAGGTGGCCAGGGAACAAGAGTCAGGACAAACAAAACAAAACAAAAAAATACACAAACCATATTACATCCCAGTGACCTGTGCATATTTGGCAGGAAAACTATGTTGTGAGCATTTAAACACTCATGCTGACTGTGTAAGAACACAGACATGACACATGTACATTTTTAAAAGCCATTGTTTTGTAGATAATACTGATGATTCCCTACTGAAGTAGCCACACAGACTTGTGTTACTCAAGAGAACAGAGGAATCCAAGTGGTCCCAACATTCCCAGTGTTTCACACTTCTCATGCTCACTTCACCCTTCTTCTCAACCATGGAAACATGGCCAAGATACGGCACATGTGGGCTGGATCGCACTGGAGTAGCTCCCTCAGCAGGTACTGGGGCACACTACAACATTGCGTGTGTGAATACTAGCTGCCTAATAAGTCAGAGGTGATTTGGGGAAATAGAAAAAAGAAAAGAAAATAATAGAGAAAAGAACAGAGAAAAGACAAGACTGTAAAAACCCTAGCTGAAAATCTGTCATAGACACTTGTATGCTGACACTGTTAAAGCATCCACCTCTCCCTTTCCCAGCTCACTTTGCAATGAGGAATGCAGCCCCACATTAACATGGAAAAAATGCCTTATTTTATTCTTTAGATTCAGGCAACTATACCAGTTCTATTCATTCAGAAAATTACAAACTAAACACATAGACTGGAGGTTTGGCTTTAATTTGAGACAATATTTGGGAAGTTACTAAAAAGGAAACAAATGATGCAAAACCAGCAGGTGTCACAAGGAACACAGAAATTCTAGTTGAAGAATGTCTTCAGAATCAACTGCCCTAAATAAAAAGGAAGAGCACTACTGAAATCAGATCAACTCATTAAGACTAGTTCAGGTAGGTATTTGGAATTGGATTGTAAAAATGTCTCTGACTTTTAACAGAAATGGTACTGAATGCTGCCAGTCTAGAAATACATGACTTGAATTTTCATTGGATGAAAGCCTTTAGAAATTTCACCCTTAAAGCTTTTGAATAAGATTGCCCTTACCTATCTTAAACTTACTGCGAGCTGGATTTGGAAGGTAGTCAACAGATACGCGCATGAATACTTTTAGCTATAGCAAAGTATGAACTAATTAGAATATGAAATACTGTTCAGTGAGTGCAGATATGTCGATCACAGCTATAGTGCTCCTCCTTTATAGTCATCATGCTGAGCTGTTGGTTTCACATATGTAACACATTAGCCTTCTCTGATGATCTTTCTGTTCATCTGCGGTGATGAAAAGTTAAAGCCTGCATCAGTCAGCGACCTGAATTGAAACCAGATAATTCTTAATAGCTGTTGAATCTTCTTTCGTTTGTGTATTTTGAAATAGTGTGTAAAAAACATCAAAAGACAGAACTCACTCTCCTCAAAAAAAGGCAAGGGATCTGGGCATTTTCTGCTAGCATAGGAAGTCCATACTGGAATAGCAAGATAGATTAACTGAAGAACCCTCCACTGAACATAATCAGTATGAGTAAAGCTACACATATCTCATACACTAATAAGCAGGCTGCTGCTGTAATTCCCAGAAAGTGTTCAGTTCTGTAATTAGCATATAGAAGTGGACTGTTTCTAAAAGATACATTTTATTACAGAAGTGAACAGCTGAATTACCAAACTAGAGGAAAAAAGTAATGCTGCTAATGCCAAATGATAGTTCTGTAGATAAGAAGATTATGAACAACCTTAAAATTATTTTAAATTCAGAAAAACTGTGAAGCCTTTTCAGGTCAAGTCTCTCTGGTTGATCCGCAGAAGACATGGGATTGTAGTACTACAGTGCTCCTTTGCAACCGTAACTACCAACATGACTGGAGGAAACTTCCACATCTAGAAATCCCGTGCCCTTCCTCTAGACTGCCTTTCCGTAATAATCTGAAAGATCTTAGCCACACCCTGCAAATGGATGGAGTTCAAGTCAGCAAACTGCCAACATTAAGTCACAACACTATTTACAAGCTCTGTGCTCCCAGGGGAAAGAAAATTCCTCAACACTTTCTTCCATACTACGTTTCCAAATTAGCAACCACTCCATCTAAAATAGGACAAAAAATGACTACGCAGTGTGCATTTCAGCGAGATATATTTGTGTTTATTTTGCATCCATTTCCCTTGCCCATCTATTTGTTCCAATATTTTGGGACACCTGAGCTTACATGCCCCTGAAGTTTTAAAGTTGCTAGAGTCAAGCTGTTAAGGACAAGTTTTGTGGAAGAGCTATGTATTTCTTTGTTTTCATAAAGACGGTGATTAAGCCTAACTACCTTTCCTTTCTTCGACTACCTAAATCCACAACGAAACAACAATAAAAAAATTGATTTGGTCAGAAAAGATGCTGGGAAAAAAACAGGGCTGTATCTGCTGGATATCTACAATCTTCTGGAAGATGGGCATCTGTGAAACTGATTTGAATAAAGGGGTCTTACTCTGCTTTCCAGTGACCTGCTGCTCCCAGTAGAGCACTGCAGACAGGAAGATGTGAAGGGTGAGCAAGTCTTGGCACATGGGCACGAAAAGCATATAGATGAGATTTTTTATTTTTTAAATACATGTAACAACAGCAGAAGCAACACTGAAACACTGTGTCCAGCTCACATCTACATTTGTGACGGAAGAAGCTGAAACAACTGTAAAGGATTCAGAAGAGAGCCATGGTTAGAGCTCAGTTACTGAGGAACCATAACTTTAGGCAAGATATGTAAAAAGTCAAGGCATTTGGAAGACATTAAAAAGTAACTTGGTCCTTGTCTAAAGGTACATAAAGACTGCTGATTGTCAGTAGTTTGTAATTTAGAAGCAAGCAGATCGAAGCAGTTAGAATACACAGTCAAACCAAAAATTAAAGGGCCATCTTATGCATTTATTTTTTAAAATCAGGAAGTACAATATGTAATGGCCTGCTTCTGGATGCTGTGGATTCTCTCGCCTGTGGAAATTATTAAATTGTGACTGCATGTTTGCTGTACCACAAACAGAAGAGAGAGTTACATTAAACCTGTGCTCGTTCTGTGGATTCTCTCATGTAAAAAGGACTTTAAGGAAGGAAATGCGTTCTTGGATCCCAACTGAATTGTGCTCCCATTTCAATATCTAAGCATTCGATGTTCAGGGCTGTTTCCTCATTCCTTAATAAAATAAGTAACATTAGTAATATAAATAATAATGTGAATTTCAGGATAAACTGCTAAGGCAGCAGCAGAAAAAAATAAGACCTGATGCATTCAAAATAGTCTCCAGTTGTGGCAACGTTGAATAACAGATGAAACTAATGTTTAGCTGGGGTTTCACACATTCTATTTATGTATAGATATTAGAATAACACACTAGAGGGAAAATGGTTTATAATAGAAAAATTCTAGAAGTTGACGTGAGATGACTGATGCATTAAGAATCCTAAACAAATCTGACCCCTTTCCTGTTCAATATGTGTCATTACACACCACTCGGGGATAAAAAGGAGACTGCAAGAAGTCCCTTGCGTGAACTTTTTAAGCCTTATGTGCCTTGAGTGTATTTAGTCAGATGTGAGCATTAGGCAAGTATTGTTAATACTGTTTCTTCTTTAACAATAGCCTGAGGCATAACTCAGTTATGGTTTCTATTAATAAACCATATCCTCTCAACAGTAATCCTGCACATTGCACTAATACTGCATCAATACTGCAGTCATTCAGCAATTACATTAAAAGAAAAGCTTTTAAAGCCCATACAATAAAGCACACTTGCAAACATACATTGTATCTTGTGTTCCTAAAATTAACTGTAAATCTTAGTTTGAGTAGTTTGTCAGAAGCTTGTTGAAATTCATAACTAGAAATTAAGGTTTAAATATTTAACTGTATTTAAGAATAATCAGGAAATGGATCTGTTGACAGCACAAAAAAGGCTAATAATATTCCAGGAAGAGAACCAGTAGATGAAATGATAATTTGCCTCCATTCAGCATTCACAAGACCACATCTACAATACCCTGTCCAATTTTGGGCCTTCCAGTACAACAAAAACATGGATAAACTGCAGTGAGTTCAGTGAAGCACCACCAAGACATGGTGGGAACTCAAGCACTTGTGCTGTGAAGAGAGGCTGCAGGAACTGGGCTTGTTCAGCCTGGAGAAGAGATGGCTTTGGTGGGGCCCAACAGCAGCCTGCCAGTGCCTACAGGAAGATCATTGAGAAGACAGAGCCAAACTCTGCACTTATGGTTGCAGGAGAACAAGAGACAATGAGCGTAATTTGAAACAGAGGTTCAGACATAAAGGAAAAACATTTTCACTGTAAGCACAGTAAGGCAGTGGAACAAGTTGCTCAGAAACATTGTGCAGTTTCCATCCTTGGAGGTTTATAAGGCCAGGCAGGATAAAGCTCAGGGCAACCTCATCTGACCTTGGAGCTGAAGCTCCTTTGAGTGGGAGGCTGAACTAGAGACCTTCTGAGGTCCCTTCTAGCCTGAATTTCCCAGTGATCCTATGAAATGATAAAGTTGGGAAAAAACACAAATTGGCATTTAAATTGATAAATCACACATTGATCTAGCATGCAAGCTGGCCAATTACAGTTTTGCTTCCATGTTACACTTCATATTAATGTTGCACACTTTTTTACAAAAACATTGTAAGAAGGAAGAGGAAACAGATATGAATGTCACACCAGGTTCCTTTCTCCACAAGCTTCCTCCCATCCTCAGGTAGCACTTAAGGATTTTACCTTCTACATGTCTATCACATCTGCCTCTGCAAAAGACAGTGGTGTGTTTTCCACTTCTGACCTAGCTGCTCACTGAGTATGTTCATGGTTCTGCAAATATAAGGCTTTGGGTGATGAGACGGAAGCATGAGATGGGGACAGGTATTCTTTACCCACACTGTCTGCTGCTATCGAAGCAGAGGGACTACAGTTTGGTGGAGGTGACAAGAAGTCAGGGAACACCCTCATGTGTCTTACTGCAGTCTTCATCTTACCTTACAGACACCAAAGCTCATGCTGGAACCTGAGAGAAAATACAAACAGTATAGTACTTTAAGTAACATTAATCTTTAAACTTTCTCAAAAAAAAAAAAAAAAAAAAAAAAAAAAAAAAAGTTCTTCAAAAGTTCATTATTCAGCTGCAGGCTAGAAATATCTTCAGAATAACTCTGATTTCCAGGAGTCTATATAGCAATGTTACTTAACAACAAGGCGGCCTTCAGACCTAGTCTTCTCCTTGCTAAACCCAGCATAATGCTTGTACAGTTTCACTGTACCTCATCCAAGCAATTGACACGGACATTCTTGCTGCCCAGTAGCCTTCCAGCCTCCTCGGTGTTTCCTTTAAGTAAAAAAAAAAAAAAGACACAAAGAGAGAGAAAGGGGGGGTGAGAAAGGGAATAAATTGAGAATCAAGAGGAAAAAGATCAGTTCCATTCCTGATTAGAATCAAAATCTTTGAAGATTAACCACCTGGAACGTAGATTAATCACCAATAAATCAATCGCACTTAGTGAAGAGGCTTAGGAATGAACAGTGCTCTGTTCTAGAAGCTAAAAGCCAAGAAGTCACAACATCAAAGAGTAGTCTGAGAGCATGCACTACAAGTAAACATCCATTTTCTGTGAAGTAACTGACCTAAACACACACAAGAACAGGACACTAATATGTCTTTTCATAAACTGGATCAGAACAATTCTGAATGAGTAAAATGATACTGAGCATTTTAACACATTCTGCACTTCGATCTCTTTTGGAGCATCTTATGTCTAAAAGAGCTATCTAAATTCTCACAAAACAGAATTATCCGATTTCAAAGACTTTTCTGGTCTGAATGAAACATGCTTTTTAATTTACTCATACCTCCTTCCCCGTTTAAATTTTAAATTTGCAACATTCCACCTCCCAGGTCCACAAAAGTGGAAGGAATTTGCTTTTGGTAATAAAGAATAGAGGTGTAAAGGACAAGGACCAAGGTAGCTTGATCACTGACATTTCTAAAAACTGCCAAATGGATAAGTAGACGGTAGTCTGAGAAAAACTGTGCAAGGAAAAGTAGACCATAACTTTGTATTTTTCAGTTTGCTACAAGAATTCTTTCAGTTAAGCCACAGATCTAAGAACCTGATTTAAAGCCCTTCGAAGGCCTATTCAAGTACTGTCAATGCAACTTCAACAGACATTCAAACAAATAGAAATAAAAGAACATCCAAAGAGTCTAAGTTTGGGGAATTAAATTTATTGCAAATTAACAGAAACTTCTGATCACTGATTCAGTCATAAGCAAAGCTCTTTCAGCAGTGATGTGCTTAATACAAATAAGCATTACATCCCTCATTTTAATGACAGGCTTCATGTTTATCTTCACTATATCACAAGGAGGTGCCCTTCCAGCAAATTTTCAGCAAAGCAGCTCTTGCAACTTCAGTTTTGGCTCATTTTCTTTCAAAAAACATTAGAAATACTAGAAATAAATTATTTCATAAAGTTTTTGGTGTGGTTTAACTATACTAAACAGGTTTCTTTACCCATTTTTTAAAAAAATAATTATTTTGGGTAAAAAAAGCCAGTCACCTGAGTCATCTCACACACTTGATAAAGACCCAGTAAAATACACTGACTGAGAGTCAGAGCACTGCAACTACCCCACTCCCCCAAATACTTTTTTGTTTGTTTGTTTGAACACGTGAGAAGCTTCTTAGGACCTGGAGTAGTTTTCAGAACATCCCAGCAAAAGAACAAACATCAGAAACAGAAGTCTTCAAGGGGTGATCTTCAAAGCAAATTTTAATGCAAGTAAAGCAAAGCAAAGTTGCATTTACAAGTTCGGGTTCTGTATGACAAAACATTGAAGGATTTCGAAACAAGACACTAAACTGACAGAAGTCAGACTTATAGAATTGATAGAGCTTAAAGTTGGAGCCAGGCTGTTCATAGTGGTGCGTGGTAGTAGGCAAAGAGACAACAGGCAAAAGTTGAAAGAGAAAGAAGCTTCAGGCTGGATATAAGGAAAAATATTTTTACTATGAGCCCAGTAAGGGAGCAGAACAGGTTGCCCAGAGACACCATGCAGTCTCCATCCTTGGAGGTTTTCAAAGCCTGATAGGATAAAGCCCTGAGCAATCTCGTTTCACCTCACAGCTGACCTGTTTTGAGCAGGAGGTTGGCCTACAGACCTCCTGAGGTCCCTTCCAACCTGAATAATCCCATGACCATAATCATAAGCATCAGGTAAGGTACATAGAAGTGTCTGCAAGACGAAGGCCTGAAACTCTGATTAAAGTGAGTCAATCAAACTGATTCTGATCCATAATAAATTCACTGCTGACTGTCCTACACTTGTGGCTCTGACAGAGGAACATTTTAATATAATGGAGAGTGAAGCTCCAAAACTATAAATAAAATTCCTTATGGGTTCAAATTGCCTCAAAACTACATACAGACATGTGTAGAGCACATCAGGTGTTTTTAGTTTATCTCCAACTAACAAACATCACTCACAATTTTCAAAATACCATTTGGAGTATAATTGTTTAGACAGGGCTGTGAAATTCATGTTGCTGGACCATGAAACCCAACTGTTACAGTAAACGTGACAGCAAGCCCCCCAGCAATAAGCATATGCACCACATAATGTGGCGAAACTGCAATGCTTACGTTAAATGCAAAATAAAACAGTCTGAAGGCATAAGAGGTGCACAATACCCTGGACAAGCTCAAGTTAATTTAAGAACACCGTGTCTTCAAGGACATCCTGGTCTGGCAACAGCACATGAGGAAACCTGTAACAGGCTAAAGAACTGGATTATCCCCAAGAAAACATTTTTTTGCAGAGCACATTAACACAAGTCATTAGACAAATGTCAGTGTACGTTACTAATATGAATACACACAAGAAAGACGTAGGCTTTCCTTGGCAGAGTTAGCCCAGCCTCGCAGCTCGGCTTCCCCAGCCCCAAGTGCACAGCAACGCGCACCCCTGCAAGCGGCCCCCTTTGCGCTCCCGGGAGGCCACAGCCCGGCCCCACGCTCCGCCAGCGTGCGAGGGAAGCGCGCTCCCGCTTCCAGGGGAACAGCCGGTCTCCCCGTGTGGCAGAAGGGGGCCGGGGCCCACAGGCGGGGCCCGGAGGGCGGGCAGGCCCGTACCACGGGCCCCCGAGAACGGCGGCCCGAGGAGCCCTGCCCTGCCCGAGGCCCGCGCGGGGCGGCAGCGCGGCCAGTAACGGCTCCGGCGCCCCCGCCGAGGGGCCGCGGCCCGCCGCCACCGGGCGCGAAAGCAAACCCTCCTCGGGTGCAACCGGCGGGGCCGGTGCAGCGGGGAGGGGGACCCGCCCGGGCTCTAGGAGGCCCGCCGGAGCTGCGACAGGGCCCGGCCCGCGGCGGCAAGGCAGGACAGGGCAAGGCGCTGCGCAGCCTCCGCCGAGAGGGGCGCCGGCGGCAGCTTGGCGACGAGGAGGTGAAGGCGGCGGGGCCGGGCCCGCCGGGGCAGCACTACCGCCCGCCGCCGCGGAGGGGCGAGGGCCGGGCCGGGCTCACCTGAGGCGATCACTCCCAGCAAGTCCTTCTCCTCCGGGCTCAGGTCACCTCTCCTGGGGGGAGCCATCGCGCTCCCTCGCCCCCCGCAGACGGTAAGGCGGACTCGGGACGGTGCCGCCCGGCGAGGCGAGCTCAGCCCAGTCGCGGCGGCGGCAGCAGCAGCCTGGACCCAGCAGCGCCCCCCAACCGCCCCCTCCCCGCGGCGAGCCCGGCTGCGCCCGCCCCCGCCCCGCTCCTCATGGCGACTTCCTCCCACGGCCCCGCCTCGCCAGGGGCCGGCCGCGGGGTAAACCATTCCCGCCGACGCGTGGGGGGGATTCGGTGCCGGGTGTCCCTCTCCGCCGGCTTCCCAGCTCGGCGCTGCCGGAGAGAAGGAGACTGATCCTCTCTTATCCCTGCTCTGGAAGTGAAAAACGGGTTTTTGCTTTTCTTTTGCCACCCTCTTTCTGGCTTCCCTGCGGCTCCTCCTCCGTGCCCCCCGGGGAGGTTCCGGGAGTGGTGCGGCCGGGCGGAGGGGGCGGCCGCAGAGGCGCCCGTGTGTCAATGTGTCCGTCCTTCACTCCTCCATTGTCTGCTGCCGCGGCCGCGTCTGCCCTCCCCTCCCCGGACCGCGCAACCACCCGACAGGTGCGGCGGGCAGGCGCCCCTCACGGCCGGGCCGCCCCGCCCCACCCCGCCGAGAGCGCGGCCGCCGCCGGGCGGGAGCGGCGCCTCAGCCTCCGCGGCGACGCTGCCCGGGCGGGCGGCGGGCGGCTTCCGCGGGCTGCGGCGGGGCAGCGCCGGGCGGGCGGGCGAGGCGCGGAGCCTGTGCGCGGCGGCTGTCGCGGGTCCAGGCGGGCGAGGCGGCGGGGTTGAGCGGGTGCCCGCGGAGGAAGCCCGCGCGTGGAAATGCCGCCGTGCCTGGGTTTGCGCGCCCCGGCCGCCCTCGCCTCCCCGGCCGCTGCGGGGGGCGAAGCGCCTGGGCCCCTGCTGCGGGCGCGGGGGAGCCCGCTGGGAGCCCCGGGCCCCCGGCGCGGGCGGCGCTGGGTCTGCTGGCGGGTACCCGGCGGCCCGTCCTTCCCCGGGGGCTTTCTTGCCTTTTTATGGCATCGGTTTGTGGGGTGGCTTTTGCTAGGCAGGAAGAGGTGTTTTTTTCGGCTAAAGCGGTGGCTGTGTCACGGCATCCAAAAGGAAGCGCGCTTTGATGAATCGGGAAGGGAAGTAACGCGTTTGGGGTGTGCAGAGCGGTGCCTTTTGTTAGCGCCTTTCTAAAATTAAACCGTCGGTGGAAAAATGATCTTTGTTACCGATCCAACTTTCCACTCCTCCAGCCGAAGCTCTAGTAGGCACAGGGATGATCCTGTAGATCCCCAGCAAGGGTCAGAGACGGGTTTAATATCCTTGATTTCTGCGTGTGCTTGTACGAGAGAGAAAAGCAGAATCTTAGTACTTGGTGGTACTTTTTACCCTTCTTTGTCCTACTCTCCAACATACAATTTTTGTGTTCTTTCTTTTAAGGAACCTGTTTTTTTCTCTGACCGATTTTTGAAGACATAGCCTTATTAGCAAGCTGATTTTTTTCTTTCCTTAGTGCTTGCCGGTCATCTCATGGCTACTTATTTATTGGAATCTCTTAAATACTAATCTTGTTCTCTGTTTTTTTCACATTTGTTAATTGCTTGACTGACTTTCAGAAATGGTGAAGTCAGATTGTTTGCTTCCTGGTTCACGGAAGAGCACGCTCGCTGAATCTAGTGTATCTTCATAACTATTTGGGTACAAAACCGAAATGTGATACGATTTTTTTTTAACGAAACTGTCAAATTCTGTATGGTTTCCTGATTTTAAAAATCATGGACATACAAGGATGTACCACCATCTAGTTTTACTTGAATCAACAAGTGTAAATAAGAGAGGTTGCTTTGGACTTCAAATTATAGCAGATTACCTTGACTTTTTTTGTGGGAAACCAAAAATGCCTTGAAGGAAATGTCCTCAAGACCTTAGAGCTTTTTATATTCCGCTCCAGAAAGATATCCCTGTGTAGTGCTAGCAGCAGTCTGTCACTGGCTGAACCGTGAAGTCTGAAATTAGGGTTTAAGTGGTGTGTTGTTGGCTCACTGCAGGGTGCAAATTTTACCCACTGTGAACAAATTTTGTGATATTATAGTACGCTGATAATCTGTATAGCACTATTAAATAACAAGAGCCTACAAGCTTCTTTTCATATTCCAAAAAAAACCTGACAGGCATTCAATGTACAAAAGTATGCATATTACATTCCTCTTTTTTTAACGTGAGAATGTCAGTACTGTCACTGCACCCTAGTTCACAGAGTAAACAGGCAAACACAATTTTTCCTTGGCAGCCTCACTGGAGCTCATTTGGTGACTTAAGGCTGCAGGAGTGCTCCATCTGTAAGGGTAATAAAATACTATAACGCTAGTTAAAAATGTTTCTTGCTCCTGCCTATGGAAGGCTTCTGTATGACCTTCAGTCCGGTAGTTTGCGGACATTTCACAATCTTTGGTTTATCCTTGCGAGATCGTGATGAGGTAATGAAGTGCTGTTACCTCCATTTTATGTATAAAATTTGAAGCATGGAGGCAGCAAGTGATTTTTCCAAGGCAGCACAGGGAGTCTGTGTCAGGGCAGGGAACTGGAACATGAAAATGTAGGTTCTGTACCTTTGTGTCTTGCCCCTTAATGCATTTTCTTTTATCTACTGTATCTGTTTCACATATTTAAGTTGTGAGTATTACTGTGTGGTAATTAATAATTTTAAGTTTTGGGTATTACAGAGGGAGAAGGAAATGTTAACCTCATTGTAACTCAATACGTTGTTTAGATTTCAAATTATAAGTATTACATATGAAAAATTCCCTATTTCCTCGTCAGGTGATACATCTCATACTTTCAATTTGTGAAGCAGGTACCAGTGGTGACATTTTTCCCCTGTGGTTTGCTGATTCTAGTGTGTGTGGGTCTGCTTGTGGGAATTTATGACGGCTATTGTGATCAATATATTCCTAAATGGAATATAGGCTATGTATTCAGGTGTTCCTAAACACCTGATGTTTTCTGCAGTTGTTGAGAGCAAAATTCGTGCAAGAAAATAACAAGGATTTCTTTAATTGAGTAACAGTCACTTGGTGAATGTACAAAACAATAAGCTTTTTCTTGGGTCAGGGTAGGGGAAAAGAGACTGCCTTATGCCTTGGAGAGTGCACTGTGAAACTCTCAGTCTTTAGACATGGAAGAGAGGAAAAGAGAGGATGTAAGATATGCTGAACTCATTTCACTGTTTTCAAGCTGTTTTCTCGCAAATGACTAACTTTTACTTGTATCTTGGAGGCTTGCTTGAATTATGGCCATGTGCTCTGCTAGTGGTAGCAGGGGTCAAAGATTTTATAGCCTCTTTCTATGCCAGGGCTTAGCATGATCAGAAATTTGGTCTGACCCACTACATTTTATCTAGGGAAAAATAAAAGAACAGGTCAAATGAGTACTGATATTCCTGTGACTTATTCTCCTAGCTCCCATCCAACTGGTTCACAGCTAAGGACTTCCCTTTGTATTGGATTGCCTGTGGTGGGTTTTTTGGATTTAGGTAAACTCTGCATCTACAGCATCCTGTGGTTATAACTTCCGCAGCTGCTTGAAAAAGGACCTCTCTTTATTTGTTTTTGAACCAGCTACTTCATGGTTTCATTTTGTTATGGTTTAACCCCAGCTGGCAACTAAGTCCCACCCAGCCGCTTGCTCACTCCCCCACAGTGGGCTGGGGGAGAGAATCAGAAGGGTAGAAGTGAGAAAACTCGTGGGTTGAGATACAGTTTAATAAGTAAAGCAAAAGCCACGCATGCAAGCAAAGCAAAACAAGGAATTGATTCACTCATTTCCGTCAGCAGGCAGGTGTTCAGCCAGCTCCAGGAAAGCAGGGCTCCATCCCATGTAATGGTTACTTTGGAAGACAACCGCCATCACTCCGAACTTCCCCGCTTCCTTCTTCTTCCCCCAGCTTTATACGCTGAGCATGCCGTCATATGGTATGGAACAGCCCTTTGGTCAGTTAGGGTCAGCTGTCCCAGCTGTTTCCCCTCCCAGCTTCTTGTGCACCCCCAGCCTCCTCGCTGGTGGGGTGGGGTGAGAAGCAGAAAAGGCCTTGACTCTGTTTTAGTTACTGCTCAGCAGTAACTAAAACATCCCTGTATTATCAACCCTGTTTCCAGCACAAATCCAAACCATAGCCCCATACTAGCTACTATGAAGAAAATTAACTGTACCCCAGCCCAAACCAGCACACATTTGATTCCCCACCCCCAACCCCCAGTTTCTGTTTTGGGAGATGATGAAGAATTGTTCTCTGTTTTCCCTTGACGTGCAGTCGTGGCTTGACAGACCTGTATTACCGCCCGCCACTGTCTTTGCCAACCTGAAGTCTATTTAGTCATTCCTATATAAAAGCCATTCCACGAGGTTCTCAAGTGTGTTTTTGTAAAATGGTTCTGTCTTCTGCATGGCCTGGGCTATGGGAAATCTCCTTCATGTGGAACTGAGCCTTTCAGAGAGACCTTCACTGGGTTTTGGTCTTGCTGTCTCCAATCCTGATGGTTATATCCTGGCCAAAGCGAGGAGTATCTAATAGGATTATTCATTTAGATCAATTCAAGTTCATGCAAGTTTGAGCGTTTTTTATTGCTAGAAACATCCTCTGTTTTTTTCCTCTCAGATCTCACAGATCCTAATCTGTGGATACGTTACTTTTTCCCCCCCAGTTGATTGGCATTGTATAACTCTTTGACTTCCTTAAGTATTTTTATTTTAAGTGGTTTTTTTTTAGGTTTCATCTGGTTTTGAATCTCAGTATAGCCACTGGATCTATGATATGATCTGTCAACATTGCTAAGTCTTGTTTTTTACCAAAAGGTAGATCACAAAAGAATAACTGAAAGCAGCCAGGGACTGGCGAGCACGATATGTGTTTGAACACAATAGGTATATCTTTGAATGGCAAGTTATTCCTATAGCCAGGGTGCTCATCTGAGACATCGATAGAGATCTCCATCTGCTACCAATTCCCTGTGCGACCTTGTACAAAGTTAGGCTTTCTCTATGCTTTGAAATTTAGGAGCAAATCCCAAAACTTGACTCTGGCTGTATCCAAGGCCTGGCAAGGTGAGGCCTGTGCTCGCTTCATCTTCTCTTGAACCCTGACTTGAAGGATTCTCAAGAATATGGGACAGAAGGACACCAAAGTATCCTCCAAAAGACTGTCTGGTCCAGACTATTGGGTAAGCGGGGTTGAGGTGAGCATTGTTCTCCAGCCGGAAATACAGGACAGAGCAGTGCGAAAGTACCAGTTTGGGACTTGAAGATTCATGGAACAATATAGTCCTCCTGACAGGGTTTATTAGTCTGATTTAGCCCAAGTGTTGGTAGTTTGTCCTAGACCTGATATGACTGAGCAGAACCAGCTTTGGTGTTTTTCTACCCAGAATATAGCCAGCATAGCAGCCATCTATAGAGGTTTCTTCAGAGAAAACTGCTCACAAGTTTATTTGTATAGGCTGCGAAGTGCGTTTTTGAGTACATGCTTTTATTTTTGTGTATATATTTAACTGCTAATCATGCAAGGGCAACCCACACAATCGTCTCGCAGATAGTGAGGGTTAACAGGGCAAAGAAGGAATTTTGGGGTGCTCAGGTATTGTGACCTATCTAAAATGCCTTAGATAAACGTGCATTTGTACTACCTGGTTAAAAGCTTCTTTTAAAAAAAATCAGCATTACTTTCATAACAAAACCAGATATGTTTACCCCTTGCTGCATTTATGTACTCAACATTGTATCTGTAATTTAGGAAAAAAAAAAATTGCTCCTTTGCAGGTTGATTTCATATTCTCTTAATTGTTTGTTCTAGATGGTCCTAGTATGAACAACTTGCTCAGATAATACATCTTTTTTGCTTTCCAAATGAGACTTTAAGTCACTGTGATTCTTTTTGATTAAGAGAAATCCAAGCTTTAAACAAATTGTTTCATGCATATGAATTCCATGTAGGTAGGTACTTTACTTTTTTTGTAAGTGTAACAGAAGAAATGACATACAAGCAGCTTTTTTCTGATAAAGGACTGAGATGTGTTTAGTGAGTGCAGAGCAATATGTGTCAGACGGCCGGCTGAGCACCTCTGCAAGACTAAGTTCTTTCCCATTTAAGCTTTGCAAGAGGTGGCAATAACCCAGTCGTGCGTTAGCATGGCTTCTGTAAGAGTTGATTTGCAATGGCTTTTCAGACAAGTGTTGCTAAAATACATTAAAAACTTCAGAGATGTAAAGTAAATAAAATCACATAAAGCCGCAAGGGAAATATATCTCCATGTAGAAGGACATTGAAAAACTTTACAGCACGTATAGACCCTGCACCTTTAGAGAATCATGAGTGCGATACTGGGAAAAATAAAGACCCTGGGAGTGTCAGCAGCAGTTAGTCAGTGACAATTAAACCTTTTATCTGGTGAAGAATGGTGGAGGCAGTTGGGTTAAACATATCTAATTAGATCTAATCTGTGAGTATTTTTTTAACCTAAGAGAAGTTTATTTAAACTCTGCTTACAGTCATCTACAGATATATGTACCTGTTTTCAGGCTTAAGGTGATTGTTTAGGACAGAGGAATAAGGTTATGCATTGAATGGATATATGCTATTAAGTTCAGATTTCTTTTAAGAGACATCATCTTCTACTCCTCAGCCAATTTTCTGTCCTCATCCCTCCTGTTCAAATTCAAGAATTCTTAGGTCTGTGTTGCACATGAGGCAGTAGGTTGCCACCTATATCTGTCTCGCTGCCTGAGCCTACAGGTAAAGTAATTCCATTCTGATATCTCATGTGCAATAAATTTCAACTCTGAACTGCCGTGCTTGCCCATTAAACTGTGGATTTGATTTCTGATACTGTTTCTTTTTCCATGTGATCCATTATTGATTAAATATGAGTCCTCCCCTCCACTGCAGCAATACTTATTAATTTAAAATAGTAATTATCTGTTCAAAGATAACTAAAGCATGTAGTAAGGATCACTGAGAGGTAATGCTGGTGTGTGAGAGGAAGATTGACAAATGGAAAAAAATCTATTGCTTCTCCCTAGAGAGAAGTCTGTGGAGTGCAATAATATTCTGCCATGCCTGAAAACCCTTTTGAACTTGCTGTACCATACTTCTTAAATCTGGCTGTAGATCTTGTAAGAGACTGCAAAAGTCAAAGTAAAAGCTATTCCAAAATAAAAAGCAAAATAAAGAGAGAGTCCAGTGACCAAAGGGAGGGTATAGTGGTGTGGTGGCCATATTTATGGCACCGTAGTGCTCCTCAAGGTTCTGTGCTGTAAAGTTGAGAGCAGAACAAATCACTTGAGTTTCAGGGTTTAACAGCTTTGGTCTTCTGTAAAGTGTGGTTGTATAATGCAAGCACAATAAAGGGAAATCCTATATTTGTAACATATTGCTGGTAAACCTTCCAACTCGGATCACAGTTTTGTGATGGGGTTGGATAGGTGCAAGTGGCAGCTTGCGTAGATCAGATTGCAAGACTAGGAGGTGCTTGGTGCATACTTCCTAGGCAAAGGGAAAGTAGTTAAGAAGTAAGCTGGTCATGAGTCAGTACGGAAGCTGAAACCTGGGTAGTGGCTGATACACGTGGTAAGAGCTTTTTTTTCCTGTTCATTCTTGTTCCCACTCCATCTTTAGATATGCTTTTATCACTAAGTACATTTTAATATAGTAAAAAAATTTCCTCACGTGTGGCATATAAACCAAATAATCTTTTGTTATATATTTTGGTTTTTAAATTCCCAGAAGTCAGGAAAATATTTCCAGGAAGTAAATCAGTAGTAATTCTTACCGTAACAGGGACTTTGTCTGTAAGAGCTGTTGGTTGCTACGCATCTAAAAGCTTTTGAAATTAGAAATGTGTTTTTTTCCCAGTACAGAAACTATAGAGTTTTCTGTAGGAATCTTAAAATTCATTGAGTACTTCATACATAAGCATATTTTGGAGTCCTGTACAAGGATTTGCTCTGCAAAATCTGAGTTATTCTTAGGTCAGATGGAGAAGTTTCGTATAGAGATTCCTTGCAGTTATTGCAGACTCATAGTAGTGGACAAAGATTATTGCTTTTAGTCAGCCCATAAGAAGGATGGATTACCTCTGGTGAGAATTAGAACCGAGGACAGACAGGTCAGGCAAGGAAAATGCTAGACGCAGTCTGGGACAGAGAGGTCGGTCAGGGACGCATAGGAAGGAAGCACCTCCTGTGATGTCTTGAATCCCAACGAGTTACCCCCTTCTACAACTCCTTCAACTACTGCAGGCAGAACAATTAAATATGGCTTTGGGGTTGTACTTCGTTGTAATAATCACTATTTAATGTATTTTCCTTAAATGTGTTTTCTTTTAATGCAGAAAAAGAAGTCTAAGAAGTTCAACAGTTTGTAATTTGCAAGCTTAAGTGATCCTTTCATTTTAGGTTTTGTTTCCATAAATAAAATCCCCTGCTTCTCTAGAAATGTTTTTAAGAGGGAAAATTCATTCAGTGCATTCAAGTTATACATTAGTCATTTTTCTTCTGATAAGGCACAGGGGTGAAATCTTAGGAACGTGTTACTAAGCAGTAGCAGATACAGAGTTTGTAATTTATTTTCACTACCATTTCATGCCTCAAGCGATAGAAAATGAGAAAAACAAAATATTTGTTTTAAATACTCACAGAGAAGTCCACCTTTTAGAAAGAAGAGGGGATGGTGAGTTTCTTTTCAGTCTATAACCTTCTCTGTATGCACCAATATTGATATAATGTGCTGTTAAGTCTCTTTTCTGTCTTAGGTCTGCTTTGACTATATTATCTTAATGCATGGCTTCCCGTGACCGAGACCTGAGGATCCCCAAACCAGGAGCCAGTGCTATGGAAGCCCGGTGTTGTGCTGTTGAATCCCATATTCTGTCCAAGATGGTTTTTTTTTTCCTACATTTTGTGGCAAAAAGAGGCCCCAGTCAGTGTGTCCCCAGGGCCATCTGAATCCTTGGCTCTGCCTTTGACATTCATCGTCCTGCGCATCAGTCTCGGCTTCCTTCCCAGCACAGGGAAGCTTCTCCTGTGCTCAAGTACGTGGATGAGGTCTTTTGCCAGGTTTTGAGTTTGGCTATCTTGTTTTGCAGAACTTTATTAGAAGACTTTTCCTTGAATTAGAGAAAGGAAAATATAATTTACTTTTCCAAAGGAGCCAAGGGAAGGGCTTTATATTTTCAATTGTTTTATTCCTCTTAAAACGCTTATTGGTGTATGCTGAAAAGTCATGGTGCCTTCTTCCCAATGTGCCCTGCCATCAGTATGTCAATTTATTTGCATTGCTGTTGTGCCTCCAAGATCATTTGTTATGATAGTGGACTGGTTGTTTAGTGACCTACACTGCTAAATCATCAAGGTATCAGAGCTCTCCTGTGATGAAGTTGTGCAATTCTTGAACTTTCATCTGTAAGCAGTGCTCCACAGCTCTCGGAAGCCAAATGTGTCAAGCCAAAGCATTTCATGGGTAGCCTGTTTGATGCTAGGAGTAGTTTAGCAGCTTAATGCCCTCCCTGAGTTGTTTTTGTTTCCTGGATATAGGAAGAGATGATTCTTTCCCCATTTCCCTTTGCTTTGTTGTGGTGGATTGACCCTGGGTGGATGCCAGGTGCCCACCAAAGCCACTCTATTACAAACCACAGCTTTTGCTTTATCTATTAAACAGTCTTTATCTCAAGCCATGAGTTTTCTTCCTTTTCCGATTCTCTCCCCCATCCCACCGGGGATGAGTGAGCAAGTGGCTGTGTGGTGCTTCATTGCCAGCTGGGGTTAAACCACGACACCTGTCTTGTGACTTTAAATGGTTGTTGACCTTTTCAGTCTGACCTGGTAGGTATCAGTGCTGCAAAAGCAGTGTGATGGTATGAGGAGACAACACCAAAAAAAAATAAAAATCTTTTGAAGCTGAGGGAGAGCAAGGTGTCAGTGATGCGGAAAAGGGCACTGTCTTCGTAGTATAGGCCAAGATATTCCCCATTTATTCTTTTCAACATCCTTGTTGCTTTGGGTTTTTTGTAATCCCAGTATAAATTACTCAATTCTTGTTAATAACTAGGTTATTAGATTACTGAATAGCTACTTTAATTAGTGTTATCAACAATTGGTTAATAAAGGTTCATATCAACATATTCTTAATCTGAAATATCAACTCTGTTTTTGCAGCATTGTCAAGAATAAAGGAAAATCAGCATCTATTGCAAAGCCCCTGATTGAGAGTCACGTTGAATATCTTTCTTTTATTTTGGATTTTTTAAAAAATAAATTTAGGTTGGCACTTCTGCTACCTTTGCATTTTATCTTCTATTAGCAAAGAACGTATGCCAGGTTTTCTAGTTTTTCAACTCTACAGAGCATATCAAACTGGCAGAGCAACATTCGAGGTGGGATGCAAATGCATTGGTCTGCATGGGCTTTAACAGTCAGTTCATTGACTTTGAGAGTTTGGCTGTGTCCATGACTGAACAGATCTACATTTTGGGATTTAGCATCAGTTCATATCTTAAAATTAAAAAGTTGGGTGTTTTTTTTTGTTTTCCTCGTTGTATGATAGACGCAGTAGCTGTTAACAGTTTTTTGGCTTTTGAAAGGCTTCTGTTTCTTTCAAAAAGACAGGAGGTGTAGCAGTGAAAGGTATATGCCCCTTTTTCACTGAAAGTTAATGTGTTTTGTAGAATCCTTTTCTAGATCCACATTCAAGAGCCCTAGGTTAACTGGCATGTCTTTCTGAAGTCCTTTAAAAAAAAATCCTTTAGCTGTCTCGTTCATAAACCTTTTAAATTCTTCATATCTTGCGTCCTTGTAGGCAGTGAGTTGTAGAAATCTAATGTACCTTTTATTGGTGTTCTCACTCTCTCACATGTACATATGTATGCATACGCCTACAGACATACATCCCGTGGAACCTTTATTAGGTTATCTGCAAAAGTAGATTGCTGATATTGGCCTTTCCAGTGCACGAACAATGATGCTATAAACAAGAAACAGATTTCCCTATTAATAGTGTCAAATACCATTGTGCCGAGCTGATACAGCCTAAACAACTGCAAAGTGGATATATGTTTTTTCTGCCGAAGGAAGCCAGGCTGGCTGGCATAGTGATGTTTTATGCCCATTTAAAAAGATATTAAACCTATTCCGGTTAGAAATCCATAACTCCTGCAGTAACACTTGGCTTCAGAAACTGGGTTGGGTGTGGGTGGGTTGTTGCGGTCTGACGCTGAGCCTGTTCTCTCAGCATATTTGTGGTACACTGGATTTTGAAGCTTCCCAGCCGGCAATGGAAATTCTGTGAATCATTTCAGAAAGATAAACAAGCAGGTCTACTGAATTAACTATAGAACTGAATAATATACCATTTGTAATTGTCCTAATGTTAATTTTGGCTGCGTAATTAAACTCTTAACTCTGCCCGAGATGTTTTTAGGTGTTGTTGAGCTATAGACTTTCGCACAGATTGCCAGTCTGCAGGTGTGAATTTCTGTTGCAGCATTGTAGAAACTGATGGAGGAAGTTTGATCAAATATCTAAAAAGTGCCTAAAGCTGAAGCTATGAAGCTGGTCACAAGGGATTCCCTTAAGATCTCACCCTAAGATGAACAAGCAGAATATTTTAGATAAGCTATTTTCTGGAAATGTTTATTTTTCTTCATTGATTGTGAAGAGAGGCAAGGCTTTCAGGGTCAGACTTAGGTGTTTGTCGTCATTCATTTTTAGAGTTAGGTCAAATGCACCCCATTTTTGGGTTCTGTTCAATCAGGAAAAGTAGATATGGGTTTTGGCTTAGCTGATTGCATCCTAAAATGATTGAAAGTGAAATAGGTAGTGGTCCTGACAACCAATAGTATCAATTAAATTGTTGGGTTTTGCGCTGAACTGAGCTGACTTGACAGCTGTCCATGCTTCCATTTCCAGTGTGTGAGCATGAGGCACATCAGAACTGCTGCAGCACGAACGGTACTGCCCGCAGGCGGGATTTGCTGCCTCTGTGATGGAGTGGGGTAACATAATATACACCTGCTCTGGTCTACGTCTGAGTGAAGTAGATGTCTCTCGCTCGATAACTTCTACTAGGTTTTTGTAACGTGATTATGCTGTTAGCACATGATACTAATACTGGAAAATAGATACAAATTAGTGAAGCAACAGGCTAATTACTCTATTTTTTTTCTAGCTCAGTGATTTATATTGCTACTTTATTTGACTTCCTTTTGTGGCAATGTTTCTTAATTCTGAGATTCTGGCCACCTGTGTATATAAATGTATTTTTGAGAAATGAGTTTTCATCTGATTGCAATTATGATCCAAATTGCCTATAAATATATCTTTTTGAGGAGCAAAACTATCAAGATGCATTCATAGCATTCATAATAGCCATTGCTTGCAATGCTGTGTTTATAGATAGACTGTGAATGCTTTGGGTTAGTTTGATGGACTTCAGTGTCCTGAATCTGGATTGCCAACAAAGACACATTCTTGATTTTATGCATTTATGTTTTCAGATAAGTGTTGCATTTAATGTCATTTATGTCCAGATACATCATGGAAGAAGATTATGAAAAGGGAAGCTGAACTGTTGAAATTGAGAAATGTGGAGTTTTGAGCACTTCCATGACTGTGTCCGCACATGGTATATCAAAATAGAGGAAATTTTGCCATACATGATTGCTCAGCATTTGAGCTTTTTGGTTACCGCACTGAGACTGATCTCCCAGTTTGTTCTGGTGTGTGAATAGTGTCGGAGTCCCATACTCTCTGACCAGCTTCTTTTAGATGTTCCACACGCGGAGGGTGTGATGTTTAATATCTAATTTACTTATCTGAAGATCATTGGTGTTACATGGGATTGCTGATTTAGCAGAGTGATACAAAATATACTGAAAATAGTACAAATGTGAGTTACATGTAACAATGTAAAGCAATTGCAATACACTGTTCAATCACAATACCAATGTGATTCCTATTACCAGTCTCTACAATATGCTCACTGTCATGACACTGGGCATCCTCAATCACTGGGAAGAAATACGTGGAGTGAATCACGATATTCTGTACAGACTGGCTCAAAGCTTTGTGTTTTCTTCACTGAAGGCAACTAGTTTGAATGTTTTCCCTCACCTTAAAAGAAGGAACCTGAAGTCCTCCTACAAAATTAGTGATGCAATGTGCTGACCCAGGTCAGTCCTCTTGGGATTTTTGTTTACTTCTCCTCCTCGCCTGGCCTTGCTGAATTGCCACCCAGCTCTCAGTGCTGTTGTCATAGTACTCCCAAGTGGAGTAGGCTGTCGTGGGTGAGTAATGCTTGTCTTGTGCGTTCATGGATTTAAGAAGTACAGAGTGAGAAGGAGCTGTGTGGGATACATGATGCCTATAAATTACCTGACCTCAGCCCAAAGCTTGACTTACTGGGAGAAACTGGCCTTTGGTCCAGAGTCTGGTCTCTGAAAGTGGCCTGTAGAGTTGTGTAGCTGTAAAACAAAAAAAAAGGCAGGGGGAAGGAAAGGATGTGGTGGTGTGAAAATATAGATAGGTGGGAGTGCTACTTTTCTTTCTTTCCTGCTCTTGTCATACTTACAGCAATTTTCAGCTTAGAAGGTTGTATCATCCCTGTGTTTAATAGCCCTTGATAGACTACTCTTCCATGAATTCATCTAAGACTTTTCAGGCTTCCGCACAGAGGTGAAGAAATGCCTTTCTGAAGTAAGGCTGAGAGCGCTGGTATGTGAGCTGCCAAGCGGTGAGTAGCATAGCAAGTGTGTGCCCCTTCTCTGCATGTTTAGTCTGTAATAGCTATTTTTCTGACTCACCTAGGATAATAGTTGATTGTGTAGGCACTCCGTGCCATACACTGTTGGGTGGGGTTTGGTTTTTTTCTTCAACACCCAACTTGTGGATATGAATCAGTATTGCCATAGAATTATCTCGGCTTGGTCTGAGAGGAATTGCATCCATCACTGCCTAGAAAATAACTATTTGTAGGTTGAAGCAATCAGAGTGTTGAGTACTTTTATCCCCCACTCTAGGAGTTTGTTCACCAAAGCTAGTGTGTTCTGTCAAAACGTTCAACCCGCTCTGAGGAGGAGGAAGCAGCCACAGGGAACGTGGGACTGCTTTTGGGATGAAGAGTGATACAAGTCAGTTATGGACTCCTTTTCTGTCCAAGTGCATGCTGCTAACAGCATAATTGGTGTTAGCCAGTATGTTTGGAATAGCTGACATGGTGCAAAGCGTTGTGCGTTTCCACTGCTGGCTCTTTGTGCCTTCTCTTTTAAGCCAGAAATATCAGAATTCAAGTATCTGGGAGCTGATTCGCTGTCCTGCAGGTCAAAAGCCATGTGTTAACTTGGTGAACTCCTTTCCCTTCCATGTGCTTTGAAGAAATAATTAGGGAATTCTAAGCTAAAACTTGCTTTACTGCTTACAGCAGTTGTCGTTTTATTAAAGCCAAGGCCTTCACTGCTTGCAAGTGTGTAAGAGGTGCTGGCTATTAATACATCCCTCCTCCGATTACTGTATTTAGTTCACGAAATAATAAACTGTTAGCAACTGGGAGGCATCGCTTTCTGGAGAATGCACACTTTGTATTTATTTTTTTAATTTTTAAGCTTAGCCCTTGTAATTTTGAAGACAGTTTATGGGTTTTCAAATGCTGCAGTGCTCTATCCTGGAGGCACTGGTGATCTCCTGTGCTTTTGCTGCTGCTCGGAGCTTTGAGATAGCAAGGAAAACAGAAACGGCCCATCTGATTTTATTGTTGTGATATTTGAATTGTATGAGTAGGGTCGACACTGTAAAAATACAACTTCCAGTGGGCTGATACATTAATAAAAGAGAAGCAGGGTGGACTTGAGCAGAGGAGTGGTACACTACATGAGAAAGCTGCTTTTCCTGCAGTGGCCTTCATTACTGAGCTGTTCTTGTGTTGTCTTGTGTCTGGCAGACTTCATTGCTAGGAATGAAGCCTCTCTGGTAATTTTTTTTAACACTTTTTCTTCTGAATACTTGCATTTATTGGTTTATTGGAGACCTGGTTCAGGGGCACCCTATGAAGTAACTCCATTAATGATTTCTTCCAAGTGTACTGTGAACAGTGGCTAGTACAACTCTCTCTGCCAAACATTAATGAAGGATTGAGCTAAATTGCAGCAGTACCTTTATAATCATTTTTGCAGAATTTCAGCTACATTGTTTTTCCTTTAGCAACATCATCTCTTACGGTGATTGCTGAGGTGGTTATATTTTTCAGGGTAAACAGCACATCCAATGTCCCTCTGAATTCTATTCTAACATCTACACAGTCCATTGAAAGTTGTGTCTTGCATAAGGAAAAAAAACCTTATTAGCTTTGGAAGAGTACCATCTTCTGCTTGTTTTCTAAGTTCACCTGACCCTGATCTCTGCTGATCCTTTTTATCCCCTTCTTTTTGTAAGAGGTTTTCCTGCTGGCAAGGCATGCAAGCTTGCAGTAGGATGACTAGCCATCACCTTAAAATGGATGTTAATTGGGTATGAACTGATCTGTAGCGATACACCATCTCCATTATTTCAGGGTACTCCAGTTAGGAGCACAGCAGCCTAAGAGAGCTCTCAACAGTCTGAGAAAAGCTCTTACTAATACCTTGTCCTTGAAGAATTATATGTAATTCCTTCTCTTAGTTGCTCAAAGAAACCTTGTTACCAAAAGATAACTTTTTGTGTGTGTCAACTCAAGTGTATGATTTCATTTTCTTGACTTGTATTTTCACCTGTCAATGATTAAGAATTTTTTTCTCTGTTTTTGGGGGTTTTTTTGTTGGTTTTTTTTTTCCCCACTAGCTGTGCCATGACTCATGCATATTTCATATGGTTGCTGATTACAACACACAGAAGTCCATTGCCTTGGTGGTTCAATTTACAGTTCTCTTGACCTTGTGAAGTACATCTGGAGTGCTTCGGTCGTGGGAGAGTTCTGTCTTGTTTTTACCTTGTTATTCAGCTGAGCCGCTTCTGTAGAAATTCTTGTTAAGTGACCTAAGAAATACCCGCTCTCCTGAAATACATGCAGTGAGCTGGATCTCTAATGCAGTGTGTGATTATACATTAATTGGTGGCAGTGGGTTTTTTTGACTGTTTTTCAAGAAACATCTTCCTATGCATCCCAGTTTAGCAGTTAGATGTTGAGATTTATGGTGCAAATTTTGATGAGTTTGTCTTCTCATTTTTGTCTGGGGTTACTTATTTCCTGGCTGCGTAACTACTCACAGGTTGCATGCACAATTCTTGACTGGAGAATCTTGCATGACCGCAATTTTTTATTTTTTATTTAATGTGTGGTAAGTTTCATTCTCTTTTGGTATTTGTTTGCACTTGCTGCAGAATGAAACCAATTCCACTTGTTTCATCTCTTTGTTTTCTCTCTCCGACTAGGTATACTCATAAAGAACAAGTACTTTTATTGGAGTGGACACTTACTCTTTACTGTGGAAAAACACTGTCCTGTGATTAAAAAAAAAAAAAAAGGAAAAAAGATTAAGTGTATTAAGAGCTTCTGGAAAGCTCTTTTGGGAAAGACAGGGCATTCAGTGCATGCTGAAAACCTGCTACAACACTATCTTAAGATACTACACATGATAGCCACTGGTGACTAGGGCATGCTTCCAAGCATGAAATCAAAGGTCGGTATCTAGTTGCTTCATGTACTGTAATGTCATAAGCAAAATTAATCCATAACAGAAGATGTATTTTTCATCAATAAACATGTGGATTAGCAGTATCCTTTTTTTAAGCAAATACTAAAACATGAGGTTGATTGTATTTACCCTGTACATCATTATGTGACTGCTTAATCCCTGCATGTTGCCATTGAGTCGTTTGCACAATAAAATCACTGAGGGGATCTTACTGTGGTGAGAGCCTGGCTCTGGCTTTCCTATTTGTACTGAGTGGGACCTTTTGGGATAAACATTTCGTAAACATTTTAACTCTACGGCTGGCCTCTGGGGGCAAAATAGCAAGATAAACCTTCCGGCTGCCAGTGCTGCCCTTCCTGCTGATCTGTATCATGGTTGAAGTTACAGACCTCAAGGTTCTCAATCGCTTCTTAAAAAAACCTGTGCTTTAGGAATGGAGGGCAAGAGTCAGAAAAGGATGATGAAATAGCACAAGTCAACCTGCGTAAAGAAAACTCAGCATGTCTTACTAAGTGTAGTGAGAGGGGCTTGGTCTTGCCAGCTCCCCAGATGTGCAGTGGAGGAGAGAGGAGACGTGGCTTCTTAGCGCTGTTCTGGTCCTGTCCTCACCACTTGGGACCCTGGGAAGCAGCAAATAGAGCTTTTTATTTCCTTATTTTTCAACGGTATCGAAGTGAGCATTAGCAGGAGGTAGGAAGTGTTGTGGCCGCTCTTCATGTTGGAGGCTAGCCATCATACTGCCTCGGACGTGTAAATAAAGAGCTTTTCCTTCACGCTGACCGAACCTGGGAAATGTCAGTCGCCGAGGTGGACTTCATAGGCTTACGAGGGTGCTAAAACTGTGTTAAAGCAGAAAATGCTTCACAGCTGTCGCGGCGGTGAACGCTGCAGCAACCGTGCTGGCTGCGTGACTGATGTGCGTTGCGGTTGCTCGCCTCTCGCCGCACCCGGGTGTTGGGAAGTGGCTGTGGAAAAGGAGGAGCTGCGAGAGTTCTCACAGGGACTCAGTATCCGGGTGGAAAGTGGGAAGCCTGACAAGGATTTGGCAAGAACTGGCGGCTGCCTTGCATCCGCTCTGTCCTGTCGTCCCCTTATATCGCTCTGTTCCTCTGTACTGGTAATGGTTTATGAGTTTCCCACCTACAGATTTTGTTAGCTCATAATCTAGCTGCCTGCTGCCTTCCTGGGGAGCGGAGGCAGCTGCTGGCTGTGTGCTGACATGTTTCCTCTCCAGCAGAAGTGCAAGGGCAGCTCTTCCTCCGTGCTGCTCGAGTTTGGTAATTTGCTTTTAACGTAACTCCTTGGCTTGTTGCTGAAAGAAGAGGAAAACCCTCTTTAGGTTTTCATCCTAAGCCTGAAACTGTAACAGTGAGAGGATGAAAACGCCTAGTAACATTGCTGGATGAAAAAGACCCATTAAAGCCTGTTAATGTCCTGGATATTCCACTTCTTGGGGTGCAGGGGGGAGATTGACCTTGATATGTGGGCTGGGTTTTTCCTTCATAGAAACTCTCCCCATCTATGCTTTTATTTTATTTGACTGTGATGAGTTTTCCTGTCTTGCATGATGTCTGAGCAAGGGAAGGGAATGGAAATAATTCCTGCCAAGCATCTGTTCCTGTGAAAGCTGGTGGTGCTGTTGGTGGTGCTCTGGCAGCTCTCTCCAGCACCCTGTCAATCAAATGCCATCAGCACAAGTGCCTGCAGCAGCATCAGCATCCTGTGGAGCAGTGCTGCTGGAGCCCGCCGGTGGGCGGCCCAAAGGGTCACCCACCGCCTGCCCCCGTGGGCTCCCTCACCCTTGTTACAGTGCCCTGCGTACATAGAGTCGTTAAATCTTGGTAGGGAGTTTTATGAAACAGTTGCTCTTTTTTTTTGTGTTGTCTGGAATTGATTTCCCCCTCTCCATAACTAGGGCCGTGAAGTTTCGCTGCTGTGAAGCAACTGTTATTGAATTCATTGTGACCATTTTTGAAGAATCTCAGATGATTCTGAGATTTCGGTTAAAAGAAGTGTAAAATCATGCTTAGAAGAATAGTATTGGTTTGGCTAAAGGTTTTCAGTTGTTTGGTTTTGTTGGGTTGTTTTTTTTTTTTTTTTCAATTTTAGCAATATGTTTCCAAGAACAAATGTTTCCAGTATTTTAGCTTGGTAGAAACTTCAGCCTTATCAAGGCTTTCAATAGTTTAGGAGTTAATTATCGTAAGAATTTCCCTGTGGTATGGATAAATGACTGCATCTTTCTAACTTGTTAAGCAAATTCAAGCTTGCTGAAGCTCTGAAGTAACTTCATCTGTTGCTGGTTTTATAGACTAATTTTATTAATTCTGGTTTTATTAATTCTGTTATAATTTTTATTAGTTGTGTGAGAAGGATTGGTCGATTATAGAAAATGCTATATCATATATGTCTAGATATCTACAATTGTAGATGTCCCTCAGTTTTATTTTAACTGTTTAGGGTCTTTAGCATGTAAATGAGAAGCAACTCTAGAGAAGGGTGAACTTGTGGACTTCAAGCAGTTTCAGAAGAATGTACCCTCTCAACAACTTCTGTATTTTTAAGTATGAATCTGTTTTGTAGAAGCCTGTTAACAAGAGTGGGAGTGGAATTTGGGGAACTGTTTTAAGTTATGCATTTTTTTTTTTATTTTTCTGAAAAATTTTGTAGCTGCAAGTTAGTTATCAGCAGGCTTGGACATTTTGAGGTTTTTATGGAAAATGAGCTCGTTCTGGAGTGTAGTGCCTGGTTCCGTACTGCTGTCTGACATCTCCCACTTGAGTCAGCCCAGCTTCTGACTTACCTGCTTACAAAATAAAAAGTATTTGGGTATGGAATTTGAACACATGAGTTTTCTACAAGAGGTTTTATGGATACTAAAGGGAGAATCAAGAGTAAAGCATCTATGGCTGAGCCTCTCCCATCTTCTGTAGAAGAGTGGAGTCTGTGAAAGGACTGTGCTAAGGAGCTATCATTTCCACATCTCTTGCTGTCTTTCCTGCTGGCAATTTGTACGAATCCTGGTGGATGTTGGGCTGCAAGATATCATTTTGACTGGTGGTTTGGGTGTTCTTTTTGAGGCTATTTCCTTCCTACCCATACCCATCCTTAAGATCTTTACCCCTCTGAAAACCATTATGGCTTCTCTAGCTGGCATTTCAAAATTTGCCTTTGGCTTTGACCTGCTCAGATCCTGTACCTTTCAAAGTGGAAAATATATGTAATAGTTCAAGGTCTTTTATGATTTCAAGGCTGTATAGCTACATGACATCTGTGAGGCAGGCTGCACTGCAATGCAATCTAATGTACTGTGCAGGTTTATATGCTGCCACCCTGAATTTACAACCTTCAGCCATCACTTCTATGTTGGTGGTGGTGTGTTCTTGATTAAAAAAAAAAAAGTTTTTGCATTGCATTCATTTTTGTAAATTTTAAACTATCATCTGGGCACCTCCTGTTGTGGTGGCAACAGCACTTGAAAATCTCATTTGCAATACCTGGTGTTATTTGTAGTATAGATAAATCCCGGGCTGTTGTGTGGATCACTGGGTTGGTTTTGGTCAGGCTTGTGCTGCAGTTTCTTGATGAAAGTGCCTGTGCTCTCCCTGGGCCAGGGCTTGAGGGAGTGCCTTATAAAGCCTGACCCTTTCTCCATCAGATTAGAACACAGTGCATTTAAAGCTAAATATAGAAGAAGGCAGATCCTGTGTTCCTAGTAATTAACTATTCAAGAGTCTCTTCTGTTGCACTGAACCTCTAGTCATTAAATCTGTCACAAGTGGTGAGTCTTGCTTTAACTGTTTGGTTTTTTTTTTAATCTTGTTCCCAGCTGTCTTAAAGGGCATATTTTATATTCACAGGAAACAGTTTTAAAATCTGATAGTCAAGCTTCAGGTGTGTGCAACTCTTCTCGCAGTTTAAAAAGACACTGCATTAAAGGACCGGAGAAGTCTAGTGCTAGAAATTCAGCATATGCACTTATATCTTTTATAGCAACTGGGAAATGGTACCTTCAACCAGTATGGGTTGAAGGTCAGGTGTCATTCATTTCATTGACCCCAAGGAATTCGTTAAGAAAGTGGGCAGTGTCGATCTCAGCCCGATGGCATGTTTGTGCTCCGAAAGAGCTGTGACAAGAGCATTAATTCTTACCTGCTGCGTGGCTTGCTTGACACTTTCTTTCCAAACCTCATGGGCTCCTCTTGCAATCTATTGAAATGAACATTTTTAGACCCAGAACAAGGCGTAAGGTATTGGGGCCAAGCATAAACTACCAGGGCGAATATTACATTTTATAGATCAGCCTCTTTCAAATAACTGAAAGGCAGAAAGACAAAGCAGATAAATATGTCAAATCTAGCCGATCACTGGCTAGAGGCTGGGCTGTTGCTTATCCCCGTTGACTGCTAGATTATTTGCCTAATTAATTTGTAAAGCACCTCCTGTTCCTCTGCCACAGAGACAGCTAAGTCGGGAAAGAGACTTTTGAGCTCTGTTGTGAAGGGAGGCTTGGATCCTACAGCACTTTAAAAGATCCCGTGATCATGGTTTGCCATTTTTAATTCTCTCTGAAGATGGGTAAATAATTTTTCCAGAAGGCTATTTATTGTTGCAGTTGCTTTGAAATGCTCCTTGGTCTGTTAAAACTGTAGCTTTATATCTCAGTGATGAATGTGAACCTCTCAGTTTAACTGCTTGTTGCATCTTTGTATTTTTTATGACTTGCGGGAAGCAAAACCAGTCTTGACCCTGAACTGTACTGGCTATTTCCAGTGCATGTAGGCAGTTTTTGACAATGGAAAAATGGTAGACCTAGACTAGAAAGCAGTGGTTTGCCAAGTTAAACATTTGAAATGCTGCAAACGTGGCCAGCTAGTGAAGCTGCAACTAGAAGAGGTAGTCTGGTGAATGAGAACATATTGTATAACTGGAGCATTGTTTACAGAGTGGTTAAATGAACTTTCAGGGGTAGAGAGAGCATTACTTGGATAGTAAGGTGTGATTGATGGCATCATTCTAGCCACGGAGCTTGAGTTTCTCCTTGCTCGTGGTAGGAAGAAGTGTTGGCAAATGTATGTACTTTTAAACTAGACCTGCAGTCTGCAATGAAGAAATCCAAATAATACAAATTTTGGTAAGACTAAACTTACTAGAAGAACATGCCCAAAGGACAAAGCTTCTTGCATGGTAAGGCTTAATTCTGGACGAGCAAATCATATCTAACAGTGACCTAATGACCTGCAGGCTATGAAATAAGCCCCAATGCTGGCACTTGCTGTCGGCAGGACAGGGGGATGACCCGTGACGATTGCCACGTGCTGCAAAGCTTCCTTGTATTCACTGCTGTTTGCATTCAGCTGTCGGTTCAGCTGCTCACTGCGCGAGCTGCGTCTCATGTGATTAAACTAATTATATCCAAAGCTGAAAAATAGTTTTGTTTTCTTTAGATAAAATGGCATTAATATATGATCACTTCCCAAATTTTTTAACGTTGCATGTTGAGATTCGCCGTTCAGGTCTGAAGTAATATAAGCCTCAATTTTTTTTTACTATTATTGTTGTTATATGATGTGCCATGTAGGTCCTTAACTATGTATTTATACACAAAATTGATGGGGGGGGGGAAGCTGGCTATCTTTTATTATTTTTACAACACATCCAGGTTTTTAGGAACTAAAAGTTCCTAAGACATAGTGATGTTTGGAAGAAACATTTGAGAGGAATTTGATTGTTAAAACACTGTATTTGTGGTTAGACCGCAGTCATTTCTTCAGAAGCACGGTGTGTAGCCCTGGGAGTCTGATTGCCCGGCGAACATGCCGGAGGGCAAGACCTGTGGAGCCCCACTGGGATCGTTCCCAGTCCTGTGTCCTAGCAGCTTCTGTGCCCCCGACCATCCCCATAAGCTGCGTGGGCAGCGCTGCTGTACCCCTGCCCCGGCAGTAAGGGCGGAGGCTCCTTCACCTTCCTGCTCGGGTTTGAACCTTCACGGTGTTTTATAGGGATGCTAAGAGCCAGGTTTTGAGAGAATCACGTCTCATCAAAGTTATTCTTGGATCATAGTGCTCTTCGTCTTTAAGATAATGTGAATTATTCTTTGACTATACGTCAAGAACTTTCTTTCCCTTTCACATGTGTCATGGATGAGTGGTTAGGTCTCTTGAAGAATTACCGTCAAAGATATTTGCAAAAAGTGATTTTAATAGAAATTTGTAAAAGAGTGATTTAACAAGGTTCAATGGCAACATTCACTCTATTACTTATTAAATGAATGGAATATATATAAAGAAAAAAAATGAAGTAGAAGCAAATTAGGATGATTTATACAGAGACTGAAAATAGAAGGGGATAAAGGAGGCCCTCCCGTTGAGTCACAAGGTTCAGAATGGACCCCCTTGCTTTCTAAACTTCTCAGAGAGGAGCCTAGGTGCAGCTGGATCCAATCCTAGTCCCAGACTTGTCTAATGATGTCTAAGGATTATGTATGACTAGCAGCAGTTTAAGGTTTATTCACAGTTAAAGAGAGAATCATAGGAATTTAGCAGCAATTAATCATTAGTTAATTTAGCATTTACACAGTGATTAAATAGGATTTACTACAATATTTGAATCGATACACACACACACACAATATGCCTATAAAGGTACCTGTTAAAAATTCCCCTTGAGCTCCGTGAAATACTCACTTCAAATGATTGTCTCAACGGGCGAAGGTCGAGCCTCAAGGAGTGAGGGGCGCCCGGAGTTTAGCCCAGGTCCTGTCACCAGGCCTCTGAGTGGGACACCTCTCAGAGTTCGCAAACCTTGCAAACTTGAGAGTTCGCAAACTCTTGAGAGGCGTCCCGCCCAGAGGGAAATACTGGGCGCAGCCCACTGCGGCCCAGGAGAGCTCAAAGGGTCTCACTTGGTACCGCTGCTTGTAGGGTTGCGAGATGATTGACTTCAGGCATCAGTAAATTTCCATCCTGGCCACAATCTGGGTTGGTAATTACTGGAGTTCTCAAAAATACCAGCAATGCTAGTACCGATCCTCCTGTACCAATCCGTCCAAGTTATGATCCATAATGATATGTTCCAAGGCTGTCAGGGGATGAGTGATTATTCCTGCTGTCATTCCCCACCTTGGCCATGCAAGAGTTCTGGTACGGTCAAGGGACGCTTAACCACCAAACTCATTGCACAAAGGCCCAAGTCTTGATGGGAATTACTGAGATCATAAAGTGGTCCAGGAGAAGGGGGGGAAAAATGCACCACCACCACATGTTGGGATTTTGCTACGCTGAATGTTTATTTTGCCTTTAGGTTAAGCTGTCGTCTGTAAATGCCATAGTAAAAATATATTTTTCTCTTTTTTTCTCCAGAAATTTTATGAATAAGAATCAGAAGCCGGTGCTAACAGGCCAGCGGTTCAAAACTAGGAAGAGGGGTAGGTTACATTACATTTTTAACTTTATTTTCATCTCTGTTAAAGCGACTAGAAACAGGGCAGGTGAAATAAGTGAAAGTTCCATAGGATTAAGGTTTTTCTCCCTTCTCTTCAGCTGTCTTAAGAGTGCAGATGTTATTTTTAATTAAGCTCTATGAATTTTATTATTTTCTTTATATATCTTAGGATATATCTTAGGACTTTCTGTAAAATTTGGGTTTATTAGCTATTAATAATAGCCTCAGTTAAAAATTAGATTCTAAGTGAGTTTATAGTATATTTACATACAAGGAAGAAAACTTATTAAATGTTTGTTTCAGGTGTTTCTTAAAATGTCCCTTTCAACTAAGAAAGCAAAATATGAGCTTTTCTTTAAAGGTTGCTTAAAGAAAATCTGGCTTTTTTTGTTTTGATTTTTGTTTTTATTTCTTTGACTCAATTCAATACCATCTCTATAAATGAACCTTTCACGTCTGTTGCCTAGGTACTATTTTACTCATGATACTGATTTTCTGTAACCACGACCAACACTCTTTTCTTATGTACAATATTGCATCAATTTTTAAAGAAAGCTAAGTGGTGCTAATTATACATCCAGGTATTCTGTACAGTGATTGTCATCCTAATCTGCTTGCTCATACTGTACTCAGAGTTCATTTGTTATGGTTTAGGTGTCTGAGATGAATGCCCAACACTTTGAGGCAGGGAACAAAAATATATGTAATAAATGATTTATTTTTTTCAGAAAAAAAAATCTGGTTTGTGAAAAGAAAGCTTAGATTTTTTGCTGCTGCAGTAGTAGATTATTATAACACCCATAGGTGGGGTTCACGTCGGTCATGTAACAGACTTTTTCCATCTCGACTTTCCTGTTTCTGATCAAAAGCTAACACCTGGTCTTAACATCTTGTGGCAGAAAATGTAAACAAGAGCATTTTCTCAGTGTGAATGAGAGAAAAAAAAAAAAGAGTTGTAACCTTTCTCAGAAAATTACAAATTCTGTCATGAGTCTGAAGAGCTGAGTGAGTGTCTTAAGATCTAGGATGATTACAAAGCTTGGATGAGAATTGCAAAACAGTTTGTTTTCAGTCGTGTTAAAAAACAGTGCCAGCTTTCTCTCATCTTGCACACATCACTTCCTCTGCTAGTTTGACCGTTGTGGTCTTTTAAATGGAAAATGTCCTTTCTATGATGCACATAGAACATTTGTAGGTATAACTAATTAAAAAAATAAACCTATATTGTTCGTAAATAAATGTCAATGATGCTCCAGTAATTAGTGGGACTAACTTTCTGTCAGCATGGTCCAGAACATTGTGCAGTAGCTCTACACTGCATTAACTAGCAACAGCATGGATATAGCTAGATGAGTGGAATTAACAGTCCCTAAAGAAATACCTGTCAGATCAATCAGTAAAAGCAATCAGCTACGCATACTGCTGGATTGATCCAATGTATTATTCAGTCTAGGTTAGTCAATTATGGTACATATGTTGTTTGCTAAAATTGTCTTAGAAAACGTTCTCTCTCTCTCATAAAGACTTTCTTTTCAGTCTGTGTTTTGCAATGCATTTGGCATAATGGGTCCTAATACGGATTTGGTCTTTGACTCCTATTTAATGCAAGTAATAATTAGAATAAATAAAGAGCTTTTATTTGTAATTCTGTGCCTATTTCTTCAATTTCTGTTACAGTGATTGGAAGTGGCCATAGATATGCGTTGACTACGTGGAAGAAGGAAAAGACTTGGGGGGAGTCTGGAAGACTGGGGGCGTGTTTTTTTTGAGAGATTACCTAAATGGGATTGGAGATATTAAATACCTTTAAAATAGAAATGCAAACACTTCTTTATGTGCTTAAAGCATAAAATCTCTTCTTCAAATATGGTGGGATCCTGGTTGCCTTAATATTTGAGGATCCTGCTTAGAAAATTGGAGATACCTGTTTTCATTCTGGAGGCAGAGGGCTTGAGGAAGAGAAATGGCTTCCTAGCATACTTATTCCCTTCTGTTTGTATATACTTTTTCTTTTTGTATCATAGCAGTGTCGCAGGCTGTTATGTGTTGGACTTAGACTAGAAGATACTATTAGGTTTTTTCAGCCTGACTTTCAGGATATCAGGGAGTCATGACATGTCACCCAGGTAGGAGAGAGTGCCGTGGCTATGGTTGAACATGACATTTCAGTCATTGGAGACTATTCTGTCGTGTGTAGTGGGCAGGTAGAGGGGTCTGAAATGCGCAAATGCTGGGGGGAGTGAGCTGGTTGAGAGATGACTGCCAATTCTTACTGGTTGATTTGTGTCTCATGATACTCTTTCCTCTTCTGCAGCTCCCAGGAGCACAGCCATCTGAGGAGACAGTGAGGCGTAACACGGCAGTCAGGCATCTAATAAAAATAATTGTCCATATGAACTCTATCACTGCCACTGATCTCTGGATGCAAACAATTTTTGAGCTTTCAGAGAGCAAAAAAGAAAGACGACAATGTTTTTTTTTCTTTAAATTTTGAAAGTGTGCTTAGTGTCTAAAACATTTTTGAGAGAGGATTATGAAGGAAGAGCTTGTAAATCCCACTCCTTCCAGTTCTATTATTCAGCCTAATACAAGGTATAAACCTTGCCTAGAGCATATATAGCGGCAGGCGTTAAAATCACTTTAAAAAGGTTTGAAGGAAGAAAAATGATGTTGTAAAGGGAAGAACTTTCTGAGGGAAGGAGGCGTCTCACAGTTCCAGATCAAGTTTTTAGCAATCTGGGCAAAGAAAATAGTTTGGTTTGTTCTTAATATAATCTCTGTACCTGTTGCATACTGCTTTTTTGATGAGGGTCAGCAGTAGTTGGCATCTGACCGGGATTTGTGCTTACGGTGCAGATACGTGGGATGTGGGTTGTACTGACTGCGCTGTACTTGCACACATGTAAATTGATGTCTGTGTGTCTTCTGAAATGGAAGAGGAGGAAATAAGAGTAGCAAAAATGCCAGTAGGCAATAAGGAGAATTTATGTATCCAGACAGTTGACAAATACCTACAGGACAAAAAGCTTCCTGAAGCATTAGTAGGAACAAACAGTGCGTATTGTTTAAAGTAAGCTGACAGGCAATACCTGAGACCCAAGTTTGTTCCCATGGTATAGATAACAGAGTTAATATCTGCTAAAAAACTGGTGCGAAAAGGTAAATGGCAGCATAAAAAAGAGGCTAAGATAAACCGCATATTACTTTCAGAATGAAAATTATCTAGTAAAAAGTCAATATTAACACCTTTGCATTGACGTGAAGTCAGAAGGGGGGCCAAAGAGGGCATCTCATTTTCCTTCCACAGAAATATAGTTGCAGGCCTTCTGTTTAAGAGTTAAGATTAATTGTTAAGGAGGGAGGTATAAGTGTACTTTGTGATTTCCTTAGAAGCAAAAGAAGGGAAAAAAGGATCCGGGAACATGATGAAAATGAAAAGCTTTGTATAGCACTGCTGCATTAGATATTGTATGCATCACATCTGCAAGCTACACCTGCCTCCGCTAGCCCGTGATTGAAGCTGTGCTTGTTTAGTAATTATGTACTTGACAGCTCAACATACTGTCACCACTTCTTGATGATGGCTTCTTACTCACCCTGTTGTACTACATCAGCATATTCCTCTTCAGTACATTAGCTTGGTAGGAAAATGTTTCAATAAAATTATAATAATTTTTCATGCAATGAGTTTACCTCCCCTTCCTGTGTAAATTTTTAGATTGGGATAGACAAGAAAATAGGAAGGTACTCCAGATGAGAGGAGGACTTCTGGGACAGGAGGAGAATCTCTTTAAAATAGCTAAGAAATATTTATCATGGTGTTTGTGTTTGTATTGAGCACTGTGTAGCCATGATACCAAGCATATAACACCTTTCAGTTTAGATGTGAACATCTTAAATTTTTAGACAAAATACAGTTGAAAAAGTAAAATAGGATTATTTTTTTAACTCATCTCTTAAGACGGAACTCTGTCATTTTACTGGTTAACGAGCCATCAAGCATTTTTCTTTGCCCTGCAGGTAATACATACTTATTTGGTAACCCGAAAGAGAATACTTAGATACTTGTTTATGGGTGGAACTGGGTTTCTTGTGCGTGAATAAAACTGCTCGAAGTACAGATACTGAAGTACTTGCACTTACTTCAGTAAAAGGCGTGTGTGTTTGTGAGTTGGTTGGTTTGTTGCTTGTTTCGGGTTGGTTTATTACTTCAAGTTGGAAGAGAGCTACAACTGAGTATTTGGTAACCAGCCTGATAGCTCAGATGGGATTCCAGTAGTATGCTTCTCTGTAGGCATTTCCCCAGAGCAAAGGCACCATTCTTCAGTTTCCCCACTCAGTCCTCTCTGGTTTGTCCACCAGGGCCATGCCCTGCAGATATGAGAGATGGTTACTCAAACGGCAGACTCCAGATCTTCATCACAGCTGAAAGTTGAGGTAACAACTGAGAGCCTGAATACCTCCAAGGTCTGGGGTGCAGTAAAAGCCTGAGAAGAAGTCACTTGCAGTTCAGAGAAGGGGCATATTGAATTGTTTATTGGATGACGAGAGCATGGCAAGGGAGAAGCTAGGTTGGCACTATGATTGTATGCATCACTTCAGGACAACCTGGGGTTGGGAACAGGTGGTTGCATGAGCGATGCACACAGTCATAGTGCTACATGTGTATGGGTATCCATGGAGTTGAGTAATCCTCAGCTTTGGTCTGAGGAAGTCAGCTCTGGGGGACGGGACAACACCTCACTTGGAGATAGGTAGCAGAGTCAACAAGCCACTAAAAGCTAGACGTAGCAGGGGATTTCTGGAAATTAAAGTGATGCTTCATTTTTCCAGTGCTGCTGAGCACTTGACAGACAGCCCTGGAGCTGCTGTTGGCTGCATGCTGCCAGGCTCCTTGGCAGGACGGGTTGACTAGACCCTTGGGCTTCCCAGTGGCCTGGGACCCTGAGTGGGAGGGACTACTTGTGCTTTTCGGGTACAGTTGTTATGGGGGAAGGGAATGCATTGAAAGAGGGGGAGAATGTGCAAGTGATGCACTGAAGGTGGTAGAATGAGTGCACCCCAGGTACGTGCAAGGGAACAAAAAGAGAGAGAAATGTTTATGTATTAGAAATACTGGAGCTGATAAAAGTAGGCATTGTGTGTAAAATAGTTATTTACTTGCTGTAAGGCTAATGTGGCTGGAGGAAAGAGATTGGGGGAGGAAAGGCTATTGGAAACCAAGGTCTTTTGGTTAATATTTGGGATAATAAAAAGCTGCACTGTGAGTCGCAGAGAAAGGAAACCTGCAGGCAGAGGATGTGTAATGTCCAGAACCTCTTCTCCTAAAAAGCCTGCGAGGGTTGCAGCTGGCATGTTTCAGACTGCACATGTTTAGACAGGAATTTTGTCAATCCTCATTCATCTTAGTAACTAAAATCCCTGGATTTATCTTCTGGATATAATATGTGCAGTTTTTTTAAAGAACTTGTATCAACATTTGTGTTAGCAGGTTGTAACAAACTAATTTTGTTTTCCGAGTGTCACAGAGCAGCAGTTGTGTTTCTGAAGTTCAGAGTTATTTTGATGGTAACAAGCGTTTCGTATGTGCCCTTGTATAAAGTCAGACTTGCTTTGCTAAGAAGCTTCAAGTGTCTGTGGTAAGCTGTTAACAGTCTGCAGGAAAGGGCAGCAGGAGGTATGGGTAAATCTACCTAGCTTTATATGGAGGTTGCAGTTACATCTGTTGTGGCTAATGGCCTTGACACAGGGATGTTGTCTGGGGGTCAGACTGTACCTTAATTGAGTTCAACCAGGGACAACTGTAGAAAATGCGATGTGAGTGCTGCATTTCTGTGTCCCTAGTGCTGCTTAGGTCTGTGAATATGAAAGATAAATTCTTGGTTACTCCATGTGGCCGAGTCCCAAATGTTTACACAAAAAGTATTTTTATGAATACCTTGATCTCCTCTTTTCCTGAAGACTTGTCTTTTTGAAAACATTTACGTATGCGACCATAGTTATTTAAAGAAAAATATCAAGAAATTAAAAATGGAGTGTTCCTACAGTGAGATTATTTACACATAACTGATAGACCTTTCATTCTACTCTCAGATTTAGCAACGCATAATGATACTCACATTCAATATCTTCAACAAGAGAAGCAAGAGTATGAAATTTGAAAACAATTTCAGTAGTTGCTTTTCCTCCCTTTTACGTATTTACTCCTGCATGTTTGTATGTGTGTTGGTATTTTGGGGAGATGAGGAGGAGAAGGAAGCAAGGGTAAACACTGCAAAACTTCCACAAGCAATAAAAGCCAACCAAACAAACTTTTGGTGCATTGATCAGAATGGGAGGAATATGTTTAGGTGCCATGGTAATTTCAGTTGCGGGCTGATAGGAGATTTTAAACAGAAATTTTCAAACTGTTTCTCTCTCCTTCTCCTTTATCTCTGTTCCAGATGAAAAGGAGAAATTTGAACCCACAGTCTTCAGGGATACGATTGTCCAAGGCCTCAATGAAGCTGGGAGTGACCTGGAGGCTATAGCCAAGTTTCTGGATGCAACTGGCTCACGGCTTGATTATCGCCGCTATGCTGACACACTCTTTGATATTTTGGTAGCTGGCAGCATGCTAGGTAAACTGCAGGGCACCTGATGCAGAATTTTGAGGATCAGCCTTGCTTCTTTTAAGATGCTGTCTTCCCTTACAAAGTGGAAACTATAAACTGTATTACAGTTTCACTTATCTAGATACTTTTTGGATCTCGTATCATAGAATTGTTTATTGTTTATATTGTAGTAATACCTAGGGACTTGATTGTGTGAGGCATTCTGCAAATACCACAAAAAATGGATACCACTCTGAGAAGCCTTCAGTCTAAGCTGAAACAGCATATAAACGCAACAGCAAAGAAAATGAGAGACGCTAACTAGGGGAAACAGAGGAATTTATTAGTATGAAAAGGTGTACTACAGCACTCCAGGTTATTAGGTGTTGCAAAGCTTGCTTTGTAGACGTTGCAACAAAGGCCAGCTTAGAGGAGAAGTGAAGGATAATGATGAGTGCTTTGTGGATGTTCATAGGGCATTTCTCCCAGGTATCACTGGCAGCATGGGTGAAAACACACCTTTCGCCTTCCTCTGTATTTTGAATAAGTTGGCTCTTTTTACTGGTCACGCTGGTTTGATCACTGCTTCTTGCTCTTTGGTATGTAAGAAGAAAAGATGTTTTTGTAAGACTTAAGGTAATGCAGGAAACAAAAGCCAGTGGAAATACCTAGGAAAAAAGCTCTCAACAAAATAAGCTAGGAGAAGATTTTTGCAGCAGTGTTTTGAATGTTTACGTGGGCCTGGTAAGCATTAGAGGGGTTATGGAGATGTTCCCAGTCCTTAAATTAGTAACAGAGTGCTAATAGTTTTCTCTTTGGAAAGGATTTACGTTATTGTGGTGTTTAAAGTAGTAGTTAAAATACGTGCAAGGGTTGTGCTCCAACCCATACTTATTGGATCACACGCAGTGCTCTCAAAAACAGCTAAGATTCCTTAGCGTGATCTGAATCTCTCAGTCTTGTGAGGTGTGTGTGATATAAGGTGCAGCATATCGGCCAGCTGTCCCTTCTGTCAGGTGCCACCACAGCCTTGCAAAGCTCTGTCTCTCTCTGTTCCCCCCTCTCCCCCGCTAGCTCTTACCCTTGCTTTTTGCCTCAGTGATACTAACATAAGACTTATTAGACTTATTAAATCTTATAGAATGTTCTCTAAAGCGAGAAATTGTTTCTTGCCCTTTTTTTTTGCTTTCTTTTAGCTCCTGGAGGCACACGCATAGATGACAATGACAAGACCAAGATGACCAACCACTGTGTATTTTTTGCAGATGAAGATCATGATGCCATCCGAAATTATGCTCAGGTCAGTAAAGGCATAGTTGATTACTGTTTTCCGTTTATGTATCAAAAGGGATTAAAGTGGAACATCTGCAGACTCTCTAGGCTGCAATAGGCTAGTTACAGGGCAATTGAAATCCAGTTAACCAGTAATCTGCCCTAACCTATAAATTTTAGGTAAGAAAATAGGATGTCTAAGATAATCTGATCACAGCTGACAATGCTTTTTTTTTTACAAAAAGCAGTCTTACTTATTTCAGTCTCCTGTTGGTTCAGTATATTTTTAGACACCGTCCTTATTATTTTTGTTGACCTTTTCTGTAGACAGTCTGAAAGATTTGTATGAACATATTTTTAGAAACACATGAAGTATATGAATGACAAAAAATATAAAGCTCACGCCTCCAACCTTTAGTTGTATAACTAGTTTGGAATCATGCATATATTCCAAGAGCTTTCATTTCTCCTACGTATGTGATATATAATTTCTTTTTGCAGGAATAAGGCTTGTACAAATAGGCCTATGTGAAATTAACACAAATAAGCAATGAAGCCTAAAACGTTATTGAAGAGAAGCTAATGTGGCATAACTCCTTGATGGAAGATAATAATTACATGAGAAAATACACTAAGAATTCTATTGAAAGTTCAAAGCCACCATGCAATTTTGGATACAAGTAGGATTGCATAAAAATGCAATACCATCGAAACTCCCATATGTCAAAAGTCTATCATTAATTGAGTAACATATTTATCTTTTTAAATAACTAGTTACTATTGGGACGCTGGAGACAGTAATTGAAAAAGCCACTGTCCCCGCTAAGGTGTTGAGGGTGGTAAGTTGCTGAAAAGGTGCATGGTTGATTTAAAAGATGCTGGAATCAGAATCTGCATCGGTAACAAATGTTTGCTAAATAGTAGGAAGCTCCTTTAAAAACACATATTTGATAATTTGAAGAAGTGAAATATACCTGTTTCTGGAAAGGGAGTCAATATGTCTTGTGTATCAGTTTTATCATCTCTTAAAAACAGGGTATTCTACTTCAGGAAAATCTCTGTTATTGGTAAAAGCATTGATTCTGTTGTCTTGAATTTTAGTATTTTAATGATTTTATAATAAAAATTGGCAGTCCCAGTCCTCCAAGGAGAAATTTAACTAAAATAAAAAGTTGCGTGTTGGAAAATGGAAAGGAAGGCTTCAGGATTTGAAGCAGTGGCATTTTGAATGTATTCTCTGCATTTCAAACCAAAAGCCACCAAAATAAGTCAACATTTTGTAGTTAATTCCTGAAGAGATGTATCCTTTTGTAGACCTCGCTAGTTTTTTTTCACGCATAATGGGAAATAGAGCTCTTATTGTATTAAGAAAAAGTGGAGCTAGGCTAAAATAGTGTTTGGAGCTTCCTTATCTTCTAGGTAATTTCTTACTCTGACTCCCAAGTGAACCAGTAGTGTGGCTATTTTTTGTGGTTTTAGTCGCGGAAACAATTCAAAGAGTGAAAAGTCTTCAAGAAAAAAGACTAAAGCTAATACTGATATTTTAGCAGATTATTTGCTTATGAAGTGTACTTCTGTCGTTTACAGGGGCTTACAAAAATATGCAAAATTTTGTTTGGAAATATGAACAAGATGCTAGCTTACATTTTCATCTTATACCTTACTTTACACCTTATTTTATTAGAATTCTGTGTCTCTCTGCCTCTCAGCATGGCCACAACTTGATTTTTCACTTGTTCGGAGCCAAAATACTACCATTTAGGATGTTTGGATGTATTTTACGTTCTCTGAAAAGTGAATTTGAAACTTTCTAAACTTATTTCTCCCCACCACCGCCATCCAGCCTAACAATAATGTCATTTGTCCCCCATATAAACCTTTTTACCATTGACAGTGAGTCATATGTTTTGTGCCCTTTGTACAGTAGTGAGAGCAGTTATCTTTTTAATTTAATTTCTTCTCTCTCACTTCTTCCATCTGAATGCGCCCTGCACCTGTGCTGCTTCTGCTTTCATGATCTGTGGTTGCACGATGGGAAACAAATGGTGAAAACTGGAGGACAAGTGTTTCCAAGAACATATTTGTTGTAAAAGCTTTGTCAAATGTTCTTCCTCTTTCCCTGGCAGTAGCGTGTTCTGTTGTAAGCATTCGTGTTAGTGGATTTGACAAAGATCATGCCTCTACTGAAGATGCCCAGCAGTGCTACCTGACTGCCTCACTCCATCGGTTTACACCTGACAGCTTCCCCAGAGCTGCATTACCAGGGGAAGGGTGCAGAGTTAACCTCCTTCTCCTCCTCCTCCTTTCCCTTGCTTTTGATCTATGGATAGGGTGAAAAGTAGAGTAAGAGTAAGACTAAAATTTCGAGAAATACGAAAAAGACGACTCTCAAACTGGAGTAAATTCTCTGATTCAAACATTGCTCTAGGAAGCATGAATTGCAAAACTTGTATTTTTCCACTTGTGAACAAACTAATAGAGAAAGATATTTCATGGTCTGCCATGAGACAGACAACGCAACAGATGACTGCAGAAATATCATTCTGCTGGCTGCTTATTTCCTGGAAACAATGTCTAAAGGAAAACTGTGCAGTGGAATATTAGAGTGTAAGAAGCCAGCAGTGCTTCCTACTTTTTCTTTCCTGCTGTGGAGATAATGAAAAGAAAAAAATGTCTTATCAAAGATATTCTTTATAGATTCAGTAGTGGCAGTCTTGTTTCCCTTTGCCTTTTTTTGTAAAGAAGGATGGCTGCAATTGTTACATTTTTTAAGTTAATCTGTGTTTATCTTTAGGTCTTCAATAAACTCATCAGGAGATACAAATATCTGGAGAAAGCATTTGAAGATGAAATCAAAAAGGTAATGTTAGTGGCAGTCTCCTCTTGAGCATTCATATTTTTTACCCTATATCTAATATAGTTGTGTATGTACAAATGCAGTGCTGTTATGTGTTTTATTTAGCTCTACCGGAAAAGAGGATGGAATCTACAGGTGGCAGCTTTTGTCTGCAAATTTAGCTCTGTGGGAATACTGCTGGCAGGACTTGATGTAAAATAATTCTAAATTAATGCTTCCTTTGGTTGCTTTGACCAAACTCACCTTCTTATCCCAGGCTTTTCTGTGCAGAACTTCGATATGCTTTGGGGTATAGTTCTTAATGAGAGGTGGTGTTACTATCCTGCTAATAAAACAGCTCTCTGTGGTTTTTTTCCATAGTATAAATGCAAATCTGCCATGCAGAATGTCACTTGGTGTATGAGTATTAAAGTACTCCTGCATTGTGGAATGAATCCTAACCACAAGTTTTTATATTCGAGGCCATAGATATGTGCAAGAGAAAGTCATCACCACTGGCAGAGTGCTCAGGATTTGCCTGTTAGACTGTCACAGATATTTGTGGATACTGTTTTGTTTTGTGATACTGAATTCTAAGGAGACAGGAGATACCTGGGTAGAAATTTTTGAAAAACAAAATATAGACTTACTTTGTCTATTTTGAGTTCCTAGTAACAGATGTAAATATCTTTTTCTAATGTCCTGCATAAGTAATAAACACTGTGCTGTTCTGTAAGTTCACAGGCATGCCGATAATGACAAAACGTGTCCTGTGACTAAAATACCATGTTTGTTAAAAGTAAAAGTGTGTTTCCATATTATTCAAGTATTAGAAAGATTGCTGCAAGTGTCAAGTGAGGGTAAGTCTGGAGCATGATGCCTCACCACCACCTCTTGGGGCTGAATAAATTTGGCTCTGATTTATACATTTTTGCTCATATAGGAAATTATTTTTGCGCTTGTGGCCAGCATGCCTATTAAGTGATGCTGATTGCTCAATACATCATTCTAAAGACCTAAATTTACCTCTATCCCCACACAAATCTAATGTTCTTGTTGTTAATTACTATAATCATTGACATGAGAAGCGCTGACTCATAGCATTCAAGTTTCAAAGAGTGTTCAGCATATTAAGCAAACGCTATGTCAATTCAAGCCGCCTCCTCTCTCTTCTGTAACTTGCTTGGGTTTGAATCCTTTAAGTTTCTAAGAATTCACTTTGCACAGTTAGTAACAAGATGAGACTATGGTTGATGTATAATAATTTGACTCTCTAGTTGAGGAACAAGTGGCTCTCATCTGAAGATTAGCCATACGCTAGCTTGAGAGAAAGCAGTAATTTGAGGTACAGTGTGACTGGAGTCATGTTACTCATTTAAAGCCATTGGAAGCATGCTAGCCATGGCAGCACAGGATCAGAGTGGGCTTGTTCACCTTGCAGACTGCAAATCTCAATTTTATGTACATGCTTTCGTGTCAGATTACATCATGTGTAATAGATCATGAGATTGGGTTTCCATAGTCATCCTAGGCTGGGGGGTAACTTTTCCATCTGCCCTTCCATCACCGCCCTTAGCTGTGTGCTCTGGTGCGAATCTTGGTGTGGCTCCTGGGGACCTGGCCTTTTGGCATGGGTGCTGGGTGCGCTCTTTTCCTGAGTTAATGCAGTTTATCGAGAATTAGAAACTGGGAAGGTGGTTGTGAAGGTTTGGGCCTGTGTATCGCACCTGCGCTGTCATTGCCTTAAAAACCTTGAGGACTATTTGTAGATACCTTTTGCTTACCTTCTCCCTCCCCCTGTTTGTCACCAAGTGACTGTCATCTCACTGATGAGGCTGCTGGGTTTTTAACTATTTAATGCTTTAATCACTGTGTGCAGTAACTTGATGAGAGTAGCTGCTCATAGAGGGTCAGAAGACAGATACGTTAGTATTTCTAGAAGGTGTTTCTGCAAGATTTAGCAGTTCAAAGTCTACTGCAGTTAGTCAGTGGTTAGAAAATCAAGAAAGCAACTCCTTGATGTTGTTTCATGGGTCACTGTCCCAGCAATGAAAGTGTTTTTTCTGGCAGATTCATTAGGCAGCTAGAGCCCTTGGGGGAATATTAGCTCTTCTCACAGAAAAAAGTCATGTTAAAAAAACCAAAGCAATACCATCAATTTCACTCTAAAGAAGCAGATGGTGTCAGTGGGACTTCTCTTTTAAGAGAGATTCTCTCAAATGGCAGTATTTGTACAAGTATTTTCTTTACGACTTCTAGTTCATAATTTTGTCTCTAGGACATTGTTATTATTTCCCAGCACCTTTCCCTTTTTTGTCTGCTTCTAGCTTTCAAATGTTTTATTTTTTAACTCTCTCCCCCCAAAATTGCCAGTTATTCTTTCTTCTAGTGACATAAGCAAACCGTGTCTTAATTTTTAATCTAAATTATTTTATGCAAGCAGTTTCAACAGAAGACAAAGATGTTTAAGTGTACTGCTCACCTACTGTTTTTTGATACAGGCAGGTTAAGTTCATATGAGCACTGCTCAGTGTACTGGCATAGACCTATGACAATATTTTGCAATAATTTCAGTAAAATTCTTGGTTCCAAATTTGTGTTCATCTTTCTGACATATGTATTTCTGTTCAGGTCAGTGGATGAAGAATGCAATATTAGCTCCCTATATAGTGTGTTTGTATGTTTAAGTAGCATTCTGTATAGGTTTTTTTATTATCAAAATTGGGATAAAGTACAGATAAGTATATTTTTGGTCTTAACAGTGGTAAATATTACTGAGTCATATGAGAACGTCTGGAGTACTGGGAGATGTGATGAGGTCCTTTGTTCATGTTCCTATTTTCCTAATAAAAGAATCCTAAATCAAGCTGTGAATTATGAAATAAGAGGAAACTAATATTCTGAGATCAAATAGGGAGTAAACAGAGATGCTTTAAGTCAGCTAAATGAAAGGCAAGCATCAGTCAGCAGGTATCTGTTGTTATGTTAGCTGCTTTCTCCATTACTGGCAATTCAGTGCTGTCTACAGATGTGACAAACTGTCAGATGCTGAAGCAACAGACCACTTCAGATAATGAAAGTATAAAAAGACACCACACTCCCTGTGTGGATAAAATTCCTTAATTTTCACTATTAAGGTTTCCAGATCGCAAGAGGAGAGCAGAAGCACTTGTTTTTCTTGTGTGCTCTTAAATTTTGCATGTGTGTCTTTACTTGCGTGTATCTTTTATGCCCAGAATTTGTGCCCCAAAGACTTTTTCTTTAAAGACAAACATAGCATGGAACAGTACATTAGGTCTGGTCTTGTGCTTATTAGGCATTCTGAACTCCCACTTAAATAAGTGGGAGTTCTTATAGCTATGATAAAAATACAAAATCGTGAGCCAGAACTGTGCATTTTATGCCCGGAATCAGTCTGTATCTGTAACAAAAGCAGTAATGCCAGTGCTTGGCTAGCAGCAGGGAAGCATTGGCGTGGAGAACTTTCCATGGGTGGTTTAGTACTATTCTGAAGTGACTTGGACATTTCGTGACTTCCCTGCTGGGGTTTGTAATCATGATGGTAAAAGAAGAGCTCTTCAAGTAATCGGCAATAAAAACCTGAAACGACAGCTTTGAACTGAACGTTTTGTTCTTTTTGATGGTTTTTAAGTGGGTTTATTAAAGGCTTTGATTCTTTCCATCACCCAGTCTCCCCCTAAATTAGGCTATGTTTCACAATTGCTTGAAAGTATAGAATAATATTCTTGAACAACACAAAATGACATGTATAAGTTTATTTGAACTGCTTTTCAAAAATATTATTAAAACAGAAATTATGCTAGTAGCACCAACAGTACTTTAAGTAGTGACAGATACGTAGAAGATAAGGTTCCTGCTCAAAACATACTGCAGTGGGGTACAGTTCAAGAACACCATAATTCAGATTCATGCTAAGAGACTTGCAGGAAGTGTGTTTCAAAGGAAAGGGAAGAGGATGAGGCTGTGAACTTCATAGATACTTGATTTCAGACCTTCCAAAACATTTGAACAAATACAGATTTCTCAAAACTAGAGTTGACAAATGTTTGGATGTTCTTCTCTTAGAATCCTTCTCCACCTTGGACTGCATAACTCTGGCTTTGCAGCTGGATTTACTGCCGTTGTTGCTTTCGTGACTCAAATCTGACATGGGGTATAACTGTTCGTGGTCTACTCATTACTGACAAAACCCAATGCAGGTTACAGCTCAGAAATATGTCAAAACCTGGTCTGTCATGTTAAAGTAGTCAGTGTGACCACTTTCTAATCTGTTGCTTATATGGGAGCAGAAGGAGTAAGAGTTAAGTAGCCTATACAAAAATCTAAAGCCATTTCCTCTCTGTTAACAGTCTCAGTACTTACAGTAAAGAGCAAAAGGTCTAATTCAGATTTTTTCTTGTGCAGATCTCATTTTGGTACAGTATTGTGGATAAAGCTTGCATAAAGAAAATTTGAAACCCCCTGGGCCTCCATTTTACACTAGACTTATACTGAAATTCTGTTAAAATGTTTTCAGTCTTCCCATTAAACGTGGCCCTGGAGTTCCTTTACCTGCACCATTATATATACCAGTTAATTGCTGCATTTGAAAATACAGCACACCACTTGTTTCTTATCCATATATTTAGAAGTAATAGTTCCATTCATCTGCATCCCAAATTTTCTTACTTTTTTTGGTGGTGAGTCACAGTTTGTTGAAATAAAATTGCACCTTGAGATTTTACAGTTTCATAATTTTTCTTTTAATTTAAAACTGCATGTTGCAATCATTTGGCTGAAGCCCACTAAAAAAACTAAATGATTTGTCTGTGGCTGAATCATTCAGGCCTGGTAAGCTATAATTTAAAGCTGATGCTATTATGTAAGTACTACCGTATGAATGAGGGTTTTTTTTTGGTTTTGTTCACTGATACAGAGCAGAGCTATTCATAAAACACTGCATGAGTTTTAATAACTTCATTAGTTATCTGGATTTTTAAAATATCACTGCAGAAAGCTTTCCAGTTAATGATAAGCTGCTTAGATGTCTTGGAGAAGAGCTCTCACTGTCCATGGTAACAAACAAGCACAGGGACATGAGTGGTATTCTGTCCCTTTGTATGGGTAGGTTTTGGTAATTAAGAAATACCCTTAAATTGGAAACTGGGTGGGAATTTTCCATCAGAATGAGCTGTTCTGCTTTGATTGCATCTGTTGCTCATTTGGAGAAGGAAAAAGGGTGTCATGACAGCAGAAGGTAGCTGAATAAAGTGCTGGTGGCTGAAGAAGGAAATGAGAATTCCTTTTTAACTCCAGAAATGGATGTCTGCAGTCTTTTTTTTTTTTTTTTTTTTTTTTTTTCCCTCTAATGATGGTAAATTTGTAAGCTAGCTTCTGATGGAGCCAGCAGCTTTTTGCGATGAATGAAGCTGCACTTTGCTCTGTAGCCTCCTTTTTCCCATCACCCATATTGTGATTGCTAAAAACATGTTAAGAAAACATTATTGTTAACGGTAATGCTATTGGCAAAATCTCATTTAGCACAACTTTTTTTCCTGATGTAAGGGAAAAGAGGCATAATGTACTTCATCAGTATGCTTTCAAGTCATTCATTTTAACATACGAAATTAAGATATTTAAAAGACTTAATTGCCATTTTTAGACTTCAAGAGCTAAATATGTAGTTCAGATCTTCTAGCACTTAAGATGGTGAGATTTGTTATTTTTTTTCTGAAGCTAATTGTTTCCTCCTGTAATTAGTAGTGGGAATGGCAAGGTCTTAAAGCAGCTTTTGTTCCTGTCTGTCCTTTGTCAGCTTTATCAAGAATGTCTGAACTTGAAATATATTTATTATTTTAGCCAATAGAAAATCTGTTGTAATTGTGCTGTGTTCCCTTCCCCAACAGGAAAACAGGAAACTTTCTCATCCTTTTATTGTTCACATGAGTAATAGTTTTTGTAAGCTAGAAAAGGAACCGCAACTGTGTGGGGCTTAGTCCGAAGTCTGAAGATGTGAATGGGCAGGTTCCTGTCAGCCTGTTGAAATCAGCAAGCCTGTGATCCTGTAATTTCTGTGGGCCTCAAGCCTTTAACAAGCACTTTTATTTTTGCACATGTATAGGTATATTTGGAGAAGACAGGGTTTGTCTCCCTGAGTAAGGCCTTATTCCACATGCTTGTGTCCTTACGGAAAGTGAAATTATAAGCGATCAGTGAAATGGCACTGCCATGCTTCAGGACAGATTTTGACGTGATTGCTATTAATTATAGTGGGACTTCTTGAGAAATAAGAAATTAAACTGTCTGCTAATATTCATCTCTACCTGTTATCGTTGCCTATGGCTCAAATATATCTTTTTTTTTTTTTCCCCTCTTGTCTGACCCACAGCTTCTGCTGTTTCTTAAAGCCTTTACTGAGACAGAACAGACAAAGCTGGCAATGCTTTCTGGCATCCTGTTAGCCAATGGGACTCTTCCTGCTACAATTTTAACAAGCCTCTTCACTGACAATATAGTCAAAGAAGGTAATCTTCTATATGATCTTTTTTCTTACATTAGCTTTAACAGGAGATGTATTTTATTGCAACATATTTCATATGTTGGAAGCCTGTAACTGTACAACAGAAATTAGTATTTTAAAATTAGTATTTTAAAGCAGAAGCATATGCAGACAGTAACAGCCAACATACTTTGTGAAATCTAATAAGAGGGCAGTCAAACACAGGAAAAAAGCAACAAAAAGCAAAAATAAGCCCCAAAGGATTTATGTTTTTTGGAAGTTTATACATGCAAAATTGTAGAATATATGTATTATTGTGATATTATAGAAGTGTGAAGTATAATATCTATTCCTGCGATATGCCTACTAGCATTTTTTCCAGTGTTGCCAGTATCTTGTGCAGGTGAGTGTGAAGCGGGACAGAGAACACATGCAGGCCACCTGGATATTGCAGAAGAAAACAAGATATTCAAATCCTCGTTTTGCCTTCATACCAGTAGTGATCAGTGTTTGATACACTTTCCCATGGACTTGTCTTCACCATACGATGAGTAACTGTTCTTTCAGTCTTAGGGTATAATGCCTTTTTGAGATTACTTTTTTTTTTTTTTTGCAGGGTTTTTATGTAGTTAGTTATTTATAGCCATCTACCTTGGCATCCTGATTTTCTAAATGCTTGCTCAACAGTGTCTTTCTCTGCCAGTTACTGACTACCTGGAATAATTGCAAATGCACTGTCAGTGTTGAACAGTTTTCATGAAATCTTTTTGGTTTTGTTAGAGCTATATATTAGCTAAAATGTATTCTAACTTTCATTTTTTTTTAAAAAAAAAAGTGTTCTAACTTCATGTTCTCATTTGCTGCATGCTAACCATTACATTTGTTTTCTAAATGCTGCAGAAAGAAAAGCCACAGCTGCAGCTTTGCTCTGTCATCACCCACAGCTTACAGAATCAGAATTAAACTAGGAGAAAATTCAAAGAAAAACACTAATCTGTGTCTTAGGGTGATGGCCTGCAATGTTTTTGAATCAAAGTCTGTTCCTAGTTATGGGAAGACAGGAGGCACCTGAAAGCTCAAATTTTTAAAATTCAAGTAATTTGTTGTATTTTAAATTTAAAATTTTAAGAACACAATTGTTATGTACAAACCCTAGAACAAATTCCATTTGCATTACGAATTTATGCTTCTAGGAGCCCTAAACTTTTGTCAGGAGCTTACATATACTTTTGGTTATGGTTTATATATACTAAAAATGTACCTGTGTCAGCATTTGAGGAAAAGATTGTTCAATCGGTGTTCTGGAATAGATCTGTTATGAAAGAATAATTAAAGATGTGAAGATAAATGAAAAACAGGAAAAAGATCAAGGCTTAAAACAGGTAGATCATATAAAAATAAACTTGATACTTTCTTTGATTTACAAAAAACAATGCTGCAGGCAAGTGAGGTTAAAATACATGAGGAAAAAATTATCTGAGGGAGTTGTTGATCAGCGTGGCAATTGTAACATTGGCAAAGAATTGGCTGAAAGGGAGAGAGGATAGATTATGCTGATAGGAGATCCATCAAGTTTGAGGACAAATACCTAATTCATTTTAGGATTACCCTTTTTCAGTGTTGTTATTACTTTTACTGTGATGTATAGATGGGAAAAAATGTCTTTTGGGGATGGCTGACCTATTTCTAGCAGAGACAGAGAAAAGTCTAGACAGTGGTGAAACCTCATCAGGGTTAAGTGTACCCTTATTGTCACCCATGCTGAAAAACAAGTGCAAATGCAAAGAGCAGCTAACAGGGTTAATCAATAAAATGAATGGCTGAAGTTGCTTTCTGCAAATAGGGGAAAAAACAGAAAAACAGAAGAGCTATTTAAAGGAAAAGACAGTGGCAGCACATTAATAGAATATAGGAACTGGCCAATGATAGATTTGGACAGTAAATTAGAAGTAAGTTTGAAAACATATGTGGGTGGTGAAGTCCTAGAGCAGCCTCCCTCTGATATTTGTATTGGCATAAGATTTGTTTTGTTTTAAGCTCAAACTTGAGAAAGGGTTTAGGACATGGGTATTGGGGACAGTGCTTGGTGACAGAGACCAGAGAGTTCCATTCAGTGTTGGTATTGAACTCATAAACACATCAGATATGTTGAACTGTGTTTGCAGGTTCAGAAATTACGGGCGGACGTTATGCCTAGGTCCCCTGTTGGTTGACCAGGCTTTGTCAGTCTTGACTGACAATGTCAGTCTTGACTGACTATGTCAGCCCATAGACGTTATGATCGCTGCATCATGCTGGTTTTACTTGGAACTTGCTGTATAACATGCAAAACAAGCCCAAAGTAGTATTTATAGGCCTCTCTTGGCATGGCAGTGTGCATCTGTGGCTCCATATAGTACTTCTCCAAGGATCGTGCCTTACGACTAAGCTCTTGAAATAAGGTTGCCAAAACTGTTGTGACAGTCAGGATCTGTAATGAACGTTAATGAAGTTTACACTGCTCTGGGAATAATCTCTTCTGTTCTTGTTTGATGACTCATTTAGTCAATGTATCCTAGAAATAAAAAGAATGGATATCTATCTAGAAAGTGGCTAAGAATGACGAAGCTACTTCCTACCAGTAGGTCCGATCTAGCTCTCAGAGCTTCAGGACTGTTTGGAGGTGAAACAGAAAGTTATAACGCCTGGCTGTAGCATAGTAATACCATTATCATTATCATCACCCTCAATAGCACTGTAAATGTTGAAATGTTGATATGAGTGTAGTACAGAGAAGCATAACTGGCCTACAGAGGACCTTCCTCAAGGATGAGCTGGGTCTCCATCTCTGAGACCTTTCAGTTTCCTTCAGCTCCCTGCACTTGCCGCTCACAGCCGAGAAGCTGGAGCAGAGCCGTGGTGGTGCTGCTGTAGGAAATAGGAGGTGTGGGGCTAATGGTTTCTTAGTTTCCCTAGGAAAGCTACAGTTAGTGGAGGTAGAGTTCATTTGATTTAATGCAGAAATACTAAGTTGTGCCTTGAGGAAGGAATTTTTCCGCTTAAAATAGTATTTGCACCTGGTCCTACCAGCTACTAAATGCCTCCTAGGAGGACAGGGTACAATCGGTTACCTTGAAGTTGCAAAGTTATTTAACCCTATTCCAGTACTTGCTAAAAAGCCTGTTTTTTCAGTTCTTATTCCTGACTATGCTTTATTATTTTGTGCCTTCATTTCCTAACTGATTTAATGCATAATGTTTTCCTTTTGCATTGGACTTGATCTGTAAATTGGGGAGGTGGGAAAAAAAATTGCAAAGAAAATCTTTGAACAATTGAATGGAGATGGGCGATACAGAATGAAAAGATTTTCAAACAATCAAAAAATACTTCAGGAAATTAATACTGCATTAAAGAAAAATTGAGCATTTCAGCTCTACGTGTTTGGTCCTGTTGTCATAAATGTATTTTCATTCCATATTCTTGTAACCATTTTGTAACCCTGTAATTCTTATAGCCATCTCTAATTCCTGTTGAAAATAGCTGAAGCATGTTTTGTGTTTTTTCTCAAACAGGGATTGCAGCCTCTTTTGCTGTAAAGCTTTTTAAAGCATGGATGGCAGAGAAAGATGCCAATTCCGTTACCTCTGCTTTAAGAAAAGCTAACCTTGATAAAAGATTGCTAGTAAGTACAATATATTTTCAATAATCCTTATCTCTCCTTGGGAAAGAGAAGGAAATAAAATGCAGATGGTAGTTTGCTGTAAGCATGTTAACTCCCCCTCAGACTCTCTTAGCATTTTTTAAATGTTTTGAATCACAGCAATATTGTTATGGCTGTAGCACTGATACAGGTTCAGGAATATTAAATATCACATGTTTTTACATTCTGTCTCTCTTTTTCCTGTCGTTAAATGCCTTCTGAAAGACTGTATATATGGGGCTTGGGAATTAATTAAATGTTTTTTTTCTCTAACCACTGCTGACAAAACACACACCACCAGCAACTGTGCGTGAGGACTTTTATTTTTTTTGAAATATGTTTTACTTTTGTAAATAATAAATAAAGTATAAAGGGTTATGATTAAAATATAAGTTTCCAAAGCAAGTGTTTAAATAGTGTAGTGAAAGCACAGTAAGCTCATTTTCTGCAGCAATAGCCATCTGGGTAGCATAAATGGTCCTGCAGTGATGACAGCAGACCTAGTAGGAGCAATGCAGGAAGGCTTTCAGCCTTTGGACTCAAAACCTGTGTTCTGGCTTTGTAGCAATGGCCTGAGGTATGTAGAGTATATATGGATATGCAGCAATGTTATGTGCCTTTCTCTCCCAGTGTCTTTCTGAAGATCAATAGTTTGGTTTTTTTTAAATCCTCAAAGATTGCTGCTGCGATAATCCAATCAAATCTGCTGTATCCTGTGTAGCGCTCCCTGGAGAATTTCAGCAGTATTTCCTGTTTCTACCTCAATAATTTATGATTAGGCAAGAAACTTTCAAAAGTGAAGCAACCTTCCACTCCCCTTCATCTCTCCAATTTGTATTTCATTTTAAGAGTCCAAGTCATAAATAGTTTGCCATAAAGCTGGGAAATGGGCTAATTACACTTTTTATTAGAGAGGGGGGAAAAAACCAAACTGCATCTTACTTCTGTTTCAAACTTGACTGACTTAAGTTTTCAGCTGTTGGCTCTCGTTATGCTGCTATATTAAAGAACTATAAAGTATCAGATGATGTTGCCTAGCATAGATGCCTTCATGATAGTTTCTTCTTAATCTCATTTTCAGTAAGTAATCAGATTGAGAGTGTCTAGCTTCTTTGTAAAAAAAGTGCTATCCATCCCACAAGTCATTGTTAGACTGCAAGAACTGGAGGGTAAGCAAATGCCATTGAGTTTTGCCAAGATGGGGCATTTGCTGTAGCAATTTTTAACAACAATTTTAACTTTTCTAAGTAGCTGGACTTTCATAAATCATAGATTGACAGTGTCTTTGAATTAGAAATGCCTACAGGAGTCAATGGTAACATTACAAAGTGGATTTTGTGATTTTTATTAAATGATGGATTAGTGGTAATCATTGCTCAGCAGAGTAGCGGCATCAGGCCAGGGTGCCTGGGCCATGTATGTATTGCTAAGTGTATTTTTCTTAAGAGGTGAATGTGTGGACGCACTGGGAGGGCATGGTAAATGCACTTTGCATATAATGGCTTTGCTGTCTATTCCTTTGTACTTGCCCTACAAAACTCTTGGAATCTGGAAAAGGTATAATTTCTCTGAGTTTCTCTCGAAACAGCGACATCTTGGGGGATGGACTAGATGACCTTTTAAAGGTCCCTTCCATCCCAAAGCATTCTATGATGATCTTAAGCTCGTAGTTATTCGTAAGTACATGCACTTCATGTGGAGAGGGTGTTACGGTTTTTACATAACTGACCATCCACTATAATGAAACACAACATTATGAATAAAGTGTTGACTTTTCCAGTGTTAATACAAGCATTGACTTTTTTTAAAAAGGTGATTCCCACTGTTCATTCTTAAAAAACGTTCATTCCATTCTGTCAAGAGACATAGTTGGTTATTTATTTAACAGAGAGCATTCCTGTCTTTTTAGGAACTATTTCCAGCCAACCGGCAGAATGTGGACCATTTTGCCAAGTATTTTACTGAAGCAGGTCTAAAAGAGCTCTCAGATTTCCTTAGAGTTCAGCAGTCACTGGGGACTCGTAAAGAACTTCAAAAAGAGCTACAAGAACGTCTCTCTCAGGAATGCCCAATTAAAGAGGTAAAGAGTGATTTTTTTGCAACTTCTGTTGATAAAACAATAGTCAGACTTAAATCAACAGTAGGTACAGAGGAACAGATATGAGCACCTCTTAGATTTTCTCTGCTTTTCTTTAAATTATTTTAATTTATTCATCAGTTCACTCTGTGCTTAAGACTAAAGCAACAAAACATCCTCTGGATTTGCAAGTGTAGCTGGCTGTGGGGTTTGGTTTTAGTTTGTTCAGTTATACTTGATGAAAATGTATTTCGTTTAACTGCATTAACTGTTAGGTTGGAGGGGAGGGACAAAACTTGTAGCCAAGTAATAGTAATGTTGCTAAATAAAAACATGCTAGGTGCTTCCTTTTTATTATTCTTGTTCTAATTTTGTTTCTTATTACTTCTGTACTGTGGTGTTATTTGTAAATGACTGCAAGTATTTGGTAAGTCAGCATCGTTTCTGGTTGATTGGAAATGTTGCTTAAGACAGCAGTTTATTTCCTGCTCCAGGTAGTGCTTTATGTAAAAGAGGAAATGAAGAGAAATGAGCTGCCAGAGCCGGCAGTGATCGGTCTCCTGTGGACCTGTGTCATGAATGCTGTGGAATGGAACAAGAAAGAAGAGCTGGTTGCAGAGCAAGCCCTCAAACATCTAAAGGTGCGTGCATGGGTGAAGAGGGGAAGGGCTACTGTGAATTAACAGAATACATTCTACAGCTGTCAAGTTTTTACCTGTTTAAATTCAGAAGATTTAAGAGTTTTGAGGGCTGACACTGAGCACACCAAGCATTGTGTATAGTACCTTCTCCTTTAGTTAAATGAATGCAAAATTGAGGTAGTTCAGATTATTGAATGCCCCGAGGCATACAGTGCAGAGAACCAGGGTAAACGGAGGTGGCCACAGCCTGAGTGCCTCTGTGTTGTGCTTTCTCAGTGCACTCGATCCTGAGAGGCTTCTTGCCTTGGGGCAATGCTAAGCAAATGCTGAGACTCAGCTCTGCTTAGACCTGACTAGTAAGCCTGTAGGAACTGCCTTCGCGATGTCTTTGCCAGAAGCAAACAAGTTTTGGGAGCGTGGTGAGGCAGCACCTGTGCTGGCTTTGCACAGAGCTGGTTAGATCCAGGTTCTGTTCTTGTGGATGAGAGAACTGAATGCATAGAAAGATGGGCTGTAGTTTGCTAATTGACAGATTGCAGTATCACAGTTCCATGTTGGTACAAAACCTCTTATGACCTTAGAGTGGAAAAAAAAACCCAAACCTAAAAACAATGCAGAGGCATCGGAGTCATTGCTGTGGTTGGTATTCCTCATCTAAGTCTGAAGGAAATTGTGCGGTGCAAGACACTTGAACTGAGAACAGAGGCAGAGAGACTTTTCAGCAGAATTAGTCCTTTTAAGCTGGTAAACCATGAGCAAGAGAATACTCCTTCATAGCCAGGGCTGCAGAGATTTGCCCTAGGACAGAAGCAATCTGTACTTCATTCTTTATGGAAAATGGATCTTAAGCTTCATCTGAATTCCTTTCTTCTTCATATTGGATGCCTCTCCATACTTGGAGTTCCCATGTTGGTTTAGCTCCTACTACTGCTGTCCTTTAATCTGAATTTGGTTTCCCAATCAGTCATCCTGGAAATGTAGTTGCTTGGGATCTTGTGTAGTCTTTGATGGTAAGATTGAATGCCTTGAAGTCCTCTCAAGTGACCCAAATAGCAGTGGAAAGATGAGATAGTTTCCAGAAGGAGGAGAGAGATTGCTTTTCTTGTTCTTTTGATGTAAAAATTGATCTCATCTCTCTGAGTTGTAACAGAGTATCCATTGAGATCTATTGTCTAGTACTGCAGGGCAAATTAACAAACACTTTTTGGAATATTTGAACATTGGGAAAAGAGAAACATAACTAGCTTTGTACAAATATTGTTGACAGGATACTTAGTCCTATGCATTTCACTGACCCAAGCCATCAGCTATGTATGTAACCCCACTTAATTAGGTAAGGCTTCTTGCCTATGTAAGATAGGCATCTTTCTAGCTACATCCACTGTCTAAAAACAGAGGACAAATTTCTATGGGGTATTTACTGTTTGCACTTACAGGTAAGATTTTAACAGAAGCAGTAGAAATAGAAATTTAGCCTTTCTAACTGCTTCTTTACATTTCAGTGTTCAAAAATGAACAGCGTTTGTTTCACGTCCTTCCTCTATGGATAGGTAGAGACAGATCTTGGATTCCTCTCTTTGGGCTCTCAGCTGACCCAACGTGTGTGCCAACTCCAGAAATCAAATGAATGCTGTTAGCATGACTCAGAGCCTAGTTCCTTTCCCCTCCTGTGTGTCGGCATGCACTGAAACAATCATGGAGTTGTTTCGCCCTGGTGGCATGGGTCAGGATGCGTATAAATACATGCTTGACATGGGACATGCCAGCTGGTGGGATTTATTCTTGTATGGCTGTACCTGCCAGATAACTTTTCACAAGGCACAGTTCCCAAAGCTCTGACATCTGGGTACCAATCTCTTGAATTTATTAGATTTCTTTTAGTAAGCTGTATATGAGGGACCCCTGAAAAGACGTGTCAAGGCACAGAGTATTGACCTAGTTTACAGTTCTTAACAAGCTTTACTGGATGGGTGGTTTCCTAATGGAGGTGGTGGGCAGCCACGAACCAGTAAATGCCATGTGGGCCATCCGCATATCAGGACTGGCAGGAGCTGAACTTGGGAGGAGACAGGGCAAGCTGTTAAACCCTGAATCTTACAGGATAAGTTCTTCATCGTCCCAGTAACCTCACTATAATACTGGGGCTTGGCCCCTAGGCCACCTCCAGTGCAGAGAAGAGATGTTCCCCGTGGGTGGGGACAATCCTCCAGACAATTGGCACTGCGGGCAAGGCTGTGGTGGGAGCTTCATGACACTGCATCTGCTGATCCGCTGCTACTTAACCCGAGGCAAATGGAAAACAATGCCACTGAGCTCAGATGGCAATGAGAGGAAGCTAATTTTATGGTTCCTTAGTCAGTTAGACACTTGTGAAACTTCTAATTGTAAGTCTGTACCAGTTGAGGAGTGAGAGAGGAATGCAAAGGGAGTCAGTCAGATGTGGCAAAATGAAGGTATCTTACTTCTGAACTGAAAAGATAGGAGTTTTTTTTTTATATAAATTACTTAATGCTTATAGACAGCAGCACTTCACAAACCTGTGGATGGGAGTGGGTTCTGCTGATGCTGCTGTTAAATAAATGAACTGCAATGTATATTGCCCTGTGTCCCTGCAACATGCCTAGATATCAGCTGGATGCTTCAAGGGCTGAAAGGTGAAAAAGAGGGAGTCTTGTTACCCAAAGCCTGCACAAGTTTTGCACTGCTTTTACCAAAACAGTAACATTGTTTCTAAAGATGTGACTATACCTGCCAGCAGTGGAAAAACTCAACCTCTGGTGTTAGCTACATCTAGTAATTTCTCATAGTTACTTTTTAAGGAAGTTTCTTCCAAAAGTAGTAATACTGTCTGCCTGCCTAGCTGCTCTTGTTAGAATTGCTGTGTGATTTCTTGTTCTCTGTCTTTACATTAATAGCTGCTAATTATTTTGCAAAAGACATTCTGGACCGACTTTTCATGCTTTAGTCAATTTTCATGTCTTTTAATAGTTTTTTCCATGGATCATGTTGAGTAAAACCCTCAGGATTTAGCCCCTTGTAAAGAAGTCCTGAAGTGTAGGCACTTTTGAACATGTCCATCAGTGCTGCTGGTGATGGGTGGTTTGTTACTTGACCGCGTCCATCAGCAGCCCTGGTTGCACAGACCAGAACTCTGCGATATCAGGCCATTGCAAATCCAGCTGAAAAATGCCAAACTGGCAGTGTTACTGAAAATGATGCAGAAAGGCTGAACTGAGCAGTGCAAGAACAATTTAAATAGTAACCTTAATGTATATTTGGCCAGGGGCTCTGAAGATTAAGGGTGATTTGTCTTCCTTCAGCTCTGAAAAATGCTATTAATATTACCTGAAATTTAAGATTGCAGTCTTAGCTGAACTCACTACAAGCTAAGAGGAAAGGAAATTGGAGAGAGAGATGGATATAAACACTGTAGTTTGTAAGGAAAGAGTGAACAGGATATAGTCCTTCGTAATTTTTTCTTTTAAGGTCAGAAATTAGAGAAAAAAAATCATAACAAAGAAGTTTTTGCTTTATCTTTTATTATATTAATAAACTCCAGGAAAAGACAATGCAATGTACTGCTACTGTCACGTCAGAATAAAGTTAGCAGTTAATGCTGTGCTTTGAAAACATTGGTGTTTACCAAAGCAAAGGTTGTCATGCTACTCTGATGGTGATAATGAGAAAAAATAATGACACTGGACCACAGTTAACCTGGAATAATTTTATTTAATTCAGTTTCCTGGGACTTCTGAAACCCCTGTGAAACTATAGATTTGTATTTTCATGTGCTTCGTCTTTGGATGTCTTACGTTATGAACATCAATAAAGCATCACTCGTGAATCAGCAGCATGCTACTCTGTGAAATGTACGAACAGCAGTACTCCAGGATGTGGACTTTATAAATTGATTTTACAAAAGTAAATATCTATAAGTGGTACTGGATTTTAGTTCACAGCATGCAGCACATCGTACAAAAGCTCATGGATGTTTATGTCCGTGCATTGTATGTGTTCACGTAAACGCAATTGGCAAGTAAATCTAATGTTTTCAGTGAAACGGATTTTCAGGGATGAAATTCATGATGCATACATTAAAAAATTGTATTTGTTTATCTTTATTGTCAGTATACTGACATGCATTTTGTTTTTACTCTCTCTTCCTTTCAGCAATATGCCCCCCTGCTTGCTGTGTTCAGCACTCAAGGCCAGTCAGAGTTGATCCTTCTCCAGAAGGTGCAGGAGTACTGTTATGACAACATCCACTTCATGAAAGCCTTTCAGAAGATAGTGGTACTCTTTTATAAAGGTAAAAGTCTATGATGTCCACTGTTGTATACTGTGTGTGGATTCTGTATGCCAGCCACTCACCTATGATGTAATAGGAAACAGACGTTCTCCGGGTATTGCACATGAGAAGGTCATGTTGGAGTTGAACTCTGAAATACCTTATGCTTTGAGATAGTTCAAAGGAGCGTGTGGGAGCAGGAAACGCCGGAACAAGCCTTCCTCTCTCTGTGGTGTTTATCCTGTAGTGGATCCAAGCACTGTCCATGGTCTGTTCAAGTGTGGCTTACTTCTTGTATGAAACCAGTTCTAGGAAGACATTTCTATAAATTCCTGGCAGATTTAAAAAGTAGATTAGAGCTTGGTTGTAAGAAACCTTGAAAGTGCGAACCCTCTTGGCAGGAAGATTTTTCACAGGTTTTTTTGTTTGTTTGTTTTTTTTTGTTACTCCCTCCCTGCCAGAAGGAGCTTTCCTTATTCTTCTTTCCCTTTTCCTTTTCCTGCCAATTTCTTGCAGGTGCCATAGTTTGAGGGATTTAATTTTTATTGTGAAGTTGACTTCTTCACAAGTTTATTCTGATCGGGTTGTCATAGAGACTAATGGTCTTGCACTGCATGTGATGGGGTGGGTGCAAAACAGTTTGTTCTGACATTCTTGCTATAAATAGTTGAAGGAGAAAAATCAGCAGGAGTAGAAACCCAGTATTGATCTTTGTTCACCCTGTTGTGTCCAAGTACATGTTCAAAGCAAACAAGTTCAGACTGTTAAAATAATTTCATGGCTTCAGAAGGCAGAAGTGAGTGAATCATGTGCATTTATTTCCATCCTTGTGTCAATATAGCGTGGCCTCATGATCAAATGAAAAAGCAATGCACCTTGTCCCTCTGCCCTCAAATTCTACAATTTGTAAACACTGTTGATGACTGAGGACAAACTTGAAACTGCAACCTGCAGCAAGCACTTTATTCAGTTTTCTTTGGAAAAGAAAATTCACTTTGGACATGGTGAATGAGCGCTGTAACTTCTGTGCACCTCAGATCATAAGTGATGGTTAAACTAGAAATAGTCTTGTGTAGGATTCCCTTCAAAACTTTTGTAAATTCATTACTGCTTTAGCCTGCAAGAGCAACCCTGACATTCCAAAGTATTTTAAAAAAAGAAAATAAATCACTAAATTGTATGTTAAACTTAACATGCTCCAAGAGCTCAGTTCCCATCTACTCCGCTCACCCCGTGTGCTCTTGTTCTGACTCTGGAGTTGTACGCAGGCCGGCTTGTTAGGAAGGGTGAGACGACTCTAGCCTCAGCACTACGGGTGCCACAATATTGTCTAGGATTCGCATGATGTCTAGAAGAGTGTTTGGAGCTACAGTATGGCCCGTCAGTAGAAGGCATAAGTTCAGTGTGTCCAGCATTTGCGATAGTCGCTGTGCCCGTATTCCTGCCTGGAATATCTTGGGCAGGCGTGCCGGAGCACCTGCCTCTTTGCCATCTGATGCAGTCATGCGGTGGCACAGCTGCCAGCCCTTCCTGGCCCCATTTAGGCTGAAGCTGGATCTGCCCTGTTTGGCAGACTTACTGCTGCCTACTAGCAACTGCTCGCCTGACTTTACAGCCACTAGCTGTAGGGCTCTTCTGAGCGCCGGGCAGAGTAAGGAAGTCATCAGCTCCATCTGTTTAAGGCAGATTTGGAGTTAAGCAGCGTCCTTTAGGTGAGGACATGCTACTGCGTTAACCAGGGAAGATTCTGGGAGTGCTAGTCCTCCAGTTCCTGTTTCTCCCACATGACGTCACCAAGCTTTAACGGCTTATGGCTTTGGCTTGTCCAGAGCCATGCTGCCTGCCTCTGCTTCGTTTCAGTGCTGGTAGAGCTCACCCTTTCCTTCTCCCCAGTTCATACCTATCCACTAGAAACAAGCCATCAAGTCTTTTTAGAGACATACACTTTATTGTAGATAAGTTGCTGATGACAGCGTATCTTCTGTTTCCTAATAGTGAAGGAAAACAGCCCCCAAAACCTCTTACTGGCTGGTGGTGAGGGAACAGCAGATGCCCGTGTTCCTCTTTCTGTTGTGCTTCAAGTGTAACGTGCACAGGATCCTGAGAGGTTTCAGTGTACCTAATGAACTTCTTCTAGTGACAAATAAAGGCATCTGAAGTATCTGTGGATGGACAGACAGAAATACAGCTATCTGCCATCATGAGTGTGGACAGTTTATTGTTTATTACTCATTATGAGGGCGTGCTTTCTGGGCAAGAAGATAGTCATCAGTGATGATAGGCAACAAATGCCACTCATACTTTGACAAATTTAGTTGTATGACTACTCTCATCAGTATGTCCAACATCTTGCATTTAAATCCTTCCCATATTTCCATCATAAAATAGCCCTTGGATTACTTTCCTGGAAATACCTAAACACATTAACAGGAATGGTGGGGCTCATTAGCACCTAGAAAGTCTTGAAAGCCTGTGGTGGTGGGTTGTTTTTTTTTTTTTCATTCTGTCTCTAAACAAGGAGGAATATCCACTCTTCCCCCAGTGAAAGCCCAAGTCCTGTTTTCCCTTACGTGGTAGCAGCTTCTTACCAGCTTGTAAGTATAATCTGCAAAAGCAGTTCTGTAGTCAGTTAAAGCCTGTTGACATTACTATTATTATATCTTTGTGTTCCTGGTACAGTATAGAGAAAAATAAGCTGTCTGGTTCTGTACTGATCCCTGGCTATGATGTTGTTTCTCTGGTTATCACTTAAAGCCAGTGCAATTGTAAATCTGCCAGCTGCATTTTGACCAATAATCTAAAAGCCAGTTGCAGAATAAGAATTACTGAATTCTCCTGAGTGACACCTAATAAGTTTCCCAGCCTCCTTGCTAGATAAGCTTGCACTGTAAGATGTATGCTGTTTTTCAGTCCATTCCATGTCGCAGTGTATCCCTTAACTGTGGGTAAAATAAGCCTTGTTGTTACTGGATTACATGCTATATATCATATTCACTTGCAGAGTCTCCTTTCTTTTAGTTTGTGTCCAACCTGGAAATTTCAAATGTGAAATCTCAATGCTATTGAAATTAATAACCATTCCTTTCATGAGGATCAGAATTTCACCCTTAGAACAGCAAACACCCTTAGCAGGCACAAAGCCTTTGTGTACTTTTGCATTAGAATTCAAGACAACGTTTACAAAATAGAAAAAAAAAAAAAAAATCACAAGTACACGTGAAGTAGTACTCTGGTTTGTGGCAGCATAATTAGGCCTCAGAGATATTCTTCTGCAGCACAGAGATGTTGTAACCAAACGATGCAGACTGTCTTCTCAAACGCTGCAGGAATCCTGCACTTACAAGAACTGAATCTTCAAGTTCCACTTGATACACTGGTTTTGTTTTTAGATGGAACACAATTATATTTTAATATCTTCATTATTCAAGTACTTTCTTTTGGTACTGGATGCAAAATTTTTCCAGAAAAAAAAAAAATACCATAAAGACTATAACTGTACTGTGGGTGACATTCCGTGCATTGAAAGAGCTTTTGCCTTAAGGCTCTGTCCTCCCAACTGAGTTAGCTGCAATAGAGTTGAATTTTGCAGATTGATTGACTGTGGTGGCAGCTGACAGGGTGTGCTTTTCCCTTTGCTGCCGATGGCTATGCAGTTTGGGTTGAAAGCAGAAATTCATTCGAACTGGGTGATTTAGTACAAAGCTGAGACCTGAACTTCAAGTAACTTTCCAGTTAACCCTGCAGTAAAGACACCGGGCTCTTCATTCTCCCTGCTCTGCAGCTTCTCCCTTTCATGAGGGACATCCCTGGAGGCACTGGCCGTGGGTGGTGTGAGTGGCAGTTGGCTGCACCTGCAGGAAAAGCAGCTCTCTCAGGCTGACATCACCTGGGACTGCAGTGAGAATGATGTGCACACACCCACAAACCACAGTGTTCAGCTTCAGCCGTTAAAATATATCTATAATCAACTTTAATGAGGAATAACTATATATATACAAAATGAATCATTCCCTTCCTCCTCCCGTCCCCCCTGGTGTTCCCATTGCTTCAAAGCAACCTAGAGGTATGATTAACTGCACCTTGTCCTGCATTATTGTTTAATTGAGCATCCCTGTGCTGACAGGAGAATATAATCTCTTATTAGCACTGGAGGCATGAATGTATTACAAATAATATTGCTCAGAAATGAAAGGAGAGTTACAGTTGTCCTTTTTGTAGTCGAATGCATTTTGTTCTCTGTTAGTGTAGGAGGCTTATTGCTATGGAGTTATATACAGGCAAATTTTTCATCCACCTGGCTTGAGAACGTTTTAATCTTCAAGGCACACAGTGAGCTTGCATGCTGCTATTATCAGGTTTGGGGTTTTGGGAAGGGAGGGAGAAGTTCCCCCTTCCTCTTGGCAACAAATCCATCGAGCTTACAGTCTGCAAATCAAAAAGCTAACCTTAAATCCTATTAGGCTTGGACCTGAGATACATGCCTACCTGGAGACGCTTCCTTGTATGGTATTGTAATATGGACTGTAGTGCAGCAGCAGGCTTCTGCAGCTTCTTCTATACAGCAGCTTCCTGTTTTTAGATGTCCACGACACCCAAGAGCTAGCTTGAGCTGGGGAGGGGGTTGCTCTACTCTCTCTCTCTCTTTTTTTTTTTTTTTTTTTTTTTAAAAATCTCTCCTGATTTCCTTTGCCTGTCCCTAAGGATCATAATACGTATCACACCCTGAGTAATTCTGCAGATGTAGTTGTGTGAACTTCAGGACTCTGCGGTGAACGTAAGCTTTTTACATGCAGGGATTAAACTGCAGTTTCATGAGAGTCCATGTGAAATATTTTCAGGTATGCTAAATGAAAATCCTGATTTGTTAAATGCTGTGATGCCTTTGAGCTGCTGCTAAACACTACTGGCAAGTTATTTAATGCAACATGTTTGAAACCTCTTTCTTAGCTGCAGTGTTTCTGTTACATTGGAGAAAAAGTTTATTGTGGTGGGTTGTGATTTCAGGAAGATACGGCTTTATGTGCCACTTGGAGGGTTCACAAAGCGTAACTTTAAATGTACTGAAAAAAGCCCACAGCCAGCACAGTCCTGTTTTCCCTGCGTTTTCAGCTTACTGTCAGTTGCAGCAAACTGCAAAAGACATTTTATTTTGGAAAAGAGTCTGAGAGACAAGGTAACTTCCAGTCACACACACTCACTAAATTCCAAATTTACAGGGAGACTTCATATTCAGTTACTGTTGGATGTCTTGGGATAGTTTTGATTAAGTTCAAATGTATCCCTGGTTGCTTCCATCTGTTTATTATTCAACAGCATATGTGAAATGTGTCTACTCTGTCTCATTTGATCAGATGCTTTGGGGTTTTGGTGTCATTTATTTCAGTTTGCCTTCTTCCCTTCCCTGCCACATCTGCTATAACCTGTAGGCTGAAGCAGAAGGTGATGGTCAGGGTCGGCGCTTCGGCAAGCGAATACCCAGTGGCTGGGACAGCACCAAGGAGCTCAAGGAAGCAGTGAAGAACTCAACATAAATGTGTTGATTTTGCAGAGGAAGGGAGGGTAGTTTGTTCAAAGACAAAAAGAATGGAATTTTTAATGAGATGTAGAAAGCTGTCTTTAGTCTTTTTATAGAACAAATACAGTTGGATTATTTTTTTTTGTTCTTGCCTCTTGCGTTACGTAACTGCCAAAATGCCATTGTGGATCCCAGATTTTGCCTCCACAGCCATCAATTACTGAGATATTTGGCTTGGCTGGATCGCAGGAGCTTTGTTCCTGGGGCTAGAGGTCTGTTGCTAGACCTAAATTTGCATCTGTTGGAAACAATAAGTGTCCTTGCTGTTTATTAGGTTTTCTTTATTCTGAATCTCACTCAGCCTCACATTCCCTCACTGACAGCTATTTTGTTCTCGATGCTTGACAGAAAAATGTCAGCTGTGCTGTCCATCTGAGCCTGGTCCCTTAAAATGGGTGGTCTGAATAGAGGCCTTAAAACTTATTAGCTAAAAACAATAGAAAACCTTTAGGGAAAAATGATTGCAAAATATCCCTACTGGCTGTCTTTTAACTGTTCAGTCAGGAGGTGTCTGTCACTTCAGACTTCTAGAACCATGCACAGTTCTGTGATCCGACAGCAAGAAAAGGCATGGTATTTCTTATTGTGGTAACCTCTAAGATGTGCAGAATGACTTTTTTTAATCCAACTATGTCACGTGGGGTATTTAAAGCAGATGAATAGAGAACTGTCCTTTGCAGAAGCACAATATTTGGTACTTTATTTTAAGCCTAATACATTACACATTTTATTGCATCTGGAATCCCTTACATGCATCAGATATTCTGTAGTTGTAGCCTAATATAGTTCATGCAAAGCTTGTTCCACTGCGATCATATTTACTTTTTTATGCTGGCTTTAAAAAAAAAGAAAATCTTTGTTCCCACACGTTCAAAATCTTCTAACCTCTAAAAACCACACTGATTTTTTACAAACACTGATCTGTATTTCAGCTGATGTTCTGAGTGAAGAAGCTATCCTCAAGTGGTATAAAGAAGCGCATGTTGCTAAAGGCAAAAGTGTTTTTCTTGACCAGATGAAGAAATTTGTGGAGTGGCTTCAAAACGCTGAAGAAGGTATGGATTCATTTAAAGAAATATGGTAGTCTCTTGGCAAATCAAATTTATTTTCCAGGTTTTAGTTGTACCAGGCATATGAAGTATACAGACCTAGAATAGAAAACAGCAGGCGTGACTGCTCCAAATTGTTTCCAGTCGCGGCCAAGCCTAACAACACTTGCTGCTTTTTAATGTTTGTGGTGTCCTTGTAAAGCCCTTAAGTCATCAGGTACCACTTGTCTGTAGATAAATTCTTTATGCTTCCGCAGGGAGGAAGGCTGCACTGATGACAGCGTGAAGTACCGTGGTGTTTGCATGCGCAACCTCACGGTTTTCTGTATCAGTGCCTTTTCTGCTATTATCATCCGTACTGGTGACACAAACACAGCATAAGCCTGCCTGTGCCACTGCAGTTTGAAATTGCTTTTAGCTGAATGATCAGGCTAAGATACGTGGTCTGTATTTACTGCTTTAAAACAGTTATTGAGGAGGGGAACTAGTTTCCTTTAGTCTCTAACTTTTTGTTTTTCTCATGTTCTGTATAGGAAAATACTTTGGTTTGTACTGAATAAATAAGTTCTCTTTTTTGCATGAAAAAGGAATTCCACCTCAGTTGGGAAGAGCAATCCATGTGTAATAGATGGGGATATAAATATTAGTGTTCATTTGCATCCATTTAATGTAATTGGTTTTAAAAACTTGGAGGGAATATGTAGTAATGCCAAGGAGCAGATAAGATTGCAGCAATTCACATGTCCAGGTAGCAGTATAAAAATGGTAGCTCCTTTCACACTTGAGACTTTGGACTAACGATCTTGGTCTAATTAAGCATTTTTTTCCCCTTTTCATCTCCTACTTGCATGCCTTTTTATTGCTCTTTATTTTTATCCTTTCCTGCATGTCCCCTCTGCCAGATGTCCTTAATTACAAAGTCCAGTACAAATGGAAACAAAATGTTACTGTAAGAACATGTAGACCATGTTTGCTCTGAGAAATCTGATCTAATGTGTAACATTTGTTGGCAGCAAGCCCTTTCCTGTCAGGTGAACACAGACAGAAATATAGTATGATGCAAAGTAAACAAGGAAAAAATTTTTCAGGATGAGGGTGGTGAAACACTGGAACGGGTTGCCCGGAGAGGTGGTAGATGCCCCATCCTTGGAAACATTCAAGGCCAGGCTGGATGGGGCTCTGAGCAACCTGATCTAGTTGTAGATGTCCCTGCCAACTGCAGGGGGGATGGACTGGGTGACCTTTAAAGGGCCCTTCCATCCGAAAGCATTCTGTGATGCTATCAAAGTAGCTTTAGGTGACAAAAACACTGTGTATGTTCCTACTTCTAAATTACTTCCACTTTTCTTACTTCTACTTCTCCTCCTTCTAGTTCTAAATTACTTTTATCTTAGGCTATACAAATCATAAAAAATTTTGTTTGTACAGGTGTCATACCTGCTGTAGGGTAACACCACATATGCCTTTCTAGATAGGCTGTATGACGATGATGATTGATATTTGCAGAGCAAATAGTTTAAAGGGTGCTTCCTGGATAACAGCAGTACAGCCTACTCATAGAGATTAGAAGAGCGAGCCAATAATGCTGATCCTGTATTAAACTCGGCTCAGATACACATTGCATGGCTCTGCAGATGACCAGAATAATTCATAGTGATCTGGTTAAAATTCTAGTGACAGATCTGTAAATGAAGAGCTCCACAGTGGAGGGCAGCAGAGTAGATCTTTGTCTTCTGAAGCTGTTCATTTCTTTCTGGCTTATTCTGTTTAATCTGCCAAGCTTTCCTATTTAGTACTAGGTGTGATGAAAATTTTCATCTGAATTTTGGAAGGTTATCTTGTTATTTTTATAGAATTACTCACATCACTGCCCTTGTGCAACCTACATGAAGTGTTTTACTTCTCTTCTAGAGTCGGAGTCCGAAGGGGAGGAGAACTGAGACGGTTCAGCAAAGCAGAGTCTCCATCTAGGTTAATGCCAAATGCGCTTGGGAATGCCGTACTGTTCAAGCAAAGAGGCTTTACTTCAGTGTCATACAGAAAACTATAGGCTAGGCTTTCCTTTTGTTTAGAAGAGTAAAGGTTTTCAATGGAGCCCTGAGGCATTAGATGCTTTACTTGGGACTCTACCTCTGGCTCATTGTACACTAACTTAGGCAAAGACATTCAGCAAGGAGCCATATAGAAAAAAGTGAAATGAAATACTTATGGACTCCTTTTTATTAATGGTCTTTTTCAGGTACTATGGTATATGAACACTCCAATTTCTGTTTATAGAACTGTTTGGTCTGTGTTTGTAGCTCAATATTGGCTTGTGTATGTGATTTGACACCACCACATTTTTTTGAATAAATGGCTTTTATATCTTAGTTTTGTGGTGTTAGTGTGTATGTTTTCTGTATTTGGTTTGCCAAAGTTTTCATGATTCTTCAAGTGGAAATTACACAAGAACGTCAAGAGACTGTTTTCATACTTCTTAATCACAAAATTAAGTAGTGAACTGGGATCACTGTCTCATCTTTATTCCTGTATTTCCATATAACTTTGGACAGATTAACCAGATTCCATAGCAAATGCTGATTCATTCAATTTATTAATTCAAAGAAAATGTACAAGAACAAATCTGCAGAGTCCCAATTTTGCATGTACAAAATTGATGCAAATGATAAGTAGAATAATATGCTGTTCTCAGTTCAGACTACACTCAGTTACTGGTGATGGCTAAATTTTGCAAGAAAAAACATCTCATTTTAGAAGCATTAGCTTCAAAACATGCATGACTAGAAGTCATTACATGTGAAATCTGAAATTTATTTACATCAACATGATGTTACAATTAGATATTTGATGGAAATACATAAATGAGTGTATAAATGTCTCCAGACCCATCCTACTTTCTTTAATATTCCCCTTGTGCCTTGATGTGATGCCATTTACAATTCCAGTGCCTGGGACCTACTTAGGATATTGCATAAATAGAGCCAACATGCAGGTTTGTACATGCATGCAAGCGTCAGAACCCAAGCCCAGAGGAGGCGGTCTGACACTGTGGGAATACTCAGCCAGCACTTGGGATCAGAGTTCCTGGAACACTGTGTTGTGCCTCGTGGATGTGAACTTAACAGCAAAGGTCCAGTGCAGCATCATCTCCCGACTCGTGCTTTTTTTCAGACAGCAGTTGATCAGGTAACAGTTGCTGCCATTTCATTTCTCACAGGTCCAGTTCCTTTGGAAGGAGCCTTCTCCTGCCGCACTCCCCCCTTTGTTGTCCATGCCTCTGACCATGCTGCTGGCCCAGAATGACTAGGACAGCGAGACAGCTTGCTGATACATCACACCACTCCGGTTCATCTCCTCCTTAGGAATATGTTACTTAGAATCATAGAAACGTTAAGGTTGGGAAAGACCCTTAAGATCACTGAGTCCAACCGTTAACCTATCACTGCCAAGTCCACCACTAAACCACGTCCTCAAGCACCACGTCTACCCTTCTTTTAAATACCTCCAGGGATGGAGACTCAACCACTTCCCTGGGCAGCCTGTTCCAGTGCTTGACTGCTCTTTCGATGAAGAAGTTTTTCCTAATATCCAACCTAAACTTCCCCTAGTGCAGCTTGAGGTCGTTTCCTCTTGTCCTATTGGTTGTTACATGGGAGAAGAGACTGACCCCCACCTTGCTACAACCTCCTTTCAGGTGGTTGTAGAGAGCGATAAGGTCTCCCCTCAGCCTCCTCCAGACTAAACAACCCCAGTTCCCTCAGCCGCTCCTCATAAGACTTGTGCTCTAGACCCTTCACCAGCTTCATTGCCCTCCTCTGGACACGCTCCAGCACCTCAATGTCCTTCTTGTAGTGAGGGGCCCAAAACTGAACACAGTACTCAAGGTGCGGCCTCACCAGTGCCGAGTACAGGGGTACTATCACCTCCCTGGTCCTGCTGGCCACACTCTTCCTGATACAAGCCAGGATGCCATTGGCCCTCTTGGCCACCTGAGCACGTTGCTGGCTCACGTTCAGGTGGCTGTCAGCCAACACCCCCAGGTCCTTTTCTGCCAGGCAGCTCTCCAGCCACTCCTCCCCCAGCCTGTAGCGTTGCATGGGGCTGTTGTGACCCAAGTGCAGGACCCAGCACTTAGCCTTGTTGAATCTCATACAGTTGGCCCCGGCCCAATGATCCAGCCTGTCCACTCCACATGCTTCCCTTTAAACATAGAGTTAAATCTGCATGAAATATGAGTGAGTGGATTAGTCAGGTTTAGAAAAGACAGGCTTGTATTCTTACAGGGAGAAAGCATAAAAGAGCATAATTAACTAATGAAGTGGTGTATTTTGTCATTAGAAACCAATGAGCAGAACAGATAGAAAAATCTGTACTATGGGAAAGTCAACGCTTCATGCAAACCACAGATCATATGGTTGTAAATGTCTCAATATGTATCTAGCTTTACTGGAAACAGCAAATAGCAAGCGGAAATCAAGTGCTGTTGAATGCCAGCTTTCCATCTAGAACAGCATGTATTTTTGTAAAAGGTATTGATCTTTGGAAGGGGAAATATGTCATGTGGACATTTCCAGTAACTTAGAGGAGACAGTAAGACAGTCCTACTATCAAGCAGAATTGATGCATTAGCTGCATGCTTTCCATTGCAGTCTTTGTTACTACAGAAAATCAATTTGCCAGGCACCACTGACCTGGGACCCTCTGTTCACAAACTCTGCAGCTGTGAAGTGGTATCATATTGAGTCATCATTGACACAGAGCCACTATTGCTGGAAACATTTCAAATTCAAAATTGCAGTTTTCTAAGGTACCAGCTGGGTGTATGTAAAACTACTTTTCTGTATCATCTAAAACTCAGACTGATTTCAAAGGTGCCGATCTAGAACAACGTGCAGAGGACACCATGAAATGCACCTGCGGTGAGACTGCCAGGGCTGGCTGCGGGCTGGCTGGGCCATCTGCTGGAGAGAAAAATCATCGTTGGCAGGCGGCCCTTTGTGGCAAAGGCAGCAAGCCTTGGATGCCTGCTGCGTCTGTGCCCTCAGCGTGCAGCGGACATAAGCAAAGCACTCGCTCATGCTTGGTGGGATCCTCTTCCCTGAAGTCCAGGTACCTACCAGCCAGGCACCCATCAGATGATCCTTATGGGTCCCTTCCAACTGAGATACTCTGTGATTGCTGACACAGTTGTCCCAGGCTCCCTTTATAGTTGTGTCGGAGAGAAATGGGTGTTTTTAGAACAGGGCTGCTGGCCAAGCTGAGACTTGTGATTTCGAGCGGGGTGAGGAGTTGCATTCTGGACTGGCAGTAGTTGTCCAGTTTTCCGTCACACAACTGCCAAAACCCAACATCTTCTGTGTTCGTGTCGTGTCTAAAGTTTAGCTCCTGGGAGTCCCTCTCAGTTTGCCCTCCCCCAGCAAACTCATTTGTTATTTTACTGAGGCAGGGCTTCTGATTGTAGTTTTCAGGAATTTTCCCCACTTAATCTTTGAGATCAGTTCAGATGGGGACTTTTCATGCACATGTGCATTTTCATCTGGCATTTTAAATATATGCCAGAAACTGAACCAGGTAGGGGCACGAATACAAATAGACCTGGTTTGCATCAGACTGAATTTCAGTACAAACCTGTAATGGTTAGGCTTTGCGATAAGCCTGTGGTTTAGAAGCTGGGCAGAGCTTTTGATGTGACTCTCCTCGGGCAAAGCACCCTTCCCTGGAAGCCTTCACAGAGTCTGCGTTTCAGTTCAAAATGTCCCCAACCCAAAGCATTTCTTTAACACAACCCTTGAATTAGTATTTCTCTGATAGAGAAATGAAAGTTGCAGTCAACGCTAAATATATTCTTCAAAACTGGAGTCAGTTGTCTTATAAAAATAAAAAGAACTTCATAGAAAATGTGCATTGCATAATATATTGCATGTAATTTTGAAACATCAGTGGACTCTATATGTCAGAACTGTACGTATCTCTCTTACTCAACAATAAATTGCAATAAGATGCGCTTTAAAATGGGGATTATTTAATTTGAAGGTGATTCCTCCCTCCTGGCGTCTCCTGAACTCATGCGGAGGTTTTAACTGAGACCCATTTATATTGCTTTAAAACATCCTTCTGGCATGCAGGTGCTCTCCAGGAGAGGGACTGCATCTTCCTGGGGATGCAACAGCCAGTTAGGTTTGACAGGCGCTGCGGTTAAAGCACTGGTTAGAAATCTGAAAGGTGTCGATACAGTTTCTTGCTGCTTTTACTATGTAATTGCATTGCAGGCATGTCTAACTGTGTCAGCCCCTATACAAAGCGGGCTCCAACCCCACAGCCGTTAGTAATCCTACAGATCACAAACCATCATTGAGCCGACGCTCCCTTCAGCATTTTCAGCAGCAATCCTGCTTTCACCCTTACTGCCTTTTGTCCGATAGAGATTTACCCCCAGGACAGGTGGTGATGACCTTTTACGCCAGCATCCTTCGTACCTGCTTGGCCAGCACATCTCAAACCCAGCAGCCAGACCTGTGCCGAAAGGAGCGGTGGAAAAGTCCCCGGGGCTCACCCCCGGGGCGGCTGCGGGCTGGCAGTCACCGCCTGGAGAAAGCAGCTGCTGCCAGGCGAGCCCTGCTTCGGGGTCCCAGAGCCCAGTCCCTTACCGCGCTTGGGAGAGGGAGGGATACGCTGGGGCGGGGGGCAGTGACGATTTTTACACAAAAGTGGTTCTTGGCAGTTCTAGCAATTTATTAACCAATTGGAAAATTAAGGATTTAGCTCTTCTCTTTGTTCAGTTTTACAGATTTAAGGAGTTCTCTAACAAGCTAACCACACGTCCACTAGTTACATATATTAAAATAATGGCCAGTTACTCTTAATATTTAAAAATTTCAGAACGTAGGAGATATTGGTGAACTGATGCATATGTTCCTTCAACAAAGAACCCTAAGCTCTAGTAATGGCTTCTTTCTAATTAGGGCCCTGTCCACTGATGCTGTTGTCAAAACATTTAAAAATGAAAAACTATTTTTGAACATTAATTTTAAATAAAATATTAAAATGCTTACTATAGTCTATCCAATAGAAATAATATATAATATTGCTAAATATTATACATATTAGAATTCATGACATGCTTTGTATTTAAATATTAAAATATATTTAAATATATAAATAAAATTTTATAAAATCTAAAATTATTTTTGAAGAAAGCTATTTAAAATGTACATGTGTGAGAAAGTCACCGCACTAGTAAAATCTATGTGTGCAATACTAAAGGGAAGATAATTAGACAGAGTATTTTGACTACAACTCAGTTGCAGTCCATAAGAGTTCTTTTTAAGCAAATGAACTAGTTTGTAACTTCAAAATTTTGGGAACATATTTTAGTTTTGTTGAGCCATTTAGTAGCTTTACTCAGAAAGCCTCTTTTTAATAAAAATGTTCAGAAAATTCAGAACACTGGTATTTTGAAGCATTGTTCATACATAATGTTTTTAGCCTGCATGCAATCACTTGCTGCTTGGAATTTACCCTGCTCTGCACTAGTAACGGGGGTGACAACCAGACAAACGAGCGATTCAGCCTTCTTCCTTCCTGTGCTGTCAGAAATGGCTGGGCAACTACTTTAAGAAAACACACAAAATTGATCATCTAGCTATTAAAATTGATCTTAGATTCCTTTTCAATCATAGAATCATAGAATCATCAAGGTTGGAAAAGACCCTTAAGATCATCGAGTCTAACCGTCATCCTATCACTGCCAAGTCCATCTATACCATGTCTTCAAGCACCATATCTGTCCGTACTTTAAATACCTCCAGGGATGGAGACTCAACCACTTCCCTGGGCAGCCTGGTCCAATGCTTGACCACCCTCTCGGTGAAGAAATTTTTCCTAATGTCTAACCTAAATCTCCCCTGGCGCAGCTTGAGGCCGTTTCCTCTCGTCCTATCACTCGTTACTAGGGAGAAGAGACCAATCCCCACCTCGCTACAACCTCCTTTCAGGTAGTTGTAGAGAGCAATAAGGTCTCCCCTCAGCCTCCTCTTCTCCAGGCTAAACAACCCCAGTTCCCTCAGCTGCTCCTCATAAGGCTTGTGCTCCAGACCCTTCACCAGCTTCGTTGCCCTCCTCTGGACATGCTCCAGCACCTCAATGTCCTTCTTGTAGTGAGGGGCCCAAAACTGAACACAGTACTCAAGGTGCGGCCTCACCGGTGCCGAGTACAGGGGCACTATCACCTCCCTGGTCCTGCTGGCTGGGGATTCTAGTCCTGCTGACTATTCTTGATACAAGCCAGGATGCCATTGGCCCTCTTGGCCACCTGGGCACACTGCTGGCTCATGTTCAGCCGGCTGTCAACCAACACCCCCAGGTCCTTTTCAGCCAGGCAGCTCTCCAGCCACTCCTCCCCAAGCCTGTAGCGTTGCATGGGGTTGTTGTGACCCAAGTGCAGGACCGGGCACTTAGCCTTGTTGAATCTCATACAGTTGGGCCCAGCCCAACGATCCAGCCTGTCCAGGTCCCTCTGTAGGGCCTTCCTACCCTCCAGCAGATTGACACTTCCACCCAACTTGGTGTCATCTGCAAACTTACTGAGGGTGCACTCGATCCCCTCATCCAGATCATCAATGAAGATATTAAACAGGACTGGCCCCAACACTGAGCCCTGGGGAATACCACTCGTGACCAGCCGCCAACTGGATTTGGCTCTTTTAATACCTCTAAGCTATGCATTATTTTACCTCTTCAGCTTTTCAAATTAAGAGATTTGAAGTCTATTAAAAATCTCTGAAAAGATCAATTCTTATCTCAAGCATAATTCAAAACAGGCTATTTCTTAACAACTTCGTAACACAGAAATGCCTTGGAAGCCTAGTCGTGGCGCAGGGCAAACTGGGCCGTATGGATGCACATACGTGCAGGAGAAGCTTCTACTCTTACCACTTCTTCTTGGGCCTTGAGAAACACCTTCCAGAAGGGCTCCTATTCCTCATTATGAGATACGAGGTAGTGGGTTCTCCTATGACCTACCTAGCCACACTCCTGGGTAGGACTTGTAAGTACCAACCACTTCATGCCTGTTGTTTGCCATATAACGGAGAGCTGGGCACATAAACAGAAATGAGTGAGCAATTTGCATCATTTCCCAGCTCTTGACAGCAGGTCAAAAGGGGTCAGCAAGCTCAAGTATAAATACAGGGAAGCAGTAGAACATGAAAAGCGTAAACTATGCTAAACAGCGCTACAACATAACCTCTCCAGGCTCTCAGTACTAGCCCCACCAGCGTTCACTACAGCATCTTTAAGCCAAACACACTCCTTGGCAATAGTAGAGTTCAGCTTTTCCCACTCTCCCTGGGTTCATATTAGCCAGCTCCCATGATGTTCATCATTTTCACAAAAGCTAGGTTTTGGTTTTTCTTAAATCCCGTGCAGTTACGAATAATTTTTGCTGAAAACACCAAAACCCTTCTGTTTTTGAATTGTCACTTGCCACCCAAATCAAGGGTTTAAGTGACAAGGAGCCACTTTCTCAAGTTTTTAAAAGTTCCCCCCCCCCCCCCTTAAAGGTGAAAGGAAGTGTTAAACAAGGTCTCATAAATGGGGAGGGGGGAGGGGGGGTAATTTTGTGTTTACCTGTGATGCCATAATTCACAGCTTAAGACCCAGAACTTTGCTCAAACACCCATGGACCAGCCGGAGCAGCACTGATTATTCAGCAGCACACAATTATTCAGCCTGGCTGGGTTTGTCTGAACAGCACGGCGAGAACAAAACCCGTCGCTCTCAAACACGCCCATACCGAGGCACGGTAAACTGCCCGATAATTGTAACAGGTCTCCGCTGGCATCTCAAAGGCTTTGCTTTAGGTTCCCATCCTGTTCGTGGACAAGAATAACTACCTTTAAAATCACATTTGCACTTAAAAATGGGGCTTTTCATTATCCAAAATAAGGTTTGTGGGCTGACTAAGTCAAAACAGCCCTTCCTCAAAAAGAAGCACAAATAATATTACACAGGTTAATTGCAGCCAACCATTCTGAACGTACATAAGTCTATGCGTCCCGATGAGATGCATCCCAGAGTCCCGAGGGAATTGGCTGATGTAGTTGCTAAGCCACTCTCCATGATATTTGAAAAGTCATGGCAGTCAGGTGAAGTCCCTGGGGACTGGAAAAGGGGAAATATTGCAGCCATTTTTAAAAAGGGTAAAAAGGAGAACCCTGGGAACTACCGACCTCTCAGCCTCACCTCTGTGCCTGGGAAGATCATGGAACAGATCCTCCTGGAATCTATGCTAAGGCACAGGGAGGACAGGAAGGTGATTCAGGACACCCAGCATGGCTTCACTAAGGGCAAGCCCTGCCTGACCAACCTAGTGGCCTTCTGTGGTGGAGTAACTACATCAGTGGACGAGGGAAGAGCTACGGATGTCATCTATCTGGACTTCTGTAAGGCCTTTGACACGGTCCCCCACAATATCCTCCTCTCTAAACTGGAAGGATATGGATTTGATGGGTGGACTGTTCGGTGGGTAAGGAATTGGCTGGATGGTCGCATCCAGAGGGTAGTGGTCAATGGCTCAATGTCCAGATGGAGATCAGTGAGGAGTGGTGTCCCTCAGGGGTCTGTTCTGGGGCCAGTGCTGTTCAATATCTTCATCAATGACATAGACAGAGGGATCGAGTGCACCCTCAGCAAGTTTGCAGATGACACCAAGCTGAGTGGTGCAGTCGACACGCCTGAGGGACGGGATGCCATCCAGAGGGACCTGGACAGGCTGGAGAGGTGGGCCTGTGTGAACCTCATGAGGTTCAACAAGGACAAGTGCAGGGTCCTGCATTTGGGTCGGGGCAATCCCCAGTATCAATACAGGCTGGGGGATGAAGGGATTGTGTGCAGCCCTGCCAAGAAGGACTTGGGGCTACTGGTAGAGGAAAAGCTGGACATGAGCCAGCAATGTGCTCTCGCAGCCCAGAAGGCCAACCGTATCCTGGGCTGCATCAAAAGAAGCATGGCCAGCAGGTCGAGGGAGGTGATCCTGCCCCTCTACTCTGCTCTGGTCAGACCCCACCTGCAGTACTGCGTCCAGCTCTGGGGTCCGCAATACAAGAAGGACATGGACCTGTTGGAGAGGGTCCAGAGGAGGGCCACAAAAATGATCAGAGGGATGGAGCACCTCTGCTATGAGGAAAGGCTGAAAGAGCTGGGGCTGTTCAGCCTGGAGAAGAGAAGGCTGCGGGGAGACCTTATTGCAGCCTTTCAGTACTTAAAGGGGGTTTATAAGAAAGATGTGGACAGACTTTTTAGCAGGACCAGTAGCGATAGGACAAGGGGTAATGGTTTTAAACTAAAGGAGGGTAGATTCAGACTGGATATAAGGAAGAAATGTTTTACAATGAGGGTGGTGAGACACTGGAACAGGTTGCCCAGAGAGGTGGTAGATGCCCCATCCTTGGAAACATTCAAGGCGAGGCTGGATGGGGCTCTGAGCAACCTGATCTGGTTGTAGATGTCCCTGCCAATTGCAGGGGGGATGGACTAGATGACCTTTAAAGGTCCCTTCCATCCCAAAGCATTCTATGATTCTATGATTCAGTGCTGGCCAAGCTGTGCCAGTTATTAAGAACCAAAATGAGGACAAACTCCATAAGTATATCTTTTCTAAAAAAGCCACATCTTTCGATTTTCGAGGGGGGAAAAGCAAATCTTCAGGGTTGGCTTCTTCCATTTCTCCACCAGGCTTTTGGTTTTGTGCTATGATATTTAAGGAAAGGTTAATTCCTGCTCCTTACCAGCCACGTGGGCCTTGAAAGCTTCATGTAAATGGAAACAAATCTGGGGACGGGAAGTTATGCCAACACCTGCAGAGGACGCAACTCAGGCAGGCGAGCACTCCCAGGCTGTGCATGTAACCTACATTTGGCCCTGGGCCCAGAGCTGCTGTGCTGGCGTCCCCAATGACCTGCTCACTTGCTATTTTTTCCTGGCAGGAATCCGATTACCAGTATGACGGTGGCCATCGTTTCCTCCCACAGAGGTCCAGTAGCTCATGTTACCCCACACACTAGCGGGGGTTTCAGATGCTCGGCCCCTTCTGGGTTTCTCCTTTCCAGTTTACCCACGTTATTCTCCAACAAGAAAGAAGTCCCAACCTTACAAGGGACCTCAGGAGCTTCAGTGGGAGCTGTGCAGGTTAAAGTCTCAGCTCACCACTGCTCCCTGCTGACCTGGGGCACCAGGGGCCGTGCTGGAAGAACAGTGTCCTTAGTACCCATCTGAGGTGATCCAGACAAGAAGGAGAGTTACAAGTGTGTGCTTGCTTTCCCGCTGCCTCTCCCACGAGGGATGCAAGAGAGAAATGCACTTGTCTGTCTCAGCCATCACTGAGGAGGACCACACAGATGGCTCCATTTTGTAGACATACAGGACATGTTCCCTACCCACTGGAGAAGCGTTGGTGGACTGTATATGCCAAGATCCACCATCATCTCCCAGTCAGCACGAGGAAAGAGGCCAGTGCTGGAACTGGTAATGTAACACAGCTGCAGACTGACAGGTAACATTTTGGTACTTGGATCCATCACTCGCATGGCTGCTGGCTGCCAGAAACTCAATTACCTCAGTCCAAGTGTCTCATTTAACAGTTCAACGTTAACGACTGCCACTGCCTCCTACACTCATCAGTAGCACTTCTGTTGATGGCGTTACAAGTCTCGAGGGTCTGCTTCCGAACCGTCCAGCACCCTTCACCCTATGGGACTGCAGGGAAACTGCAAACTGCTCTGGAACTCCACTAACAGGGAGAAACACAACCGTGAACACCAAATTTCTCTGCTTTAGGAACACACAGGAATAAAAAAAGAAAGATTCAACCCAGACTGAACAAATGACTGTATCATGGCAACTTCATAATGATAAGATGCATTTGCATTGCAGTCTCTTCCAGTACATCAGTTGCCTGAGATTTTTCTGTTTATTTTTCCCTGATGAAGTTTAGGAACATTGCTGACAGGCCGACATAACTCTCTCCGTATCATTACTAATTATTCCTGGGATATTTGCATAATGCTGACAGCCATAAATTATGCCAGAAGAAATAACAAAACAGTATTGTTGATGTATCCAAGAATATGACCAAAATAAGGTTTGTAGGCACTATGTTATTAGTCTAGCTGGGAAAAATCAATAAGCTTTCAAGTACATCAGTCCTTCTCCAGCTCCAAAATAGAAGCAGCAGCCTTGAAAAAATAAAAACTGATTGAGAACAACTGCTCTAAAATTCAGTTAGATTTGTATCAATAAGACCACCCGAGAGAAAACAGATGGTATCTGTGGTACTGATGGATATTCTAAAGGGAAGTGGGCAGGCAGATAATTTATAATTTGTGGAATAAGTAGGACATGTCAGTGGAAGAAAAGGTTAAAAGATGTCACAGAATCTCTCTCTTTTACTGCACTGATGACCTAAAGAAGGTCAAATATAGGAGATTCAGACTTTTCCACCTTTGCTCAAGGGTCACGGACAGCACTACATTAGCTGAGAAAAAATGGTATTTACCATCTGGCTGGGTGCCCATCCCTGCATCAAGTCTGTCCCTTTCTGTCCCTACGATCCAGGCCCTTGGGATAATGCCAATGCAAAGACATCTTCTGAAAGAGCCTGGAGATGAGACTACACTTCCACAACCAGAAATTCCCCTTGTGTCAAGAGATGGAAGCAGTGTATGGACGGACCTGGAAGATCACACTTTTCCCACCTTTTGAAAATAAAAGCATTTTTCTGTGGTTTAATCAAGACAGTGGGATTCTGGGGTTAACAGAAATAATGTTCTGTTTCTTCTTGCTATCACAGACCATATCTCCCGCATTTTGCTTTGAGCTCAAAACATTAGTGAATCCAGAAACCTCTGGACGTGCAAAGCTGTTCCAGAAGAAACCATTAAAGGTGATTTCAAATCAAAGGGTATCTCATCCTGTACCCCGCTGAGAACATCCTGAATTCTCTCTCCCCTCACAGAAGACACATAATTCAATAAATCCAACATGGAAACACCTTCTGCTCCCAGACAGATCACCTCTCACTGTGGTGTCTCACCTTCTCCCTCACAGGCTAGCCCAGGTTTCCAAAAAACTGGGAAAAGATTTTGTCACCCTCAGCTCAACTTCTGGACCTGCAATCAGAGCCATCTGTCCTCCCACGCTGCTGGCTGCTGAAGCGCCCGTGCAGCGGCACCTCCTGCAGCCCCTCGCCTGGGGGACAGCAGGGGGATCCCCCCTTCCCCAGGGGCTGGGGCAGAGACCAAGCCCCATTGCTCCAGACCCCCCTTGGTGCCCCTCCAGCCTGCGCACAGCCTCCCTGCCGGGCCCAGGGGAAGCAGAGCACACGAACTGCATCTGCTGGCACAATTCCTCCATTTCTCAGGGAAATCTGCATCGAGTGCTAAAATAATCACAGCAGCCAGATTCATAGGGACGCAGTCTCTAGAGATCCCAAATAGGCCAGTAGCTTGTCAGGGGAAATGCCAGCACCTGGAAACACTGCAAAGACAGAGAGAGAGGAGTATTCAGTACCAGTCCCGAGAAAAATGTGGGATACAAAAAATAGGACAGAAAGAGAATTCGGAATAACTGCATAAATCAAGGTCACGTGCTGTCACTTCTGCACCAAATAGCACATATGTACTGCTCTCTCACATGCTGCTGTTCTTCCAGTCACACTCAGGTCCCTGTTACAGTCAGCAGAGATTGCTTCATCTCAATTTCTTTCCTTTTATTTCAGTTTTCAACTACATTTTGTATGCATTCGCAGTTTCCTTTACATGTTTTCTTAGTTCTGTTTGTATGGGTGGTTTTTATTATTTTTGTAACAACTGATAATAGTTTAGTGATTTATGTAGCATCTATGTCATTATATTTATGTTATGATTTAGTGGTTGTCACAGCAACTGAAATGACTTTTTTTAAAGAAACCTTCCTGAAACAGCAGCTGATAGTGCTCTTTTAACTGAAGAATTCTCAGGGCAAAATGCCACTCAAACGATACAGGCACACATCTGGATGATTTATTTAAACTTAAATAACACAATTCTCCCTTCAAGGACTAGAAAAGCAAATGGCTACTTGCTTCTGCTCTGCCTATGTGCAAACTCACCTTTATAAATCACTGAACTTGAGTAGGCTAGATGAAATGCAAGAATCAGATGCAGGCAAGAAGAATCAGCATGAATAAACCAAAGATACATTAATATATCTACTAAAGAAGTCCTAAAGCAACTTGTTCTTATGACCCTAAACTCCAAATGGTTTCCACAAGGTCTGGGAGAGGTCTGAAAGCTCTGAGTGGATACGGACAACTGACTGAAGAGGAACACATGGTGGTGCTGATGTTGCAAAGCAACCCTGAATTTTTAACGTGAAAAGGCACAGAGGAAAAGCGTAGCTGCCTTCTTCCTCAGAGAGGAAGAAAAAGGACAACCTCTTCCCATATCAAGGGAAGAATCCACTAGGGACAACTTTAATAGTATAGATGGGAAGCTGAAAGTAAATAAGAGGAAAAGCACAAAAGCACTCCCTCCTACAAACATAAAGGAGAGAGTGACAGCAGAGCAACAACCTGCCAGTTGAAGTCCTGCAACAGCAGAAGGGTCTGAACCATGCTGTAGATGACATTTAAGTTGGAAATTTGTTTCCATGATGAAATTCATGCTAACTGTTCCCACAAGAAGTCACTTAAAATATCAAGAACCCCGAGATACTCTGGAATTCCCACGGGTTCTTCCTCCACCCCATAAAATGGAAATGTTGGAAACCCAGATATTCCCCCAAGAGGCAGGCATCAGAAACAGAAACTCTTTCCAGTTCTGGAGAAAGTATTGAACCTATAATTATGGTACTGACCCATCTCTCACCAGCCATCTTTCACTGCTGTGCTAGCCAGTAACGTGCAGAAACAGATCCTTCTTCAGAGGCAAACAAACGAAAAAAAAAAAAAAACCAAAACCAGAAATCACCCAGCTCAGTAAAATAACATTAAGTAGATCAGATAAAGCACTGTGAAAAAAAACCCCAACAACTATCGACTAAAAATAGCAAATAAATGTGCTCTATTTCCCAAATGCAGAGGTGCCTACATCATTTGGTTACTGCAGGTCACATGCCTTTGACACAGGAATGACAAATAAAATAAGCATACCATTTAAAAGAAGAACTGTCTTCGCAGCTTCTGTAGCTAAGGATTTACCCAGTGTTTGGAGTAAACCCTGTACTTTTGAGGGATCTTCTGCTTCGTTCTATCAGACCTGTGACCTTCCTGTCCCTCGGCTCAGAGATGCAGATGACACCCAAGGCAGACATCAAGATACCTGGAAATACTGCATGAATTCTGACAGCAGAGACTTATGGTGATGAAGTGGTGGAGTCTCAGCCCCAACACAGATATAGTAATGAGAAGCAGATGAAAGAGACCTGAAGTTCACTCCTGCTGGTCATCTCAGACAAAAACTTCTTAGCACCAATAGTCAGAATTGAGACTGGAGACAAACGCTGGCCTGCTGCTGACAGGGACAGGGCCATAAAGTCTACCTGGCTTTTGCTGGCCTGCTTTTGTCCTAATATCACTTGTAATAGCTAATAGCATTCATCATATCTATTATCACTCACGTCAGCAATCCCACTGAACGGGCTGCAAAGAAGCACCGCAGCGCACTCACAGGTGGTCAGCGCTCCAGATCTGTCTGCTCCTAATGCGACTGATTGCTTGCTCTACCTAAATTACATGAAGAAATATTTGCTGGGGAAAAGCAGCTTTCAGGAGCACTCTATTTTAAGTACATCATATTCATTTAAGGCTGGATCCTTTAAAAGATAGGTTCATATTTAAAATGGTCTGCTACTGCTGAAGGAGCCTTGTTTTTCAGCAGCATCCCAGTTATTGCTTTGTCAGCTGCTGTCTCTCTCTCAGCGGCATCAACAAGGCAAGCAGCACCAAGTATACTGCGAGCTGCCATGACTTGGGCTGCTCCAGGAAAACCATACCATCAAACTTCAGTACACTTCTAGAAGAAAAGCCACTCCTGTGGTGACAGGCTGGCAGCTTCCAGAGCTGACGTCTCTCACTCATACATAGAAGGTGGAAATAAAACACAAGATGGTGTCAAAACCACTTTCCAGCTCACACTGGAAAGTAAACTAATTATTTTTAACTTGAAAATCCACCATAATTTAAAATTCTCTGCAGAATTAAGTTTAGGTTTCTCTTTACCTTTGCTTGCAATTCAGTGTACTTTCTACAAAGCACAGTCACTGCACATTTTCTCTCATTTTGGGATTCTTCACTCATTTGTTTTCTTAAAAAAAAAAAAAGAAAATAGAACAGCAAAAAACTCGCTGTGTCCTTCCTTCATCCCTTACTGTTTGCTTCTCTTACTCTCTTGCACAAGGGTTCTTGACCCATGTGAAAGTATATAATTAAATGGAAACTGTATTAGCACACTGGCACAACACTCTTCGACTGTGTAAACTACATAGAAAAAAGCCAACTGCATAGAAAAAATGTACAAACCAAAGTTAATACCTGGCTGATTCACATCAAACCATTTTCGAGCTGTCTCGACCAGCACCAACTAGAAACATGAAAAGCCACAGCTTCAAAAGGGTGAACCCTAAATTGGGAATGCAGGCTGGCAAGGCAGACCACTGAAATTCAGAGGAAAGTCTTGGGACTCCGAGAAGAAACTTTGGTGAAAGATAAGCCATACCTTACCACCTTTATCTTTCTTTTAGGGAAATCGTACCAAGCAAATTCAACTGACAGAAAATTTCTGTGTGCTTAAGGGATTAATTACTTATTGCAGATACCAGTATGACTGTCAGCTTGTGTAATGTCCCTAATGCAGATGTTTGGGCACTGATAGCAGAAAGCACTGACAATAGACTCGATAAGCAGCTAACCTGTAAGATAAAACATGAAGCAAAGTTTAAATTCGTAAGCCTATATATTGCTTAGCTTGCATAAAGTCAGAAACGCACTCCACACCATGACAAACAGGCTGATTTTCATAGTGATATGCCTGCTATTGTACTGGAGCTGGATGTATAGCTCAAGAGCAAAGCAGTAAATTCAGAACAAGCATGAGACTTTAGGCTTTTGCTGTCAAACTCTGGATATCACCTGACATTCCAAGTAAAAAACCCGGTTTGCTTCTTCTATTTCATAGTTACTAGGTACCAATTTCACTGTTAGTGGCATCTGCTTGTAAGAAGACTACTGGGAAATAAAGACCTGTTCTCATAGATGAACATACTCCTGAGCGCTCATGCTGCTTTACGTTTTTGTGAGAGGGCCTGATAGTCTTTCAGTGCTTTCAAGGGAAAAGACCAAATGACAAAACTGCTTCCCAGCTTACACGCAGATGACAGTGGTGATGCAGAACTGGCTGGCAGCGGCAGGTTGTTTCCCTAACTAGAGGAAAGAGTCATAGCTTTTTCTATATGCTCCTCATGCACGCTCATTCACTTTACTAGCAGCTCAGGGCTGTAGGTCTTCTCTTTGCAAGAAAAGCTAGGCTGTTCTCATAATGAGAAATTTTAAAGAAAGATGAATTGCTAAGGGCACATAGCATTATTACTGAACCAACTGCTTCGAAATGTACGTCAGGTGCCTAAATTAGTTATGATGCCGGCTTAAGATTTGATATGAGGAAAGAAATTAGGTTCTTTAAATTCACCTTCTGAATTTTGAGCCAGTTACTGCTCATGTTTTCAAGGTTTTGCTCACAACTAAGTTGTCCATTTCTGAAAGATTTTCACATCATCACAGAACCACAGCAGCTAACTTTACCACAGATAAGTCATGCCAATGGAGCACGATGAGCATACTGACTGTGCTTTACAGAAACCACAGAAAGAAACAACAGATACACCAAAATTTGGCATTCTGACTTTCTCTTCTTCCCGTGAATTTCTTTCACCTGGGGATTGCTGGTTTGGACCAAACATCTCTGCTCTCTCACAAGTGATCTACCCCACTTTAGCAGGAAGTCAAAGGAAAATACCAGCTCATGACATTGCAGGAGGAAAAGGACTGCTCTGGCTCCTGGACGAATGACGTAGGAATGACGATGGAACTGTGTTTATTTAACCTAGACAGAAGGCGGCTGGGGGCAGATCTGACTGCAGTCTTCCACTCTCTAAAAGGAGTTAGAGCGAAGACAGGGACAAACTCTTCTCAGAGGGACACTGCAAAAGAACAAGGCAATGGCCACAAGTTGCAACAAGGTTAATTCTGATAAAGTTTTCACAGTGAGAGTACTCAAGCACTGGAACAAGTTGCCCCAACAGGTTGTGGCCCTCCAACTCAGCAGCGGCTGAGGGAACTGGGGTTGTTTAGCCTGGAGAAGAGGAGGCTGAGGGGAGACCTTATCGCTCTCCACAACTACTTGAAAGGAGGTTGTAGCGAGGTGGGGGTCAGTCCAAGTAACAAGCGATAGGACAAGAGGAAACAGCCTCAAGCTGCGCCAGGGGAAGTTTAGGTTGGATATTAGGAAAAATTTCTTCACCGAAAGGGTAGTCAGGCATTGGAAGAGGCTGCCCAGGGAAGTGGTTGAGTCTCCATCCCTGGAGGTATTTAAAAGAAGGGTAGACGTGGTGCTCGAGGACATGGTTTAGTGGTGGACTTGGCAGTTCTAGGTTAATGGTTGGACTTGATGATCTTGAAGGTCTTTTCCAACCTAAGTGATTCCATGATTCTATGATCCTCAGAGATGTTCAAAACTTGACTGACTGTCTCCCTGAGCAAATTGCTTTGGCTCAGGAGTTAGCCCTACTTTCAGCAGAAGGTTGGATCAGACGACCTCCAGGGGTCCCTGCCAGCCTGTGTTCTCCATGGTTCTGTGAGAGGCACAACACAACCTGTCACACAGCTCACACGCACAGGATGAACGGCGACACAGCCCACAGACAGACCTGATGACGAGCACTTAGCTAAGCAGCTTACATCAGAACCTCGGTGCTTGAACTTCCTCTGTGATGCACAGCTTTTCTCCCCACCCTTCCACTCCCACAGTACAAGGTCTTGCTCAGACTGTCCTCTACTGTTCTTCTACGTACTTGTAAACACTTCGGATTTCTGCATCTTAGCATATGATGCCTGATCACTTCAGGATTTCTTGGAAGTCTCCCAGGGAATCACCTGGAAGAGCATCCAGCAGATGACATCCATTTTCCCTACAAACCAAAACCAAGTGGTGATGGTTTCCACCTGAACCTGATAAGAGGAAACCTTTGGGATGTGATGGTAATGAGAACCTGCAGCAGACATAACATAAGACCAATAAAAACGGCAATTAATCTGAAAACTGTTTACTCTCCCACTGCTTACATCCCACTGTTAGTCCACAGGCATTAACATGTCCTGTTAATCACAGAGTTATTGTCTTAATTTATATTTACTGTTGAAGTTTTCTGGGTTTATTTCAGACCTGAAGAACAGCTGTGACAGTGGATCAGATGCCACCACACTGCACTGATATATTTCCCATGAGAAAAGAGTATGATCAACCCTGTCTCCAAGAGGCTACCTTCCCAGCAGTTATCCACCTCTCCAGAGAGACACCCAAGTGCCTTATACATAACAGCACAAGTAAGTTTGGGTTTACCTGCAGGAAGCATTAGATCACTTCGCTGCCTGGATCTAGATTTCTGCCTTTTTCTCTTCCAGACTTAACTAAAACCAGCCCAATTCCAGGACATCCTGAATCCTGGTCTTGAACAGAAGGACTGGGCTTTGTGTCAAGCCTTTCACGTGCTACTATGCAAAAATATCTTTATACTGCTATTTTCAGCCTATAGTTGTATCTTTAATACATTAGATGCAACAAACTCTCCTTACCCTAATCCTCTATCAGCTCAATTGAAAATGGATTTTAAATGTGCCGGAAGGCGATTCTTACAATTAAGATCTTCAGAAAATCCCAAGAACTAGCTTCTGAACCTATAAAATAAGTATTTGCCTCTTTTACTATTTTTAGAAGGCTGACCTCCGAAATACACTTTCCCTTTAAAGTCAGTGTCCTGGTGCTATTTTAGTTCTTTGTTATTTTGTTTTGTTTTTTCCCCCCTTCACCTGTCTATAAACATTAGAGGGACAAACTTCACCAAGTCTATCTTTTGTCTGGCAAGCGCTATTCATGCGACAATTCAAAAGACATGGGCATCAACTGAATTAACAAGTAGACATGCTATTGTTACACACCAATGTTATTTTCACCCACTGCATGGTAGATCTGGAGGGAATTATAAAGAATGGCTTAAAAAGCGAGGCTGGACATCCAGCTGCTCCATCCAGAACAATGGCTTCACGCTTGCCTGTAGCTGCTTTTGCTTGAAAAGATTCCCCCTTCTAGGTAGTTTTCTAACAGTGATTCAACTTTCCAGGCTTAATCCAAGAACTTTATGCCATTTTGATTTTGGTCAGAAAGTTTCTCAAAGAATACATTCAGCATCTGTCTTTCCAAGAGCAAAGATGAACAAACCATTATTTATTCAGTAGTCACTTGTAACCACTTGTCAGACTTACTAAACTGAACATTTGCTAGGTCTTTGTGCTTTTGGAGGAGCCAGTTTCTGACCTAGCTGTGGGTTGCTCTAGCCACTGTACTTAAATGGCCTATTTTCCTGTCCTAATTTCCCTTTCTCAATCTACAATGCTCCACTTCACTAAAAATAAATAAATAAAAATGCCAAACAGTTTTGTATGTTTTCTCTTCTCTGCAGAGAAGCACCTCTGATCCAAGCAACACACACAAGCTTATTCTGTATGCCAGAATCATATCTTTCTCGTGTCTGGCTCATAATGATCATCAACGTGAAACACCACCACTACACGTTGTGCGTCTACCCATAAGACAGCAAAGATCCATGTAACAGCTATGCCTACCTCTGCTATTCCTCACCACCTGGTGCCAGAAGGGGATTCTCTAAGGCTGGGGCTGGAATGGCACGAGCGCAACCGCACTGCCAGGAAACTGATGTCGTTCCAGGAAGTGGAGAGAAATTCATGACTGCGTGCAAACACTGTGGCACGGAGAATTAATTACAAAACAATTTTGTGAATAACTGGGGTATGTCCACAGGACATTTAGCTCTTAAAAAACCTCAATTGTTACTGCACATAACATTTTAAGTGTATGTTTTATTGACTCCATATATTCTACCTGCTGCGTTACTGATAACTGGGGTGACTAATTGACATGACTGAACAACTGAGGCGGTTCAGGTGACCGAAATGACTCAGATTTCCCCTTCCAGTGACACAAGAAATGACCGGACATTGGAACCTCTACTTTCCATGGAGAGTTGATCATAAACAGCATTTCACTTCACAAACTTTGTTGACCCTAACACAGATCCTCCAGCCATCATCAAACTTCAGACACACTTACTGGTCCAAGCACAGGAACATGCTTTAATGGTCAACTGCCAAGGTAGGATAAGCCCTGTATTTACTCCAAGTTAAGCCAGCTGAAGCCCTGTCCCTTTAGTGAATATTCACTATTGCACCTCAACGCCAACATTTAAAAATGTCAACTGTATACAATAAATACTTTGAAAACAATTTAGACAGATAGCAGATGCTTGGCTTGTTTTTTAGGGCTGATGCAGTAAGCTTTAAAGACAACCCTGTGGGACCTTTCTGCATATATAAATGGAAAATAAGAAAATCCCTAGATGCTGCATCATCATAGCAACAAGTATGAAATTACTGATTTTAACACTGTCATTTGCAGTTTTCCTATAGTGTCTTAATGGAAGCAAAAAGACTGATGCTAGACTTTAAAAAATCAACAGGAAGACACACAGAAATAGCAAGACAAATGTAGCCAGAGAAGAAAATTGTGCAAGGTGCATTCCAAGTTTCTTTAAAATCCTAATGGAATTAGCATTGGTTTTAACATGCCTGATTGTCTTGCAATGGAGTTCATACAACTTAGACTCATTATGTTTATTTTTCCTACTACCACAAGTATTTTGCTTATACATTTAAGAAGACAAAGTAAAATTAAAGTCTAATTTTAATAATTACAAGTACAGAGATTGCATATGGCATTCCTACTCCTGGAAACACCTGGCTTTTTTTAACCCTGTTTTTCCTCTCCCCCAATCTGATGTGCTTGAGAGACTTTATACAAACAACACGGGAAGAAAAATGACTTTACAAGACAAAGAGTGAAATGAACTACGCAAAGTGCTGTCAACAGCTCATTGTAAACCTGGGAAAAATAAAGCGATAAAAATCAATTTCTGCAAACAATGTTTCACTTAAAATGTTTTAGACACTCCATAATAGTGGAGTGCAAGAAAAAAGGTCACACTGTCTTAATTTTAAGACAATAGTATATACTTTAGGAGAACTTAGTGTACACTTGAGCCTTCACATTTCAAATCTGTGCCTCAGAAGTGACACAGACCTTTAGATTTCAGGCACATAATAAATAACATAAACCAGGAGCGATAATGTGGGATCGCAGCCTACAGAAACAGAAGAGATTTGCCTACAAGCTGAGTTTGCATTCAGAGTGTTTCAGCAGAAGGCCCCATGCAGAAAACCTCCTGGAAACCACCCCAGCTGATATGAGCTTTACAGGGAATGAAGAGTAAACTATCCAAACGGCTCCATTTGAAGCTCTTCTGACTAGTAAGAAGCATGCCGGCATCGAGCCCCAGTAACTCTGCGTTTTCACTCCTCTCTCTCCTTGGAGGAGCGTTTCCTTGCGTACTTTTGTACTGCCTGTAAGTGCACGTCAGCAGCATTACAAGTGCCCAGTGTACTCTCCCCTGTTGCAGTTTCCCATGAAAGAACGACTAATTCACACTGTTCATAGCTCCTCCTGTTGCCAGCAGTGCCATTGAAAGACACCAAAGAAGGGCAGGAGAACAAAGACTATGCAAGGAAGCGGAGAATAAGCATCATAAAAAAGTGAGGGAAGAAAAGGGAAAGGCATATTCTGCTTTTGGATATGTCTGGCAGCTCTGGATTCATGTAACAGATGGCGGTGCAAAATTTGTCCCCTACAGAGAAAGGGTGAGGAAACAAACACTTAGGATCCTCACTTGGACCAGCTATTTAAATACTCTTTAAAAAATAATCAAATAAACACTATCTGTGCTTTCCCTGCAGAAAAGGAGAGATTTCCCTCCAACTGCAAAAGAGGCTTTTTATAACTAATAATTTGTAACTATCCATTTAAAAGAATTAAGCCAATTTAGTTCTAGGCAGAATACAAGTGAAGTTCTGCAGCCTGATGGGGAATGTGAGCACAGACATACTCCTGACCACCACCAAAAACTACAACAGTCAGCACAGCCGAATGCTGTAACAGCAAAAGTATTATTCTAAATCTAAACCATATTATTCCAAGTTTGTACTATAACTTGTGAACAGAACTGGTGGGGGAGAAAAGAACTAGATCCCAGCTACATTCATTCATCATAGCTCTATCTACTTAATTGTAGCCTTTGATTATTTATGCCAGCTGAACTGTGCCCCAGAGTTTATGGTCAGAGGTGGGTACAAACAAGTTGCATTACTCATGGTTAGATGCCTACCTGAATCTGAAGACATAAACCTGTAGTAGGTACTTCTCACCCACAAAGGACTGTAGGAGTTGGGTCGCTTAACAAGAAACACCAGCATTAATTAAGAAAGTGGAGGTACACCTTTTAATAATTAACAGTGAAAGAGATCTTCTAAGAAGAAGGGCAGTGGATGATAATATTAAATAATTCAGCACTATAACCAAAGGAACAATGGTACAGTAACTTTATATGTGAGCATTTGCAACAAAATCCAACAAAAAAACATTTGGTATGCTGATGGCTTCCTGTGTTCAGGAAAGGGTATACATTCAAGATTCTCTTTCCTATCGAGAGGGCATCAAACAATTTCTGAAACCAGTCTTTACAACGAAATTAAAAGCAGCTGGTAAAATTGCACTGAAGCAAGTGACTTTATACTGGGCTTACACTCTGCCAGACTTGGGCCCAAAAGATCAGAATCGTGGCCCAGTAAAGGCAGTAGCTCCAGTCAGTAAATCTGCATTCCCAGTAGGCCAAATTAGCCACAAGATCATCAGTTTAATTAGCAAGGGGAAAAAAAAAACACAACAGATTTTTCACTCATCCCATCACTTCACAAAGCTCCAGCAGCAGGGATAGTCTGTGTCTGTCAAGTTTAGAAACAGAAAGCTTCAGCAGCTGTTGAGCATTCAGATATAATTTGTGGTCACAAATATTGGAGAATTTTAATTTGTTGCCTGGCTAGCAGCTGAGAGGTAGATACACATCAGTAAAAAAAAGCCAGGAGTCTTTGTCATTGCATGAGAAAAAAAATGTGTATTATATTTAATTGCAGAAGTCTGGCAAAATATCAAAGAGCATGGAAAAAAGATGTTAAAAGAAAAAAAAAAAAACAGAAAAGAGATCTGAGTGACAGACCAGGGAAGCCAAAGCCTGCTGCTGTTCATCCTTTTTCTGTCTCACTGCTGGCAAGGATTATTAGCCTGCTGTGGCTTCCCTTAGCAGACCGAGGCCAGCCAAATTACATAAAACAAAATGCTTTTGGAATTTCCTTCTTAAATTGTTTTGATGACAAGTTCCTATTAAGAATTGTTGTGAATTCATCAGAAAGTAGATGCAGCTTCCTCTGCTTACTGGGAACTGACCATCATAACTTCTTCTCTGGTGCCAAACCCCGACAAAGTAAAACTACTGCACTACGTACCCTTACAGACATCCCAAGGGAGGAACATATGTCTCCTTGTCTCTTTGCGAGGCCCAGCAAAAAGATAAGGAAATATTTTGAACGCTAATCCTGCAACACATGTACACACTGAAGCAGCTGGCAGTTATTAGATCTGTTGTATTTATTATAAAGCATCACACAGCAGAGTGCAGCCCATGGCAACTGCAGAGACAGGATTTTGGAGGATATTAGTGAACTGGGACACCATTCCAGCCAATTAAAAACAGCAATAAAAACTTGGTACAGACTAGTAGAAGATTATTGACAGAGATGGAGGGTGTTGTTTTGGCTATTTAACCCTCAAACTAAGGAAATGCATAGATGCAAAGATGAAAGAAGCAGCAGAGTGGAAACATGGCTGTTAATACAAATTTCAAATAAAAATTAAAAAAAAAAAAGAAATAAAAATACAGATGAATGACTAGTAAAACTCAAACAGTACTCCAAACAGCTTAATGCCGTAGAAAAGTAAATCCCTGGACGTTTCCTTTTGAGTGCAGAGGTGACTGGGTCATCGATTACAGACACATACGTGCCATCATGGAGGGCAAAGGAGGAATCTCTCGCTCCCTAAACAACAAAATGGCCGAGGAGATGCCAACCCTCCCCCGCTCACCCTTAGGTAGGGGCCCAGCAAGTCTCCCTCTCCCCACCTCATCTCGCAGGCAGAGCACGCAGCCGGGGCCCACGCAGCCGGGGCCGGCCCAGCCCGCCTCCAGCAGCAGGGCCAGCAGCAGGGCCGGCGGCACGGCCAGCCCCGGGGCCCGATAGCCCTGGGCTCGGGCGGGAGGGCGAAGCAAGTGCCCGAACGCTAGCCATATACTCTCCGCCCGGGGCGCGGCGGGAGCCCCGGCGGCCTCCGTAACAGTAGAGGAAGAGAACGGGGCGGCCACCGCCGCCCCCCGATACAAGCCGCCCGGGGGGGCCGGGTCTTTGCGGCGAGGCCGGAGCGCAGCCCAGCCCGCAGATAACGGGTGCCGGGGCCGGCGGGCAGAGCCGCCGCTAGGCCTCCCAGCACTCTCCACGCCTCCTCATTTGCATATATTTACCTTTGCGCCCGGGAGCGGCCAATCAGCGGGCGCGGCGACGGGCACCGCTCACCTGCTGCGGCCGCGCCCGCTCGCTGGCGGCCGGTGGGGGGCGGGGCGCGGCGCGGCGGCCTCCTGCTGCGCGGTTCCCCGGCGGCGGCGGCGGCAGCGGCGGCAGCGGCGGCGGCGCGATGGTGTGCGGGGGCTTCGCCTGCTCCAAGAACTGCCTCTGCGCCCTCAACCTGCTCTACACGGTGCGTGGCCGCCGCGCTGAGGCGAGGCGGCGGGAGCGGCGCGCGCTGCCCGGTGATGGTCTCTGCCCTGTGGGTTCTACCGCCGGGTGGCGGGGCTGCCTCCGGCCTGAGGCGGCCTCGTCCCGGCGGGCTGCTGCTGAGGGGCAGGGGGGGCTCCGAGCCGGGGTCGTCCCGCGCCGGGGCCGCCCCGCGCCGGGGCCGCCGCTCGGTAGTAGCCTCCGGCTGTGAGGGGGAGGAGGGTGTGGTACCGGTCAGGCCGGGCTTTGTCACCGCAGGGACGTGGCTCCCCGGGATCAAAATCCAGGGCGCTGCCTGCCCGGGGCGGGTGTCTCCCCTCCTGCGGCCCCCCGGCGGGCCGGGCCCGACCGGGCCGGGCTGGGGAGGGGGCGGCCCCGTGGCGGGGGGAGGCCCGGCCCGCCGGCGCCCTTTTTCCCTGTCTGGAAGGGTCGGTGTGCGAAGCCAGGCGTGAACGAGGAAGGGTTTATGTTGCTATTCCTCAACCAAGGAGCGGCACCGAAATAAGTGCAGCTCGGTGAGTGACAAGTGCCTCGTCGGTGTATTGGGCCCTACAGGACCCGTACAGACCAAAGCACACCGGAGAGGGAGGGGGGTACGCTGGGGAGGCCCCAGTAAGCAGGCTTCCCTGCTCTCCCCTGGGGTGGACCCGCGGGTTACAAAGTCTGGCTGCTTCGGGGCGGTGGGAACATGCATGGGGGCGGGGGGGGGAAATAATGGTATGCTAAATGGAAATAACTGACTTGCTGGGGAGCTCCGGGCAGGTACCTGCTTTTGTTCAGGCAAGTTGGAGGACCTGTTTCCAACAGAGAATGCTGAAATCTCCAATTGTGGTATAGCTGTGGCTTTTTTTCCCCATTGTCTATTTTAAAATGACACAGAAATAGCAAGAAACAGGACTATGTGTAATGGCTTCCTCTCGCAGCACTTCCGGAGAGGTAGCGTGTCCTCCAGTGTTTCATGTTAACAGCCGTGCTTGGGGGTGACTTTCGGCAGACTGAAATTGGGGTCAGCCAGTGCTTGCAGGCAGTTGTATCAGTGCTTTTCTGAAAGCACTGCCTGATCTTTGCTGAAGGCGAGACAGGAGAACAAACAGGTCTAATGCTGTTCATCAGAACAAACGGTTCTCATAGCTGGTAGTTACTGGACCTGATGGTAATCACCAGGACGGAGCATGAATGGATGTAGAAGTGCTTGTGCTGAAGCCAGAGCTGTTTGTTATTATATTCTTTGGTGTATGAGGTGACCCTCGGTTCCCTCAGGAAAGAGCAGAACAAAATCCTTTAATATAGGAGAGGCTGTGCTATTGTGTGTGCTTCCTTGGAGGACCTTGCGGAATGGAGTATGTCCCTGAAAAAGTCTTTGGAGCATGCTTAGGGAGCTCAGCCTACCTGCTGTGAAAGTCACCCTGGATCCATATGATGCTATCGGTTGCCCATGCTACCCCCAGCCAGAATAGAGGGGAGCAGGTAGGCATTGCCGCATTTGGCATCTGTAGTTGGACGTAAGTTTAGTATATGTAGACTGTGACAATGAAGGTAAATTAGAATTACAGAATACCCCAGGTTGGAATGGACATGAAAAGATCATCTTGGCCAACTTTTCGTGGGCTTGCCCCATCCCAGTGAATGGGTTATAGGTCAGTTGTCCCATCCTGATTTCTCTTTTCCGTAAACCAGAGCTTAATGCAAGACTTCTTTTTGTTATTGTTGTTATTATTATTATTTCTTGAGTGATAGAAGAGTGAGAGAAATCTGGATCTTTCTAACATAATACATGCACAAATCTCATTTTGATGTCATGTGGACAGCAGGTGTTTTTTCTGAAGACACCATTGCTTATTCCTACAGCCAGGAATATTAACTAGGTGTAAGGGGTCTGGTAGGTCTTTTGGGCATAGCAAGGGTGGGTTCATCTTTGGGACCTCTGTAGTTCTGTTTGTGATACCTGTACAATGCACCTATTGCTTTAATCTTGCTCTGATGTCTCCCTGAGTAGAATTTACTTTGTGGGCATCGCTTGGTATTCTTTCATCTGACCTATGCAGAACGTATTTTTTGGTGAAGGGAAGGAATGACTTCTTTGAATTATAGTAACTGAAATACCGGATTGTTATTGCTTGTGTTGCTTATTAATTATAGGCAAGTTACAAGACTAATGCTTTTAAGTTCTGAGTTGCAGAAATAACATTTAAGGTGTTTAGTTGGCCTGGTGGAGTTGATCTAGCAAAATGTGTGGGCTTCTCTGTTCCTTGGTTAGACAAAAACCTGACAATCTAAAACTTGGGTTGCAATAGCACAATGAATGATGGGCTTATTTTTTCCCAAGCTGGAAAAAAAATACAGAAGACAGCCAAAGCAAGAACTTCATCATCATCTTTTTAAACAATGTTAATTCACAGTAATAATTGGTCGGAAGGGAGTAGTGGGGGTAAGAAGGGATATAAGGTCAAATAGGTAACACTTCTTGAATGTTTTTCTAGCTACAATTGATGTGTCTGTATCAGATGCTTGGAATGAATTAACCCTCAGAACTGTATATTGGGGATTACAGTTTATAGTCTGCTTTTCTTTAAAACACTCCTAGAATAGCATATTGGAGCTTAAATTTTTTTTTTTTTTAAATGCTGTCTTGTTTTACTTTTTATGGTAGTACACCAAGAAAAATATATGTCCTGGCAGTAATAAATCAGTTACTGGTTTAAGGCAAGAAACCAGAAACCCGCTAACCTAATTGCTCACTTAACGTTCTTTTCAGATGGTGCTTTGCTGATGACTTTTGGTTCTTCTCTGGACTAAGTTAATGTCCTTAGGCCCTGATTCTATTTTTAATTTATTTTATATGAGTAATTCTGGCATCTATGCTGAGTCTTGCTGACTTCAGCATGGTTCCTTATGGGTATTGGAAGAGTAGAGAAAAATAGACTATTTGTTGACTCAGTGTGTATATAATATGACATGTATTGCTGGAATAAAGTCTTACATGGAAGAACTGTCTGCATACAAGGACCTTTAAAATATTAGTTTTGGGTATCTGACCAATTTTGTCTTTATTTATTCAATCATATTTACATTTCCCATTGAATGGCAAACCGATACAAACTGTTTAAAATGCCTGTCCACAGAGTTCAGCCAAATTCAAGGATGTGTATGCAACTCAAGACTTTCAATCTTCCAGGTATGAGAACCCTAGATACTGGCTCCACCACTATTTGCTCACTTTAACCAGACAAGGATTTCCTTAGGTGGACAGTGTTCCTTCCAAGGAATTCTTGAGTAATTGTGTTGAAGTGTGAACAGTTGATATCTTATTTCAAATCAGATTCTCAGAAAGGAAAGGGAAATTCCTAAGTCCTAGCTAGTGATGAAAGACTGAAGTGGTAGCTGGGCCACAAGATTAAATATTTAAAATTTAAAAAAAAAATACTGACAGTCAGTTCATTTGTATGGTGTGTGCTGGTTTTGTCACCCGAGCAGCTACTTAATTATTGCTGCAGCAGCAAACATGAACTGTTTGTTGTCAATACGTAAACATCATGCCTTTGTTTTGATCAGCAGGCTTTCAGTTTTTCTTACAGCTAGAATGGCTATTTGATTTAAAGTAAAACATACAGTACCTTTACCATTAAAAGGGTGTATTTTTTAGTAGCACAGAGTTCATTCCACAAGAGCATCCATGTTTCCTCTTAACACTAGAAAGTACTTTTATCAAAATCATTTACTTTTTATAATACTTTGCTCTCTGAACTTGTTTTCTAAACTGCCTATGAAGTGTCCTGGTTTTTGCATCACTTTCCAAAGCACTGTGTTTGAAAGGTTTTTTTTTTTTTTCTGTTGCTGCCTGTTGTTTTCTGGGTGGAGTATTTATTGAAAGTGTAATTAGTGCATTTCTGCTCTCTTTATCAAAATCGCTTTTCCTGTATTATGAAAGTGTACAAAGATGAGGACAGAAATTCTCACATTTGGACAGCACATATTCGCCACGGTAGAGTTTTTAGTAGTGTTTGTCTCAGTTGCAGCATTCCCGACGCAGAGGGTTGAGCATGTTGCATCTTCCATGCTGATCTGCTAGCTCCATCTCCCTTCTCTCTGTGTAGGGAAAATCTGGTGTTAGAGGCAGGGTGAACATCTGGATTTTCCTAAGGAAAGGCAATGTGACTGTTTTCCATGTTTTCTGATAATTTCTGACCGTTGTAGTGGCTACGTGGAGCCAGGTACTAGCGAACAGGAATTAGAGAAACGTAGTTCTTGCCTCGTGGCAATTTCTTTCACAGTGGTAAACGAACCTATGGTCTCTGCATTCAATTCCATTTCAGTTTGTATAAGTTTTGTTTGTTCAGAAGCAACCAGTAAACAGCCTGCTGTTCGCCATGTCCGACGATCTCCAGTCAGCATTTAGGAGTGCAGCGTCGTGAGTTTGCGCCAGCACCAGCCTGTGCTGGGCTGGTCTGGGTCATCGTCCTAACTGGATGCTCAGCAGATGGGACAGGTTGCCTTGGAGCCATTTCTGTCATTCTCAAGGACATTTTGAAGGCAGCAGTAGAAGCTGTGCTATCTAGTCTTGACGTGTAAATAAGAGTGGTACAGAAGCTCCCGGGTGTGTGGCAGGGAAGGTTAATGTTGGTCATGTCAATTTAGTCTCAGGGTTTTTTGTTTACATTGGCTTTTTGGGAAGGTTTCTATGCTTATGCTTGAGAACACAGAAGAGTGACTACAGCAAAAATATAGATACATATTTTAAGACTTTTCGTCAGCGCTTGGGAATGCCTTCAGCTATACTGTGTGTCATTTTATAGCCAAAGTGACAGCGGTTTGTGGTAGCAGGTCAGAATTGAGACGTGCTGGGTCTGTAGACCAGATACGAGCGAGTTTTGTTTTTTCACTTGTCTTGAGCAGAATGCATAGTGGCATTTGAAGCTGGGAAGACAGACCCTGTGTAGTGAAAGAACTGGAGAACGACAGGGCACAGAAGAAGGAGGTTGTATGGAGCATGGTATGTTTTGATACCACTGACGTTTTCAGCCATCCTAGCAGTGCAGGTGAACATTTTAAAGCCAGCACAATTATCGAGAAGCCCTTTGAATGCCCTGAAGTAGCCTTGTTGCTTAAATTATTAGTTGTGTTCTTTCTGCTGCTGTTTTTATGTTGAGGGAGAGGTATGTGTGGAAGAAGGATCTATGGGATCACCAACCTTCCTGAAAACATCTCACAACTTCTTAAACAATGAACAATCAAGCAAGCAAAAGTAAACATTTCAGAAGATAGTTGTTCCTGCTACACAGCAGAAAGCTTGCATTTCTGTATAAAATGGGTTAAATCTCACTGCTATTTTAACATGAAAGAAGCTTGTTACATGGTCAAAACCAATTTGATCCTAATTATTGGCCAATAACGTGAAGAACCCTGAACTAGGCCATCAAACTGAAACAACTGGCTTTCGTGATAAGAGACAGGAATGCTGCCTTTCACATAAATTGCTTGTTCCACATCATGTGTCTCAAGGCTGTTCAGTAACCACACTACTGATCACTCCTCGTTTAAATAAGTCACCTAAAGGTGGAAGATTTTGCTTTCTGTTAGAAATCCTTTGGAGGTACCCAGAGCTTTCCTTACTGCTTAGCCTTTACTGTGCTCTCAGTAAAGCTGAAGAAGTACTGTAAGGAGATAAAGTTGCTTACAGTTTGGCTAGCTTACAGCTGTGATGGAAATCAATTTAGCTTAGTCTTAGCTTGCTAAAGATGCACCACTATATACTGCCTGTGGTTTTAATGTGTTTTTAGATGAAGTGCAGGGGACCATAAGTATTGTCTTCCAGATTCTCTGTGGCTGTGCAGAAATGATTGGCCAAGTTGAAGGGAAGGGTGGTGGAAATCTCTACCTTCAAAATACATAGCATTTGAGGTTTAAACTTTAAAGCCCCCTTAAAAGAAGTGGAATATGAACGTATGTGTGGAGAGGGAGGTTAGGGAGGATGTGTTTCATCATGCATGTAATCTCTCTGGTTTTAGTTCCTGTTCCATATCCAGCCTGACAGCTATTCTGTAAATATTTCCTTTGCTGATACCAGTGTAAGTGCTATATAATCTCTTTACCCAGGGAACAGTGAGGCTTTGTTTCTTGAAATTTGAGTTCTGAAATGCAGTTTTTACTAACTCCTTTTTGGGCCGAGGCTACAAGAAAATGGCGAGAACAGTAACTTCTGCGTATGACTTCATTCCTAGCGAGCAGTCCAAGCTGGTTGAAATGCTGAAAAATTGCTAGTTAGTCAAAACAGCAGATTGGCTTGTGGCTTGCTGTTGAAGGAAGGAGGAACTGGTTTTGGCATTTGAGTTTTTTCTCAGTGGTGGTGTCTAGAGAAATAATTTGTCAGTATTTTGGCTTCTTTTTGTAATGTAGACTATAAGCTTGTGGATAAGTACACCAGCAGTAAGTGTGAAGAGAAATACATTTTTCCACGACAGGAGTGAGGGAAATGAGCAACTATGTGCACAGGAGAACTTGGATTATAAGAATAGAGTTAATTAGGAGATTTTTGTTGCTGTTGTAGAAGTCGTGATTTATGCAGCAGTAAGCGGAAGGAAAACCCCAACAAGTACTGTAAAGGCTAATGCTTTAGTCATGTTAAGAAGAAGTTAACTGGAGAACAGGACAATCAAACTTGTGATGACTTTACCTCTGTGACAAAGGAATTCTTCTTTGTCTAGAAATTGTTATTGTTGAAACACCTCTGAAGTTCAAATGTGTGTGTATGAGTATATATATGTATAAAAAAATATAATGGAAGTCCCTTAAAGTGGAGTCTGATCCATTCCACTGATCTTGAACTTACAGTCCCTAAAATCTTTCCTATAGAGATGCTGACATTGGAGTAAGATTTTGTCTATTGGCAAGATGCTTGATTTTCTTAATTTTTTTTTTTTTTATTTCATAGAAAAGTACTCAGTCTCATAGTGAAGACTACTGATCTTCACTTAGGATTCGTGTGAACCTGTAGGTTTGTTCTGGTAAAGCATTTACTTAATTGCAAATTGATGAGTTTATATATTGGATTATGCTAATCCCATGTTTGCATGTTTGCTTTTTAAATAAGGTTGCTAGAGTTTGTGTTGATGGAGAAGATAGTATGTAGTAAATGAGGATATTAAATTTAAAATATTAGCTGTCACTCACACACACACACACATATTTCCCATGCCTCTGTGTTGCTTTTCTGGTTTGTGGACAGTATGTGCTTGTAGCATCTTTCTGTGAGACAGATTGCTCCAGCTTGAGGTTGTAATAAATTCTTTTTCTCTTAATGCCAGTTGACTTTCTATGTAAACATGAATTAAGTGAATGGGACCTTTTAAATCACTTCTGAGAACAAGACTTGTACTTGTGTTTTTGAAGCTGTGTAAGTACTTCTGAGGAATCATTCATTGCTCTTTTATTGAGAGACCTTCTTACTGCTTGTTAGAAGGTGTTTTGTTGATATGGGGTTTAGGAGCTGGTGGTAGTCTCTATTTAATGAGCTAGACGTTACAGAGGCGTCCTTGGTCAGTGCTAAATCTGTCCCTTATCTGCCTGTTAAAAATGATTTTTGATGTGGAGAGTGGCAAAGCTTCCACGGTAGAAGAGCTGGCTGTGGTGTGTGGGAGTGTTGGTTGGAAGGGACTTCTGGGGCTCATCTGTCCAGGCTGCTGCTCAGAGCAGGTTTACAAATAACACTCATTTGCCAGCTGTGGCTTTGTCTGCTGAGTCTTGAAAACCTCTGAGAACAAAAATTATCACCTCTCTTGAGTATGGCACCAAACCACCTCGCAGATGTTTTTTTTTAATGTCCAGTCTGAACTTCCCAAGCCATTACTTACGGTTGTTGCCTCTTGTTTTGTGGTCCATCAATACTGAGAAGAGTTTGCCTCCATTGTTTTTGTAATGTGCCTTCAGATTCAGTTGCTATTAGATTATCCCTAGGCTGCCTCTTTGTCAGGCTGAACAAACCCAGCTCCATCACCTGCTTCTCAAGCATCATCCTCGAGGCTCCAGGCCATTTTGGTGACTCTCTCCAGGTTCTCAAATTCCTTTTCAACCTGGGGGGCTTGAAATAGGACACAGTGTTTGAGCTGCAATCTCACCAGCATTAAGTTTCCTTTGATTGGACTCCTCTTGGCTTTCCCTGTTTTCAATGAGAGCAGACTCTTGGCTCATATTCAACTTGGCAACCAGTGTGATCCCCAGGTCTATCTCAGTGAGGCTGTTGTTCAACCGGTCTGTTCCCAGGCTCCACTGAAGCACGCCAGGAGCAGAATTTTGCACTTCATGAGATTCCTGTTGGCTTATTCCTCAAGTTTATCAAGGTCCATCTGAGTTGAATCTCTATTTGGAGAGTCAATCACTCTTCCTGGTTTAGTATCATCCACAAATTTTCTGAGGATTCATTCTGTCTTAGGACCCAGGTTGTTGATGAAGATACTGTATAATATTGGCCCTGGTATCAGCCTTTGTGGTGCTTCTTACCTGCTACCAGCTGGATGCTGAGCCATCGATTACTATGCTTTAAGCTCAGCAGTCCAGCCCATTGTCATTCAGTCTTAACAGGCCGTTTCTCCAACCCATGCCTTTTCAGCTTACTAATAAGACTACTGTGGGAAACCAGATCAGTCCTAATTACTAAAAACTGGACTGGGATTTCATGTATTTCTGGTAGATTTATCAAGCAAATATTTGAAGTGTTAGTAACCAAAGCTAGCTTTATGTAAGTGATGCTGTTTCCTTTGGAGGAGTTCTGGTGCTGTGAAATGTGGTTTCAGTAAAATAAAACATGACATTCAGAAGCTCTGTAGAGAGTCCTTTTTCCTTTATTTAACAGAAATATGTGATTTTTTTATAAGTAAATAAAGCTTGTATGTTTAGAGTGTACATATTACTAATTTAAAAGTAGTTAGGGTCACTAAGTATTTTTGTTCAAGTGCGTTTTACTACAGAGTCTTAGCAGCTCCACTTTTAGAAATATTGCATCTAAATGCTTTTGTTTCAAAGACTGGAATAAGCATTATTGAGTAGTCGTTCTAGCAGCTAAACAGTGGCTAAAGCCTTGCATTGTTTTACAAATTTGTAAAACCTCTTCCCAAAACAGCTTAAATTATTTTTCCTGTTCGTAATAATGCACATTTACTTTAGTTTTCCACATTATGGCCCTATAAAACTGTGTGTGTGTGTGTATATATGTATATTTATATATATATATATATATATAGTTTTATAGCTCAACATTCAGTTTGTCTAACCCAAACCTGAAAATGAAGGAATAACCATAATTTCATCTTTCAGTCAACGTGCAGAGGAGGCAGGAACTTAATACTAAATCTGTTTCTGGAATGGTTTGTAAACCTGTGGTCTCCATTTCAGTTTTGAAACACGAGGTCTGTTTTCCACGGTTCTAAGGGCCAAAATTGGAATATCTGATAGTTATTTTGATCCAAATCAGGTATCTGCCTGACTGGATACAGCATTTTCGCATAGCTTGCCAACCAGAGTGCAGTAACATGGACCTGTGATCGTACTGAATTTCCAGATGTTTTAAGGATTTGACAATGGACAACTTTGTCGTGTGAAAGAAGAGAAAATATAGCCTTGGTATTGTGGGGGTAAAGCTTGAAAATTAGGCTGATGGCTCTAAAACTGGTAATAACTTTTAGTGTCATACACACTCATTTCATGTGCATATCCTCAGAATAATGGAAGCTGAGATGAGTTACAGCAGCAACAAGTAACTGGTACACTGCAACGCATGCGCTGCATTTATCCAGTGGGTGTTCTAAGCACAGATTGTGTTTAGGTCTCTTCTTTTGATTTTGATACTTTAAGAATAAAATTCATTTCATCTAATTGTTTTAGGCGTCTTATGAGATGGACGAAAAGGTGAACAAATACACATTTTGGTATCCTGAAGGCAGATTGGTGAAAATAAAGATTTGCAGTCACTGATCAGGCAAGAGAAAGAAGTATTGGTGAAAATCATTAGGAGCAAAGTTTCTTCTGCTTTTCTTTGTGAAATGAATTGAAATTTGACATTGCCTTTGAGATTCTTTTATGAGATAACACTTTGAAGATCTGTGTAGTGGCAGTGTGAGTTCAGTGCTTAGAAGTTGATGCAGAGCATGGGACGTCAGCCAGCACTTTCTGGTTGGAAATTGGGTTATGGGATTTCTTTTGTTGTTCCCTTCTGATACCTACGTGGAAAAATAAATCTTTCCAGTGGTATGAGACAATGAAATAAAGTGAATGGGCATAGATCGGAACAGGTAGATCTTGCACTTAACTGTCTGATTAGCAAGGCTAATTTTTAACATAACAACATCAGGAAGTTTATAGCCTTGTGCAGTATGCATTCAGAAAATCTGTCTGTGACAGAGCCAAGGTTTTTTGTTTTGTTTTATTTTTTTATTCCCCCCGTCTGTAATTTAGATTCACGACATCTTGGCCCGATGTTCTGGTTTTAACTAAACATGGTGATTAACGCTTTTTGTTTGAGAAACAAAGACAAACGTGAATTAATCCTAAAACTCTACTGGTATTGAACAATTCCTTTGAATTTTATATCGTTCTTTTGTCTCTTCATGTGGTAAGAGAGAGGTGTAGGTATGACAAATATCCTCCTTTTCTTCTTGCAGACTCTTAAATTTCTCCCATGGATTTGGTAAAAACATTTTTGACGTGTGTTCTTGTGTGAACACATGAAAAAAAACACCCACTGTGTTTTGATCTTGATGAGCATCACTATTGATTTTACTAGCTTTCTTGATGTTATCTTAGATTTCCATGTTTCAAAAGCAGCATTACATAGGTCAGTCTTCTAAAAGGTACTGAAGTTGAAAAAATACACAGACATATTTGGTATTAAAATGAAGAAAAATGCCCTTCTGTAGGGTAAGTATACTGAAATGATGGAGAAGTTGGAAATTTCCTCTTATATTTAATTTTTTTCACCCCTCTGGATAAGCAGTAAATGTCATGAGATAGGTTGTTTGAATGGAAACTGGTGAGCAAGTACAAGTGCTTGCTCTGTAAAGCCAAGTAGCTGGACTAGACTAAGTGCTTACTGTTTTGGTTTGGGTTGTTGGTTTTGTTTTTTTTTTTAATAATGATACAACTTCTGAGTATTTTTTGGTGAGGTTTTGGAAAGTTAAAACTTGCATGTTGAATTGGTGTTATTTAACAGAGAACGTAATGGGCGATATGTTACACATAGGTCTAACTGTTTCAAACGAGAGTGTTAGGCATCTTGCGTATTGGACATCTGGGTTGGCTTTGTCTGCTGCTTCCCTCCTGCTGTACCTCATTACAGATTTCTCTGCAGCTTTTCATGTTGGAATTTTTTTTTTTGTTCTGTGTTTTTGGCATGGAAACAGGAAAGGCTGGAGCTTCCTGCCCATATAAACAATAAATCCCAGTAAACTAACTGGGACAGATTCTGCCTGCCTTCCTTGAATACCACCTTTAAAAGGAAGGAAGCAGCATAAGAGCGTTTGGGGTACTGAAATAGGATTGACTGCACAGTAGAGCTATTTTCTTGAAGAAATACGTAGTGGAGACAGGGCACCTTTATTGTTTTACTGCATGAAGTCCTTGAGATACAGATCTAAAAAGTATTTTTGTGTGACCTTATTAACTGTTGTGTTGTATCATCAACTACGTAGAAGCTTCTCTAATGAATTAATACAGCTGTAATCCTGATTACAGGAAGTTTTGGCAAAGTGCACTTTTTTACATGTTCAGAGCTGTGGAGCTGTATATCCTATTTTCTTTAAATACACTGCCTCTGTTTCAGAAGACATCTGGAATTTTCATTCTTCTTCCATCCTGTGAATTAAAGCTGATGATTTTAGCTTGTCAATTCTGCTATAATCCACACTTCAGTTTAGTGTCTAGTCAGTCACAGGTAATGCAACATGGCTCGACTTGCAGGTAGATGAGGTTGTAACAGCTCCATATTGGCAGTGTTGAAGAATACGTATGCCTTAAAACATCTGGAACTGAAATTATCTCTACGATGAAGTGGAGGATTGGTTTGTTTAGGGTTATGCTTCTTCTCTTTGCACTGGAAAGAAAAATTGTACCTAATAACTTTAATGTAAAGAATGTAGCTGTGTGTAGGTTGAACCTCTTTTAATATACAGACTAACTTTTTGTTTTCTCTTCCCTCCAGCTGGTAAGCTTGCTGCTGATTGGAATTGCGGCATGGGGAATCGGCTTTGGCCTCATCTCTAGTTTCAGAGTTGTTGGAGTGGCAATTGCAGTAGGAATCTTCCTCTTCCTTATTGCCTTAGTCGGATTAATTGGTGCGGTGAAACATCATCAAGTATTGCTATTCTTTGTATCCTTCTAATGCATTACATGGATCACAGCATGGTTCAAGCCATGTAAGCAACCTGCTCTGTCAGCTGAGACTGATATGGAAAGTGCTTCAGAAACAGAACAGAAATTCACAATCTTACTTTGGTCAAGTACAGTCTAAATTAAACTTCCTTCCCATTTATAACTTTATTCCAGCTTCCTTTTTTTCTCCCTTGTTTGTGCTCTGAAGACAGAAGTATTCACGTCTCCTCTTTTTAAAAATCAAACTGTTTTAATTTTTTGAGAGCTTTTTATGATGGGTCACTGTGTCACAGGTGCCTGTTACTGTGTGCTCAGCCCTACACCAAGCTAGAGTTTGTGAGCTATTAATGTTTAACGGTAGAGAAAGGTGATACTTCCAGATAGCGAGCTGGTTGTAACTGGTAGGGGAATGCATTGTGGGTAACACAGGCTGTCAGGAAGCACTTTCTTTACATACATAGTCTTTAATTGTGAACCCAGACTGGAAATGAGCACAGGCCTTCTCAGTGTGCTTTGCTGTCCCTTTATGCTTACTGATGCTGTGTAAGCAGTCTGTAGTGCTGCCTTGCGTAACAAAGTTGATTTGTTTGGATGAGAGAAGAGATTCATCAGACAAAATTCTTATTTTTCTCATTGCGGTCTGTGAATAAGTGGTCACCTCCACTTTACAAACAGTTTAATTGTGTGAGATAAGTATCTGCCTCTGAACACAGCAGTGAAATTGTGCCTGACTTTCAAAATGTGATCATCAGTACCAAAGTTTTTTCTTATTGTTTTATGCTGTTTTCAGATGCGTTAGTCCAAAAGTGTGTGAGGCTGTGTTCCAAAAGCAACTCTCGCTTTTTGTTTTAATCTAGGCCAAAGTTACCTTTTGTAATTAATTACAGGACTATGTCGTTGAAGAAAAAAAACTTCTGAATATGCAATACCCAGAGGAGCGTTTTCTTTACTACTGTATTTAAGTGAAGTATCTCAAAATGACAACATGAGTCCCTAAAGCTGGAGAAATTGGCTATAGATTTCTGTCGAAGCTCCTTTTATTAACCTCTCTGCTCATGTTGTCTTGCTAGGCAAGAAACACCTAACCCAGAAATACCAGCTATGTATAGTAGTAGCCAAAAAGAGATTATATATGGTAATGGAGTTCTGGGAACATTATTTGGGTCATCTTTTCGACATCCAGTCAGAATTTACTTCTGTATTTCTTTTGTTTTTAAAGGACCTATTGTTATCCAGTGAAATAAGGAATACCATTAGGTGTATGTGTTGTAAAAGCAAAATTAATTTGAGAGTGTATCCTTAACTACTATTTCCAGTACATGATTATTCTTTTGCTAGTCTTTATTGTCCAGTTTTCTGTCTCCTGTGCCTGTTTGGCACTAAACAAGGAGCAGCAGGTAAGAAAAGTTTCTTGACTTCTCAGTTAATCTACAGCATAATACTGTAAATATATATGTACATACACAGACATACGCACACACACATATTTTTTATATATATATATATATATAGTCTTCCACAAAATGGGGAGAGCATATTTTAAGAAAATCAGCATTAGCCTTTTAAATAAGGAGTAGACCTTAGGCAGTGCTTGGCTGTGGTAGCTAGAAAGAAATACATCTGGGTTCTAAAATTACTTTCAGCTGTCTTTTTTAAATTGTTTTGTTTTTAGGCTTCCTGTGTAGTTTTATGGTCACAAGTATAGCAGCATGATATCTTAACTGTCTCGTGTTCAGCAATTCCAGTTAAGCTGATGAAGAGTACAGTAATCATAATGTAAAGATTGGTTTTGTGTAACTGAAAAGGTCATGACTACATTAGGAACAGAGATGACCCTTAAGTGTGAAAGTAAAACCAGCTTCCATGGGGTATGGAGCCTAATTCTTAACTGCATAAGAAGCAGGCAAGGGTACAGTGACTAAATAATCAGCTTCCTACATGTAAGCACACTGTTTAAAACCTGAGCAGTCCCAGTTAGATTAGTTGCATGTCTCATTACTAGTGCTTTTATCATGTTTAGGAAAAAAAAATAAGGAAGAAAATTAATTATAACCATGACTGTGCTGCTGCTAGGTGCTGCCGTTTCATTAGCTACACAGGCTGTTTGAACGTTCAAGTAATTCTTTAATATATTATCCTGTTAGACTTCAGGGTCTGAAGATTTTGGTTAGGGAATTATCAGCTTGGCCTAGTGTATTGGTTTCCAATGAAATGCAAAACAGTTTAATTAATATAATGTGTATTTGCTTATGCCTTCTAGAGTCAACTTCTAGAGGTGGGATGGAATAACACTAACAGCGCGAGAACAGATATTGAGAGAAATCTGAATTGTTGTGGATTCAGAGTTTTTGATCCGAATGAAACTTGCTCCTCTGTAAGTTCTTCAAGCATGAAAAAACTTACAACTTCTTTGTGTTTGTTCAAATATGTACAACTGTTTTCATAGTTGCAGAAAGCAGAGTTTTTAAAGAAATGTGCAAGGTAGTTGTTACAATGATACTAAGCTCTTTAGTTAACTTATTGGAAACATAATCACACAGCACCCTTGATAGGTTGTACGCCATTGTCATTTATACACTTGCTTTTTTGGAGTCTTTTGAAACTGCTAGAGTTTTGTCCATGGCTGGCAGTCTTTTATAGAGCTAACTAGATGCTTTCAATCAATGAAGTGTTATCAGAAGATGGAATGCAATTCTCTGTATCTGTTACAGGATTGTTTTAGAAATCACCAGTGTCAACCATGTGCACCAATAATAGAAGAGTATTCTGGAATGGTGCTGAGATTTGTTGGAGGCATAGGACTCTTCTTCAGTTTCACAGAGGTAAGTGAGTAGGAGGTTAGAAAACTGAGTGCTTTTTCCCCACTTTTAAGGCTTCGTTTTGTGAAACAATTAATTTTAGGGGGTTTATTACAGGAACTCTCAGTATTATCTCAGGAGACAAATAATTAATTAGGTAAAATTTTTCCAGGCTATCAGCTTGCTTAAGTCTGCCAAAAGGAGGACTCGTCTTTATTCAACACTGGGAATTCTTGCAACTTTATGTGATTTAGACTCAAACCACAACTAGATACCACATTAAAATGTGGTGCTGTAAAGTTTAAGTTTTGCAGGAGGTTAGCTATTCAGATTTACCATTCTCCAAAAGTAATAAAAAGAGTGCCATTGCTTTACCTTGTTCCCCTGTTCTTCCTGCCTCCCCCCATCCACGCACATACGCAGTCTTTGGGGTTTTTTGGGTTTGGGATTTTTTTTTTTTTTTGTGCCTCCTGTAGTGCAAAGATATAGTTTCATGATGAGTGAACTGTATTTTAAACATCGGGTTAAAAAGGTCTTTGATTCTTTGTTGTAGTACCCAGATGATACATATACTTTCTTTATTGATGGGTGAATAAAAATCCTCAGAGCAGGTCTTTCATAACCCCACAGTAGAGCACGTGAAGATACTCCTCCTGCTTCTTAGTGCAGTTTTCAGAAGGTTTGTAGATATTATAGCAACAAGAGAGATACAGCAACTTAAACAGAATCACTCTGATATCTGCCCTCCAATTTCTCCACTAAAAATGTGAAGCTGCCGGGAGGGAGGAAGGTAGCTGGAGGGAATGACAGGATTTGAAAATGTACTAGAAGAATAGCCTTATAGTTACGTGGTAACTGTAAAATGAAACGATTTGGAGGATTTGTTTATCGTTACACTAAAAACAGGTTTATGAATATTTATCGTTTGGGGAGCGGAAGAATAATTTAATACTAGGCACGCCTATAAGAAATACTTCACATTGCATTGTGAATACAGTTTTGGCTTGTTTGTTTTGTTCTTCTCTCTGTTACGAAGTATGAATTCTTTCTGAGAAGGTGCATTCTTTTTTCTAATTAAGAAAGCTGGTGTGTCGTTGTGCAATTTTAGCAATAGTAAAATATCCTAAACTTGTGTACTGGAAATTCATTTTATGTTTAAATCAAGTTTTGTAAAACTGATGGAAGATGGGGTGGAGATCCTCTGCTTAATAATATCTTTGGGTTTTGTTTTCAGATTCTGGGAGTCTGGCTGACGTATAGATACAGGAACCAAAAGGATCCCCGTGCAAACCCTAGTGCATTTCTTTGATAAGTTTATAAAGGAGTGAATCTTCTCTCTGCACCCTCTACTTCAAAATACTGATTCTCCATAGTTTGGTATTTCTCCATAATAGGTATTCTACATGTACCTAAAAGAAAACTTTATTTCCAAAAGAAATTTGTAGTTTTCATATTTCATTTCCCACTATTTTTCTTTTAAGAATCTCGCTCTTGAAGTAGACTGGTGCATTCAGTAGCTGCGCAGAGTCAGATTGCTACTCTGAGCTGGTTAAATAACTCTGTTAAGACTTTGGTGATTGATGTGGTGAACTCTATACAGTGAGCTTTATAGCACTACTGGTTTCTCTGGTGTTCAAAAAAACCCAGGAGTATTTTCTGCTGTATTCATTGATTACAAAAATTCACATGATTTCTCATTAAAATGATAAAAATATATGGAGGATGGTTGGACTGTGTGATTTGATTAGGCTTTAGGATGAACTCTGGTCAACTTTTTTGTCTTAATAATGGTCTCCCACTTTCTTGTGAAGGTAAAAATAGAAGCTAGAGATGTTATTTTCTGTAGTGCACATAAGTATATGTTAATGACTACTGTAGTCTTCACCCCTCCCCTTCCCTGTTTGTTTTGGCTTTCTGGTAGCTTTAGAATTTTGTTGAGAGTAAAAACAATTCTTTACTTTTTAATGGATATCTTCACTATGAGAACAATGAATGAAGAAAACCAGGAGAATGTGATCTGCAGCTGACAAACTTGAAACTTTTTTTCTTTGACAAGTGAACGAAGTTTGGTATTTGCGCAACATCAGAATCAATAGTGGTCTGTCATCTTTAATGTAAGAAACTTGATGTCTGGAAAGTTGTTGTACAGCTATTTTTTCAGATGGTGTAAAATTATTGTTGTAATAACTCAGCAGTGTATATTCCTCTGTCATCCAGCTAACAGTCTTGATTTCATTAGAGTTTGAATGATGTGTAAAAAAAAAAAAAAGAGAAAAGTAAAAAAAAAAGTGATGGTTTCCAGTAGTTTGTTTAAAAAAAAAAAAAAAAAAGAATTAAAGTTAGAATGGTACTTTAGCCATGTAGTAAGTGTTGTCTGAGCTGAAGGAAAGCATGGTCCTCTTCCAACCTGTAATAGAAGTGATGCACCAGCTGGAATGTCAGACATCTAAACACCCAAGGTGCATAATGTTCCATTTGTTTCTAATCACACTGAATTGCAGACCTGCAATGCACCGTCTCTTCATTCAGTTGCTGTTTCTGGTGTGGTAGGCAGCTGCTGTAGCCTGAAAGACAGTTCTGCAGGAAGAAGAGGGGAAGAGTTAAGGCCATCAAGGCCATCTGCCAAGGAATACAGCAGCTGAGCGAGGTGGAAAGGAAGACAGTGAGGGCAGACAGAAGTAGGTTCTCATACAGTCACCCGTTACTAGGGAGATGCCTCCTTGCTCCTGCAACAAAAAGAAGTTGAAATGCATGCCCATCAGAATACTTTCAGGCTTTCATGTGCCCAGTACTCCTAAAGAAGGAACCGTCTCGAGGTTTCGAAGGGGAAGAGTTGAACCTGAACGCAGAGGGATGTCAAGAACTTGCAGCTTCTCTTCAGGTGTAGCTGATTCTTCAACATCTGCTGTCAGCGCCATCTCCTGGTGTTTGGTCTGTGAATTACTGCTTCGTATGTCAACAAGTATTAGTGTCTGTTTCAAACACATATTGTATGTTCTGTGTAAGAGCCCGCTCATGTACTGAAAGACCTAAAGAGCCTTCAGACTATTACTGAAGTATAATGTAAATATACGCAGGTTTTTTTTTTCCCCCAAGTGCTGTGCTTTTTAAGTAACTAACCAGCCATTCTCAATACGTGTCAAGAGGACGGTGATCATCTTGTGGCTGTCTTTAGCAACATTCAATTTTCCTAGTCTAGACAGGCTCTGCATTTTGTACATTACTATAATAAATGAATAGAGGAGTCTTATGGAGAGGGTGTATGAAGTTTAAAATAATACCGCATTGCTGCTTCAATTTTCACTTTCTTCCTAATTGTTTTTAGTGCTTAGTTTTGGGTGGGTCTGGTTTCATAAACATGGTAGGTGATACTGGAGTCTAAATGTGCATCACTGAGAAAATACTGAAAATGTTACTATAGAAACTCTCGTGTCTCAGAACCCTTAGTGTGAATGTTTTAGTAGTCAAAAGACAGATCAGTGGATCGTATGGTTTGACTGAAGTTTTTCTATCATATTAATAATACTTTGTCTCTTTAGTATTGTGATTTAAAGTTAAAAAAAAAAAAAACAAACACAAACCCTGAAATTCACATCAGAGATGTCAATTCACTTTCAGAACCTGATTCTTAACGGGGGGGGGGCAATAAAACACATTGAGTCTGACTTTGTTTGGGGTGGGGAGGAAGAGGATAGCCTCCCTCAGGAGAGGTCTGACTCGCATGTCAGGATACAAGAAATGTTCTCATGTGTTTAAATTTAAAAAAAGCTCTATATCTTTATATCTATTCTTGGTGGGTTTTGTCTTTGAAGTTTGCTTTGTTCATTGCTTTGTCTTTCCTCGAGAAAATAGTTTTGGTCATATAAAGATGGGTTTTGTTTGGTTTCTAGAGAGGCATTTTAATTTTTATCTGACTGCTTGAGAATTGGACTTAATTGTAACCAGATTTTCTAGAAGCTATTTACAGCAGCAGAGTATCAAAATAACACAGCCGTTTAACTTAGAGCACTCTTAATGCTTATATTAGATGTCTTTTGACCTTAGTTATCTTGAAATGCTTTCTTAAAGTTGGTTATTCTGGAAAATGTAGAAACATGTCTTGACTTCTTTCAAGACCCCTACACATTTTTATCACGTACAAATAATTGGCTATAAAATAATAAAATATAATTCTTCTGTATCTGTCTAAGAAAGTGAATCCAGATCTTTAATGTGCTGATACCACTGCACAGCATCTGACTCCTCGCATGAAAATAACTATTTATTACAGAAAGAAAAAGCTTGCATAATTTGAATTGATACCTGTAAAAGTGTACCTTAAAAACTATAGCTGATAAGTGAATAGGAATGTGCTAGTGTTATTAGCTTGCATTATTTTTTTTGGTTCTAATTATTTAAAGGTTGTCAGAATGGTAGTGGAATTCTGGAAACCCCATTCATCCTGTGCACTTCAAGTTACTGAGCATGTATACTTCAGAAATTATTTTCCCAGGTTTTCCAAAGAAATGGAAAAATATATATTTTTTTAGGTAACTCTGCTTGGCTTGATGCCTCTGTAGACCTAAATAATCTGTATTTAGAGGAGAGAATGAAAAGAGCAGAATGAAGTTGACCATTTACATATTAAAGTTCTTGAAAATTTGGCTGAGGTGAAAAGCAAACTATAAAAACAGCATTGAGTGCAAAAAATGTATTTTAGATTCAAAAATTAATTTCTTGATACTCACAGGCTGATCTAGCTTGCGTATTTGCATCTATAGCATGTAGACTAGTAGACCCTGTAGAATATTCCTTATATCCCTTTGCTGGATATTATCCATAGCATCAGTACATTTGCTTAAGAAAAAGATGCTACTTCAGTAGTTATAAAACCAGACTTTTATATGTGAGGACATGGGCAGCGGCTTTTTTTTGTGTATCGGATACGCAGCTCTAGCAAGTGAACTTTGGGTTGAGTAGATAAGACGATTCTGGTAACCAACTGCTCCAGCCTCCCTCCGTGCTGTCCCTCCGCTCAGTGGTGTAAACACCTTTTTTGCTTTTTGTGGCTGATAGCTGCTTCCAGAGAATATTTCTGCCCCCACTGCACTCTTTTTTTTCCTGTCTTCTACTTGGGAAGGAAGGGAAGGACCTTTCTGCAGCAGGGAATTTCTCATCACAATTAAAGGATGCTGCAATAGAAAGGAACATCTTACTGAACTGCTGAAGGAATACTCAGTTGCATGTCTGGGGCCATTTCCAGCTACCACCTGAGATTTTCTGCTTGGTAGGGTTCACATAGCTTGCCAAAGGCATATTAGCAGGTGCCTTGCTTCTAATGTTGTTGAGCAATTCCCTTGAGCTGAAACCCTTGCTTCTCTTGCCTGTCCTACCCACCCAAGTGTATTTCTCTATTGTGATTATCATCATGACTGGTAGTGGCAGTAATGGTAATAGTTGTCGTAATAATGGCTGACACCGCCAAAAAGCTGAGAAGATAGTGCAGGTGTAGTCCTGGGCAAAGTGTTTCTCACTTGTGCTGCTGCTGAATTCTTAGATATTTGAGGTTGGAAAGTCTTTTGGCCTAAGTCTTGAGGTGGTGTGTACTCCCATGGTGGTCAGCTGCAGGATTTCTTTTAGTTCTGACTTCTCTTGTCCTTTTTGGGCTTGTAAATAAGCAATCACAAGCTGTAACACAATCATGAAACCAGCCGTACACTCAATACAGTATCGCTTCTATTAATCATCTCAAGGCTTTACTGAATTCCAGCATAAAGAGGAATCTTTTAAGGGAAGCAGTTTTTATCTTTTAAAAAAAAATCAAGTAGATAAGGTGATCCTCAGATCACTTCAGAATGCAGCCAGTTTAAAAAAAGAAACAAAAAACCCATATGAACAATCCCATCCTCTAGTCTCAAGTACTTTTCTATAAAGGGTTTGTGCTTCTTGTTATCTAACTGTAAAGAAAGGGCTGATAATGGGAGCTCGACATAGGTTGGTGCTACGGGAAAATAAATGGAGATAAAGCAGGGTGAGCAATACAGAGCTTAGCCAGCTGCTGAAACTGGGGATAAAAAGTTGCTTCCCTCTACTGGGTTTGGCTGGGTAGAGTTAATTTTCTTCATAGTAGCTTGTATGGTGCTATGCTTTGGATTTGTGACCAAAACAGTGTTGGTAACACAAGGATGGTTTAGTTACTGCCGACGCTTCCACGGAGTCAGGGCCTGTTCTGCTCCTCACACCGCCCTGCCAGCGAGCAGGCTGGGGGTGCACAAGGAGGGGGCACAGCCGGGACAGCTGACCCCAACTGACCAAAGGGATGTCCCCTACCGTATGTCATTGTGTTCAGCCATAAAAGCTGGGGGAAGGAGGAAGAAAGGCGGATGTTCAGAGTTACGATGTTTGCCTTCCCAAGTAACTGTTATGCGTGATGGAGCCTTGCTTTCCTGGGGATGGCTGAACACCTGCCTGCCGATGGAAGTAGTGAATTAATTCTTTGTTTTGCTTTGCTTGCATGTACAGCTTCTGCTTTACCTATTAAACTGTCTTCACCTCAACACACAAGCTTTCTCACTTTTACCCTTCGACTCTTTTCCCCTTCCCTCTGGAGGGCAGTGAGCCAGCGGCTGTGCGGGGCTGAGCTGCTGGCCAGGGTTAACCCACAGCAGCCCTTTTCCTTTCAAAGTGCTTAGGTGTAAAATTGCAAGCTGCGGTCCCAAGGAACAGTGATTTTGCTCTTTCTAATAATGGTAGATGATAATACGGAAAAAATACAAAACACGGCAACGTTTTGTATGTAAACACTTGAAATGGATTTATTTTTTAAAAAATCATTTTTACAGGTGGATCATACAGTATTCTTCTGTACGCCTTAAATTAAAAGCCTCCAGCTTTTAAAAATGCTGCCCGGTACAAAAGTGCTAATGTAAAACTGTAGTGTTTATGTATATAAACCAGCACTATACATCACTAAATGTCACCCTAAATAGTCTCTTCACCAGTTTCAATGAGTGGAGAAGAGATGGAAGATCAGGCTTCATAGTATTTCAGGGCTTCCTCCTTCCCCTTACAGTTCAGTCTTCAGGAGTTTGAGTGCTTTCTGCATATTTGAATGCACTAGAAATGAAATATTCATACATGTTATTTTTGTTGCAACTTCCAGTGACTACAAATGCTGTCGAGAAAATGTCATTATTATTAAAGCTTTCGCTCGCATGCCTATTGTAACACGGATTCTGAAGCACTGTGCTCTTCCAAGCATTTTGTGAACATCATCTGTTTAATTTTGACTGGTGAGAACATACATCCGCTAATGCAAACGCATAGGCGCTCGCAGGGCGGAGAGGGGAGCTGTGCAGCGGTGAGGGCGGGCTATAGCATACGACTCTTCCCCGCTCCCAGAAGGTTTCCTGGCCTGGCCCGGCGGGGCTTGTGTGCAAGAGCTCTCACCGTTGCTTACACTGAATGCTGCTGGATTATACGAGTTCCTACTGACGTATGCTTTCTTTTAAAACAGATGGATGTTTAAGGCTCCAGGGCTCTGCCATCATTCTCTTCACCTCACTGAGTTTAAAAGTCTAGCGTCCTGTTTCATTTTAATCCTGGCTAAGTGTCTTTCAAGCAAGTACTGATTGGGAGGGTCTGTAATGCCTGGTGTTATTCCTTGTCGCGTGAAAAATGTAACTGCTTTCAGAATATTTCAGAATATGCTACTTACGCAATGAAATGTCAGTGGGCTCGTATGCGTACAGACGGTTTGAGTATCTTCCAGTAATATCTGCTCTCACAGTCAGGGAAGGATCTGGAAAAAAGGATGAGAGAAGATGTAGAGGATGAGATTAACCTCCAAGCAGAAGGAAATAAGCCTTTCTGCACTTCTGCTTGCTTCCTAAATGTTTCTGCAAGGCAAGTGCTTCCACTCACAACCAAGAGATCATTCTTCTACACAGTCACTGACATTTCAATTTTAAAAGTGTTGTGTTTGCAGGTTTGTTAAGAAGGGGATAGGTTTAATTCTGATCAATGTTGATCAGCCTTCCACCCTGTGCCACTGCATAGTGCCTAAATTAACTCTACCAGCCAAGGCTGCATTCAGGCTACAAATGTCATTAAAAAAGGAATAATAAAGGAAGACATAGTATGCCAGTTGCTTTGGTCTGTTGAAAATGGTCATCATGACCTAGATTTATCAAGGTATGTATAATGATAGGTGTGCACAGTATGTGAGGTTACATATACCTTCTAGGAGAGGGAGTACCTGGATGCATGCATGGCCACCAAATGCTTCGGAGGGGTTTGTGCAGGTTAGTGGAGCATGAGCTTTGAAAACTGGTCTCTGAAGCATTTGGGGTCACTGCTGTTCCTGCAATGGCTGAGCTTGTGTTACAAACAGAAACCTGTCAGTGTTTTACAGTATTTCTAGAGACGGGAGGATGAGCAAGGCTGAGCCCGTGCCTACCCATTCCAGTGGCTGTGGCATCATGTCATTTTGATGACACAATGGAAGGAATTACATCATTCATAGAATCCATGAGGGAGGAATGCTGGACCGGTGAAGCTAATGACCTGGCTGGGGTTGCTTTGAAATTGCATCCAACAAAACCAACTAGAAATTTTATATTTCACATGGAATAAATTCCCGTTAATAAGCCTGAGGATTTAAGATTCATGGCACAGCAGGGGCTTTGATCTGAGATCAGCTTTGATGCTTGAGGTACTCACCTATGAACAAAATCCGAGGGACGTACTGGCCATCAGGTGCAAGATTCTTGTCTGTGGTTTCATACTTAAAGAAAAGAGATAAGGTTCCCAGTCAAGGAGGGCATGTTACATAAATATGTTTTTTTTCTTCAGTGTACTTTGTGCTACGAAATAGAGCTTAAATAATACATTTTGCAGTTTAAGAAATTCACTGTCTAGGATGCGATCTTTTAACAGCTGGAGTTGCAAATTGATAACAACAGTTAATGTTATTATCAAACTTTAAATTCCCTCATATTTTCAGGTTATGATAGCTACAGATGAAAGACACATTACTAAATCTATTATGCTTCAGCCCTGGCCATTTTCCTAGCCAATCCTAGCTATTAAACTGACTAATTATAGCTAGAGAAGACGTAATTAAAAATAGAACTTTATTGCTTTCACTTAATGAAGTGGAACTGGGAAACTTACCACAAGATTCAGGAGAATGAATTTCTCAGCCAATTTCTGTACATCTTTATTTTCAGCAAAGGCCTTCTTGAGTGCTAGAGTGGAAATAAATGGGAATGAAAGTAGAATCAAATAGAGAATTCCCAGTTTACAATTGCAGCAAATGAAGATTTTAAGTTCCTTCCTCTGGAAGATGATCAACTCATTTATATTCTGTGGTAAAGAGTAAATATAATGGTAAAAAATGTCCCTCCTTCCTTCAGATAGTGCAGCTCTCAAATTTGTCTGCTTGAGCTTGAATTTGAGCACTTGATCCTTCAAACCTCCGAGTCTGCTAGTGCAGTTTCTGGCTCCAGTTCTTAAGGCACAGAAAATTCAGTGTGGAGGTGTAGGACTTCAGCCTGAGATGTTTGAGAGGATATTAATGCTTGTACAAAGATTCTTCTGGAGTTACTAGAGCTATGGATGGACACAAAGGTCTTGCCGTGTGGATCGGCTTGCAGGAGGAAGGGCCCTTGGGTAAATTCAGAAACTCTGGGAAAAGAGCAGTCCCAGTTACCAGAAATCCCACAAAAGCTCGCTTTCAGCCTGGTTTGATTGAGTCCCTGGCCGAATTCAGTCTCAATCATCAGTGATGCTGAAAGCTGAATACGTCCTTTCCAATAAATTACTGTTTTTCACTACTCTTGGTCTTGCTGTTGGTTTTGGCTGATTGTGATGCAAACCAAAACCAGATTTGCCACAGGTCAAAACCTGCTGACATGTGCTCATTTCTGTATCTGTTCTGTATCCTATAATACTGAATTACCATTTTTATTTTATTTCTGCACATTGGAAAATACCTACGTGGGGCAGCAATTTGAAGCACGTGTGCTTGTGCAAGTTAGCATTTCACTAAGGCTTACTCAGCAAGCAGAATGGTGGCTGGTTTGTTTTGTTTGGGTTTTTTTTTTTTAAGCAGCTTTTATCCAGAAACCGAAAAACCAGATGATTTTTTTTTTTTTTTTTTTCAGTGCAAAGGGATTACCTTGGCTGTGCGGGCAGTCATCCAAGTGGTGGATAATCATCAGGGGTTTGTTGCTGGAAAAGAAGAGTCCTTGTTAGGGGGCGGAGAGGCACGAGGGGGTGCGAAGGGGCGCGGAGCGGCGTGCGGCGGAGCGCGGCACGGTACCTGTGCTTGGAGCGGAAGAGGGCTTCCTCGTATGTCTGCGTCCAGATGAGCTGGTCTCCCCAGCCTGCGGGGGAAGGACAGGCAGTGCGTTACAAGCGGCGCCGGGGGTTTGCGTCCCAACCCCTGCCCACATCTACCGGGAAGGGCTTTACCTCTGGAGAGTGTCTGAGGCAGTTTTGGTTTAGCAGTAGTCTCCTTTGTCTCCTTCGTCTCCTTCTTGGCCGCATCCTTTGCCAGAGCACAGGAGATGGCAATGAGCAGCAGGAACATGGACATGTAACTCTTCTCCATGGCTGCTCCTGGAACAGATGAGAGAAACTTTACGTTGTCACGCCTCCCAAGCTGGTGCTTGCTTTGAGGCACACAGCTGATAAGGACAGGTAGAGCAGCAGGTCAAGTCACAGGTATGCAGCAGGGTGAGTCAGGGCTGAAATGAACGGCTCCGGGCAGGGGCCTGGGCTTGGGGGAACCTCAAGGAAGTGTGGGGTTTGCTTAGCAAATTGCCGTGAAGGACCTGGCTGCTTTCTACTGCTCTGTTCGTGCCGTTGGGCTGTGGTCCTTCAAGATGCGCACTTATGTGTTAGTTTCTCTCTCTTCTTTTTACATATATTGAATTTGCTCAGCAAAACAACTGAGTTTTGGCAATTTCAGAAGTACTTGCAGGTCCTAGTTAGTTCACAGTTCTACCTCTATCTCCCAGCATTATAGTAACCCAGCAGCAGGTGCTGAAAAATTAACTTGTCTTGGCCCTTCCTCCATTTTGCAGTGGGAGCAACTCAAATAAGAAGTCAAAATGTTAAGCTAGGCTTTATAGTGAGCCTTTGGCATAGGCACAGCTTAATGCTGTTGTTGAAACTTCCGATCCTGTCTTGCCCCTTAAACGCACCATCTAATCCTTAAAGCCAGTAGAATCTATAATAAAAAGAGTGGGGGGGAGTTGCTGTGTAGAACAGTAAGAACTGAAATGCAGTTTGCTGGTTTAAGCAACACAAAGCAGATGGCTTTTCCTGAGCCGGACTCTGGGGCATGGAGATGGAGATGAGACATGTCTGATGGAAAGCTCCTCAGCATTTCAGCTGGGATGCTTCTTTGAAGGGGTAAAACTTTAGCAACATGACCCTATGTTTTCTCGTTAGATTTCCTCCTAGAAACTAGAACACCAATGTAATAGGTACAATAAGAAATAAGATACTCCAAAAGTGATACAGAAAATTCAAAAGATTCATGCAAAAATTACAGCAGGCTGATAGTTGTTAAAATTCAGACCATGAAAATGAAACTCCAGGGAAACAGAAGCATTTTTCTGGGTAGGAACTGCAGGAGGAGACATTAAGCTGAATTTGGATCAGTGGTACAGTGCTCTTTGCTGCTGGGATGTCCAATAGACCCCAAACATCTAAAAACTCACTGTTTCAAGGGCATGAAATATGACTTTTGCAGTAGACTGTCTTTCTGCCCTAAGAAAAGTCTCCTTGGCAAGGAGGAAAATTGCATAAAGTTAAATTAAAGCCAGTGGATTTTCAGGGTTGCCTCAAGAGTTGTTTTGGCTAGAGCTGTATAGCAGAAGAAATGCTTCTTCAAAAGAAAAATAAAAGGAAAAAGAAGAAGGTATGGGACAACAAGGAAATTAAAGACCAGGCAGACGTTATGCTGTTGCTGATGCAGAATGCAGAAAGCAGAGACAGAGGAACATTAAACATGTTCTTTCAAAACTTCACCTCTGGAAGGCTATGTGCACTTTTACTAAGTTTTCCACCGCCCAAAAAAACCCTCCTCTCCTGGCTTTTTTAACCTACAAAGCCAACATTTCTCTACACATTTTTTCTTCATAGCAAGCTGTGCTGAACTGTGCCTACTTTGCTGCAGTCTCTTTTTTCCATTGATTGGCTTCCCCAGCCCCCGGTAACCCGGGCTCACAGCTCCCCCAGGTACTGTCTAAAGCAGTAAGCGTGCCGTGCCTTACCTTGTTTAGTCTCCCAGATGCCTGCCAGGGTGCGAAGGTGTTCCCGGTTGCAGTGTGAACACTGCCCTTCCTACTGCCTATTTATGCACCTTCACGCACCCCAACTCCACCCACAAGATTTGAATTTGAATACTACTTCGAAAGAGCTAAACTTTCCATTTTTTTCCCCACCAAAACATCCAGGATTAAGTTTTTAATTAAGTAACATTACAGTTTCCTGTCAGACACTGCATCTAACACTCAGAGATATTTCTATAGACTTTTGGGACATTTTTTGAAAGGCAATTTTAAAATCTTGGCAAAGATCCAAGTCCAGGTAAGCTTAAGTCAAGACTCTGATTTGCCTGAAGAGCGATTTGTCTTTTTTTGATTGGTTGGAAAATCCATACGGGTTGCTGTTCTTTTAGCCCTCTGAAAAAGTTAAATTGATGACTCAGAACTTCAGATGTTAATGAGATAATTAACTATACCCGTTGTAAAGATATGTGTGTACACATGCACATATAACAGCACATGGGAAAATTGTAATAAAACCTAAAAGACAGTTTATAAAGATCTCCACAGAAATGTATTTTCAAGCTATAACAATAAACTGTGTTCATAAGCAGAGGTCTAAATAGACATTTAATCCAAATTCTGTGTTTAATTAGTTGTGTAGACATTTATTTTTAACTACAATGTGAAAACCATTTTAGGTTTCAGACACGCATATAATACAGTGCAATGCTCAGGGAAACGAGACCTTTTTATGTGGCTGGAAGACCGTCCCTACTGTTGTCCTGCCTGCGGATGGTCCTTCCTCAGAGGTCAATGCAATTCTGTCCTCAGCAATGTATGTTGAAACTACGGTATGTTCTCCTTGGTGCATGCCTCATATATTTCAGTGAGATTAAAATCACATGTTCACAGGCAGTGAACACTTAACATTACTCAGCTGGGTAGATGAAATCCATCAGATATGGATTTTCCTGTTTAAAATTCATGGTGTTCTCTGATGGCTGCTACCAGCACCCATTTTTTATGAATATACTTAAGAGAATGTAGTGCTTTGGATCATGGTTTGGTTAAAATATTGCTGTTCCTTACAAATGTGTAGTACCATGCTTTGCTTAGATGCTTGACTTATTAGGGTGAAAACAAAGCTCCCAGGGAGGTCAGTCATTTTAACTCCTGTTTCTGTATGTTTCATGGTAAATGCATGTTTTCCTGATAAAGAAATGGAATGGGAGAGATTGCTTATGAATCTCTGCTCCTCCTCCAGCATTTCTCCCTGAAGATTCAGAGATGTATTTTGTTAGCTTCTATATTGTGTGTCCAAATCACATCCACTCAGTTTTTCTTCTAAAACCTATACCAAAATAAGTTTCCAAGACCCGTATTTGGACATGGGAGTGCTCACTTTGGACAATCAGGTTACATCCTTAATCTACTTTAGTGTAGATGTAGGAGTCAAACATTAGGTACCAATTTCTGAAATCTTGGTCTCAGCTCAGGCAATTCATAACTGTTAGCTCTTGCTGACTGTCTTCTCAGGTCACACCTAATTGCATTTCATAGTTTTAAAGCCTGCAAGAGAAGTTCTAGTTGCTCTCTGGTTATGTGAAGAGATAATGAGCAGGTAGGCTCCCACTCACACACATTTTTTAAAAAATGGGGTTTTGTCTAAAAATGCATTCTCAAAACTAAGCCCACAGCCGCTCCTTGGCCCCTGCCTTAGATGTATTTCCATTTAATTTGCATCTTTGCTTTCTCCTGGTTTTAGGAGATGCAGGTACCTTAGCCTATTTCCACATAGCTTTGTGCTGCTCTGTAAGAATAGTTTCCTACAAGAAACTCAATAATTCAAATACAGCTATGCACAGGGACTCCCCTGTCAGCTCAAACCCAGTGATCTCAATGGAGGTAGCTGAACACATCTCTAAACCATCCTTGGGCCTTGTTAATGAAGAGAGAGGGGAGCTCAGCCTTTCCTACAGCTCCCTGCTTGGGTCCTGAGACTGTACCCAGCCGCTGAGCTTCTGTCTGTTTATCAGGGGCTACTTTCTCTGCCTCAGTGACTAAATCCTGCAGGAATTGCCCCAGGAAAGCTTGGAACAAAATGGGACTGTCTCAGAAGGTTTTTCCTCTTTTACTATAAAGATCTGGTAGACCCCATTACCATTAATGTTTAACATCTTTACACAACTAGTCATTGGATTTTTCCTTTGATTTTAATTTCTCGGGTCTTCATTCATGTTACACAGAAATCAGCACAGCATCAGGTGACTGCTGTTGTAGCTGTTTTGAAGGCATTTTCTGAAGCGCTTCATTTTTCCTTGTGTTTTGTAATACATAAGTTTTAGAATTCAGCAATTTCCCCTAATTTCATAGCAAACACGTGCTTCCAAGTCTTGTTATCTGCTGCTCAGAATAAATAGCAAAATTTTACATTGGAGGAATAAAAGTAATGAATGGAATGTATAGTCAGTCCCACACTAGAAACGCTCTGAGTCAAAGCCAGAGACAGCCATATCTGGGAGTCAGCGAGCTTCCAGTGCTGTTAAAGTAGTAGTATATTGTATGACACAGTGGTTGAAAGTAGAATACATTCATTTGAGAACTGGTCAAACTTCTTTTGTCAATGCTTTAACCATCTGAACTGAATAGTAGTGTTTTATCACCTGAAAGCTACTTGGGTGAAATTTGCCTGATAATTTTTCTGGAAAACCTTTCACTCCAAAATTTCGGAGCTGAGACACCTCTGACACCTACGGCAGAAGCAGGTCCCATTCTATTTCCCTCTCCCCCTGAAATAATGCAAATCCTTATCTTGAAGATTATAGGCAGCTGCTCTCTGGATTGGGATATAGCATGATGATTGATGTTCCCAGTCACTCATGTCAAGACCATTTCTTTTTGTAAAGTAGTCATTTATGCTGGAGCAGGTACCAGACCCCAGATGCCCCACTTCCCAGCTTAGTTGTTGGTCTGTTAGGCAAGAAAGTGATTTTTCTCACATTGGCTCAGGAAACTTTTGCTAATACATGCAAATGGAGAGCACTACTAAAGGAGAGACTAGGAAGGACTTGGTATCTTATAAGTGGTCCGGACATTCTCCTGAGAGTTCGAAGACCATAGTTCAACCATTCTCCTGTCTACTTTATTTTCAGTACAAAGCCACATTTCAACACAGAGCTGGAAATTCAGAAGTTCAGCAGATGATTTCTACTGCTGAACACTTAAAGCTGGTTACTAGAGTTTGGGTAAATATCTGCTAAGAATCTGATGATTTGTCTTGAAGGATAATTTCCCAAAATATGTCAGCCCAACGCTTTCCTCTTTTTTGCTGAATGAATTACTCAATTAACTTGCAGTACCTACAGTTTACTGGTAATATTTTTCAAATTGGATAGCAGAAGAGATGGTTAGGATGTAAAATATGACATTCTGATCCTTTGATCACCGCTTTCAAAACAAAAGACCAATCCATCAGGCTTTTGATGTCTCTGAAGACATTCTTTCCCACTTGCATGTGCACATATAATACAGATCACCACCACTTGATTTAAATTGGCAAGCTGGAATGGAAGCATGGAGCATCCTTTACATAGCTTCAGATAAAGGTGGAGATTTACCATGTAACCAGTTTTTATATTATACTCCGTTTTGAGCTGCGAAGTACTGGGATGTCTGGAAGGCATTGCTGAATGTTTTAAAATCAGTAAGTCAGTTGAACACCCATAGTAAATATACTTGCTCTTGTATTGTTTAATGACCATTTTCACAACAGTAAGGAAACTGTCATGATCTGTTACACCAAGGAGTGTCAAGGTTTTCAGCATATGTGGGACTTAATTGCTCACCTTTTGTTTGGTAAGAGAAAGCCTGATCCTGACAACATTTAGATTTAACTTTGAAGTGCTTTGTTCAGTCCCGTGGGAAGGCAGTGAATGAGTGAAGAGGGATTCTTTGATGAGAGGGTTTAGGAGGCTGGGGGCATACAACAGCCTGCAGAGAAGACTGTTTATCTGGTCTTCTTAACTGGGCAAGCCAATTATGATCGGCAAGGCTTCATGCCTGGCATTCTTGTACTTAAGTTTAAGTAAATTCATGTTAATTAATTGAAATAACTAGCTGTGTTTAAAACCAGAAAAATTGCTGTACTCTAAGATTAAAGGCAGTGACCCCCCTGCCGTCTGAGCAACTGGTATTCAATTTTCAGTATTGCTTGAAATCTGTAAGCCAGCAGTTTCCTATTTTTACTCTACTGTAATATATGAGGATGGTGGGAAGACCTTTGTGTTTTGGACCGCTTAGTTTTGTACTTAGTATCACACGGAGAGTTTTTAATTAACTCCTTTGTGTTAATATATCTTGTTTATAAAACCTGCCTCCCTTGACCCTTCGATGGTAAACTCTATTACAGGCATGTAGCTGAGCCACAATGTCCATAATTCAGTGAGTATCCCCGAGCTGCCACCTTACTGTGATCTCTCTGTGTGCCTCCTTGTATTCATTGTTCTTATTTCAAATTTCTGTCTGGTTATCTGTAGCCCAGACCCTCTCAGTTTTCCTAATGCTTTACCTCAAAGATCAGAAGACTTTGGCTTCTGGTGAGTATCAATGACATGATGCCAGCTCTGATTCCCAGAATAGGTCCCTTAGTAGTAAGGGACAGGATTCTCTTTATTCTCTTTATCCTTACTGACTTACTTACCTGAAAGTTTACAAAAAATAAAGGATTCCATCCTGGTAACTTTTTTTGTTTCGTTTGTTCGCTTGTTTTTAATTTTAATTTTTTTATTTTTTAATTTTTTTATCAATGAGCAGTAAATATATCTGCCAAGTGAAATTCCAGCTGAACCCACTGACACAACTGCTTTCTTAGCCTCACTGCTGCTTGTGTACTAATCTCACATTATTTAATAATGCTTTTGCTTTCGGGCCAATGTCCTAATCAGCATCACTTCTGCAATGAAGTGTATTTGTTCTGCTGAGTTTGTCTCTGTTACTGGTAGCGTTGGTCTTTTTTTCTCCAAGCTGTGCAGGCTTTCGTGGTGTTGGCACCTTTTGGCCTGCATGATGTGCTCCAGAGCACCCTCCATCCTCTCCCAAATTCTTGACATTGCCTTGGCTTGTTTATTTGTCACAGAATGTGCAGTTTTAGTCAATCACACAGACTGCACAGGTTTAAGGGACCCAGCATTGAGGTTCAGCTGTCTTTCTGCAGCAGGTCTCACAGTTGTCATGTCTAAGATATTCCACCATGTCCCCACCATGTCCACATCACAGTACCTTTTATTCTCCCTCTACTTCAGTCTGGAATGGATGAGGGTCTTTGCTTGGACAATTCCAGTTGCCTTGTTGAGATTAAATCTGGGATTTAGCAGTCTCATCTTCTGAGTCGGATTTCCCAGATCCTGAATAAAATCTGTTTTTTTATCTGGGCCTCAGCCACAAAGTTGTAAAACTGACTCTCCAAATTTAGATCAGTAATAAACTCCTCTGTGTTTTCACCTTCTTACCTTCCTTTTTTTTCCCCCCCTTTTTTGGGGGGGAGGGAGTTTTTTCTCTTTTTGTCTTTTTTTTTTTCCGCTCAGAGTGCAGTACTTTTTAAATTTCTGTCTAATGTCACAACTGACCTCCTCTACTAACGTTCAAGAAGTTGGCTGGGCTTGTCTAATCTGTCAAAGAGGAGGATAAGGGACTGTCTAACAGCAACCTGCACCTACCTGAACGGGTGCTACAAAGATGAAGGATCCAAAGTATTCCATCAGTTTGAGGACCATGAGCTCTGGCTTGGGAGGTTCATAGTGAACATCAGGAAAATCATCTTCATGAGGAGGGTAGTGTAGCACTGGCACAACTTACCCAGAGAGGCTGAGGGACAATTCTGCTGTCAGGTTTCCAAGAGCTGGTTCAACAAAGTTTGAATCTTAATGTCATTATTCTGTGATCATGCAGGGGGATGGGTTTGGAAAGAGTACCTTCATCCTGTGCCTGACCTTCAACTGTTTTAACAGTTTATAACACAAACTATAACACAGAAATAACACAGAAGCCTGTTCCAGCTGGTTCATGCTATGAGGTGGTTCCTATGCAGAATGCTGAACGTGCTTCTGAAGGCTTCTCACTACAATTGTTGTCTGCAAATACTGACATAATACAGTTCCTTTTGTTACACAGTATCTTAATGACGTATTATAGACCACTGGTTTGTCTTCCCATTGCATAAACTCATTCTATTGCAGAATGCCTCAAACTTCACATTTTCCTTAGCTTTTTACTTTTAATTGCCTATACTTTTTACTTTTAGATTGCCTATATTCTATGCTATGATGATATTCTTTTATTTGGTGATATGTTATATATTATATGTATTGGTTATTTATATATTATATATATTATATTATATATAATTATATACTTATATACTATATACTATATACTATATACTATATACTATATATTAATTATATATAATTAACTATATAGTATATAGTATATATATTGGTGGTATATTATATATATTGGTGGTATATATTATATATTACATATATTATATGGTGATAATCTTTTATTTGCCGATATAACAGAAATGTTAGGGACATATACCTTTAAAAGGTGTTAATCAACATCACCTTTAAAAATCCCTGTAGAGCTACAAATCCTGACATAGTTCCAGGACAGAATTCTTCTTCTTTTTGCATTCCATGATTGTGTGAACATAAAGTTTTGCTGAATTTTCGATGTTCCCCCTGCCTAAATCCCTCTTACTGCAAAAATAGCCCATCTCACAGGGATGAGAATCTTTCCCTCTATTTCTTTGAAAAATAACATTTTACTGCTAATAATCTCTTAGCACACTTTACCAGTAAACGACCCTGACTTTCTTGCTAAAGCATGTGTTTGTGCAGAAAGCTGTCACAGGAGCAGGATCAACGATGGTGGCTTCTCAAAGATCATCTGTCCTGAAGGGACTGAGCTGTTTTCTCAGTCAGGGAACATATCACAAGACAGTGACCTTGCATGAGCGAAGACACGTCTCCTCTAATATCCCCACAGAAAAACTGATAAACTGTGGACTAAGAAAGAGGAGAGTGACATGGACTGCCAGCCTCAAAGGGTTGTGATTGGCAACACACAAGCTGGACACCAGTCACTAGTGGTGTACCCCAGGGGTCAATACTGGGGCCAATATCATTTAACATGATCATTAATGGATGGAAAGAGTGCACCCTCAACAAGTCTGCAGGTAATACAAAGCTGGGAGAAGTGGTTGATAAACCAGATGGTTGTGATACAGTGCAGAGGGACCTTGACAGGTTGAAGAAATGAAGCCCATGAACTTCAGCAAAGGGCAATCCAAAGTCCTACACCTGGGGAGGCAGCAGTACATGCTGGGGTTCAACCAGGTGGAAAGCAGCTTTGCAGAAAATGACCTGGGGTTCCTCGTGGACAGCAAGCTGGACATTAGCCAGTAGCGTGCCCTTGCGGCAAAGGCGACCAACAGCCCCTAGGGCCGCATTAGGCAAAGCATTGCCAGCAGGACAAAGAAAGTGAGGCCACATCCGGAGTGCTGGGTCCAGTTCTGGGCTCCCCAGTACAGGAGAGACGTGGACATACTGGAGCAAGTCCAGCAAAGGGCTTTAAAGATGGTGAAGGGATGGAGCATCTGTCATTTGAGGAGAGGCTGAGAGAGCTGGGACTGTTCAGCGCAGACAAGATGGCTCAGGGGGATCTCATCAATGTGTATAAATACCTGATGTGGGGGAAGTAAAGAAGACAAAGCCAGACTCTTCTCTGACATCAAGTGACAGAATGAGAAGCAATGGGCCCAAATTGAGATTCAGGAAATTCAATGCAAATGTAAGATAAAACTTTTTTTTTGTAATGTGAGGATGATTGAAGACTGGAACAGGCTGTCCAGAAAAGTTGTGAAATCTCCATCCTCGGACATATTCAAAACCCAACTGGATACAGCCCTGGCCAACCTGCTGTAGGTGACCCTGCTTTGAGCAGTGGTCTTGGACTAGACAATCTCCAGAGATGTCTTCCAAATCCAACAATTCTGTTATTTTGTGATGCTACTTATGCAGCATATATGAAAGAAAGGTTAAATAGTACAAAGGTGAACTTATAATTGAACCCGAACATATTCCACTCTCAGCTACAGCTGATCTGTTGCCACATAAAAGCTAAATTAATGGAAAGATGCCATTCTGTGGTCACAGATTAGGAAATTATTGCTGGAACAGTAATGAATCGTTATTAACTTTTACCCATGAGGTGCTCATGTTTCACCACCCTGTGGGTCATACACTGTACAAATACAGTTGTAATATCCCTGTCAGAATAGTTAGCTGGCTATTTAAGACAATTAGAGTGACTTAAGGCAACGTGTACTTAAAGTCTTGTTTAAACGTTATGGCCTGGAAATGGTAAGCACACTCCCGCAGGTGCTGACACTAAACAAGCGGTATCAGTCACAGGGAGCTGATAGGATGGGTGTTCCCGCTCTCCTGGTGGCCCAGTTCCAAGTGGTGACATGACGATAACGTGGCTCTATCTTGGCATTCAAATGCACAACGTTCCTTTAAAGCTACATTTTTTGTAGCTGGCACAAGCAATGCTATCCCAAATCTTGTGAAATACTTAGTTTATAGTGGTCCAAGGCCTGAGATATGTTTCAGCTACGCTTAGCATAGAGACTCAGAAGCTGGGACAGAGCAACCAGCTCTCATTTCCCCTCCCTCCTTGTAAGGTCATTCTGGCAGCTCAGAATGGCTGAAGTAGAAGTGAACTTAGGCAACATGGTCTTTTTGCATCCAGCTGTTCCCTGTATCCAGCTGTATCACTTGGAGGTTCCCTGAGAGGCAGAGAATTTCCACATAGTCAAGTAACAGGTGGTCTAATCTCTGTATGCCAATAAAATTGGATGGAAAAGATGGAGATGGGAGTGTGGTCTGAAAGTAGACCACTTAAAACTTCATGAGGAGTCATACATCTGTAAAAATGCACATACTAGAGTTACTACGTCAATGGTCTGTCAGGAGCCATTTCTGCTTTTAACATGTCTGAATGCAAAGGATGAAATAAGGCGTCATTTCTTGTTTTCTGTTGAAAGACCTGTAGCTATCCTACTTCGACTAGCTAAGTTTCCAGAGTTGAATGCACTGAGTCATTACAAGTGCCAGCAGGCTGGGACTTCAGTTCCCGTACTCTTATTTCATATCATGCAGCTGCTGGAGCTGCAGAGCAAACAGGGAGCTGGCAGGGAGCTGCCTGCAACCAGCAGCCTGCTGCATTCTGCAGTTGTTGCTGGGCAGAAATAACTGGGGCCAATTGGTAGCACCCACCTGCTTTCTGGCATGGGTGGAGGGGATATAAATCAGCAGCACAGAAGGAATGGGTGAAAAGTCTGTCTTTGCTTGGTTAGTGTGAAGCTCTAGTGTCTGCTACTTTGGTGTATTGGCTAGCAGTGCTGAGATCCAAATTGCTAATTCAATACACAGTGTTGCTTCCCTCCACTGACTGTAAGTTTTAAATGTCAAATATCTTACTAAAAAGCTAAGGAAATTCAAGGTAATGAATAACAGTCAGGTAGATGATGTCAGTAACCTGGAGAGAAGCAAATAATCTATGTTTATAGAGTAATATAGAGTAATCTATGTTACTCTTCAGTAATGTGCAACTATGTGGGTGCCACATGCCAACAGACCATAGGCATGGGAGCCCGTAAGTGTTACTATGATTTTCATTCAAGGTTTATATGATAGATATTACTTTCACCTGTCTCACATGATGATCGAATAATAACCTGTAAACAGCTGGTAGGCTCCACCATCTGTGCTAGCTCCCTATACTTTCTATTTTAAAATCCTAAAAAGAATAGGCAGAGATGTCATCTAAAAGCTAAAAATGATTTGCAGCTTTCGATGAGCTTCATGTGGATACTTGGATGTTGCAAATGTCATGCTTGTGTATCTGTGAAGCTGTTTTCTATGGTTAGGAGTCAGGACCTTTGGCATGGTCTCCTGTAAAATCTTTCTCTTCTCTCCTGTTTTAGAAGAAAATAGCAGTCTCTCAGACAGTGGATCCTGCTAAGGATGCCTTTATCGTTTTATGAGAGGTGTTCCTTATACTCGGGTTTCTTCTTTCTGTTGCCCAATAAGATTGTTGCACCTGTATTTCCTTGCAAACTTCCTGGTTGTTGTGTGCAAGGTATCAGCATCTCGTTTGCTTGACTTTGCCTCTCATGTAGGTGTTACGCAGAACCAGTCCCACTTTCTGCTCTTACTGTCCTGGCTCAGCCCAAAAAATAAATAACATTCTTATAACTGGTTAATTAAAGTAGAGTCATCATAAAAGCCTAAGAATTGATGTAAGCAGTAGCAAGCTGCATCTTGAACTATAAGACCATCCTTTTGGTGATTAACACTGCTATGTCAATGAAACTTAAGCATGAGTGCACCATAATAATAGGAATTTTCCAACTGTCTCTCTGAGGCAGTCAGATTGGTTTTGAAATAAAACCACCCCATTTCTTCTGTTAAACACAGGAAATGTAGGAATATAAAACTCCTAATGCAAGTAGCTCTACCTTTTAACTATTTCAGTTGCAAGCTGTAAGAATTTCTGGGAGCTGCCATACTGTTTGAATCTATCTATATGAGCTTGGACTGCTAGAGCCTGTGCTGTGGAAATGTGCTGTACTACATGCATTGTGAGGTGCTCCAGTGAAGTCAATGGGACCGTTTGCCGCATGTGCATTTGGCTAGCAGAGCTCGGGTCTGAATTACTCACAGGCTTTTTAGCTCCTTCTGACTTGGGAAATGAGGAAAAAAAGAGTTTAATTTAACAAATCTTTTCCAGCTAACTGACGTGTGCCTTGGAAGACTAAAGATGCTTAAAGATGTTCTTGTTAAAAGATTAAAGATGTTCATTTAAGGGAATAAGTGTTAAATTCACAAAAGTGTGAGGAAAATGAAACCGGTGCTTTGTGTTTACAGATCATTTAAATTGAAGAGAAAAATTAATCCAGAGGTATTATTTTTACTGCATGATCATGAAGTTTTCTTCCTGTCACTAACATTGCTCATGTAAAGCAGAATTACTCTGCAGCACCAGATTCTATTAGCAAGGTGCATCTGTTAGCAAGGACCCCTCCAGGAAAGTCGCAGAGTTTTCCCTTCATGAAAGCACACCATGTTGCCATGTGTTTTTCCTGTTGCCTGTCTGGTGAGCAAACAAACCTTCTGTGAGTTCATTCAGTGATCCGGTTCATACTAAGCAGAGAGACTTAAGCTTCCAACTTCTCTATGTAACTCCCTCTTAAATCTATCTTAATACTATTTCTAAAAATGTTTAGGTTAAAGCCAAGCTCTGTTCTTGACCACTTGTCAAAAGATCATTTTTGTAAAGGATGCTACCGTGATGGCCTGTTAGGGCACTTGAGCCTGAAAATGCCTCCATTTTTACAGGTCAGCCCTTGTCAAGCGAATCTCAAACTGAACACCCCTTGCTTTTTCTGTGTCAGCTGCTATAATAAATTAAGTCACCTTTTGTCACCTCAACCACCTTGCAAACTGGTTTATATCAAAATCTTGCTTGATAAAATGCTTTGGCTCAAGTGGAAGATACATCGTGGCAGGAGTTGAATTCTGTAAAACCTTCTAGCCGGTTGCATGGCAATGCTGCTCTCCAATTTTCTTTGTTTCACTGAATTCTGCCTGGTGAGTGAGTCTCGCCCAGGACCACCCGCAGAGCTGGCGAGCAGGAATCTCTAATAGCAGCAGCCCTGGGTGTTGGCTCTCTGCTGTGTAGCACCATAGCAATTTGGGAGTGGCTTTGTTTAATTAATAATCAAAATACTCTACTTGCTGCCTTCAGTTTTATTAGCGAAGGGGAGAGAGAGAAAGAGTGCACCTGTGGCTTATCGCAGTAATGAGGTTTAAATGGTATGGCAGATAGATGGCAAAGACTTTTTTCTATCCATGAAAGATGATATAATTTTCACTTGTGTGTTTTATGCAGGACAGTATTTCTTTCTGAACATACTGGAGCGGGCATCCTAATGCAGGAAAGCCATTCTCAGTCAGCAAATCTAAGACGGCCAAACGTTAATGCTGGGTTTATTGTGCTGGTTAAACAATAGCTTGCAGCTAAGTTGTACAAAGAATGTTACTGTAGTTCTACTAACAGGAAGTGTACTGGATATAAAACTAAACGCAAATAAAGGCTCCTCTCTACAGTTTTGGATTTTTTTTCTGTGATATCTTTCTCCATTTTTAAGATTGCGTTATTCTCCAGTCCATGCTAAGTCAACGTTAAAGATGTGACTGAAAGACCCAGCAACATGTCTTTCCCCATTAGCTGCAGCTGCCAGTGTTGATATTTTGGAAAATAAATGCATATTTGGAGGCTGTAATAATAGCACTAGTTCTTTGTTTTAGTGGAGATATCCCCCGCCCCACGGCCTGTTCATAGTTTCTGCACCATGTACATCTTCAGAATAACAGAGGAGTCAGATTCAGGGCACTTTCTTTCGTTCATTCATTTTTCATTTCATTCAAACTTTTGTAGAGGGATCAAAACTATGATTTAGGCAATCTTTTTGAAAGGGCAGACTGGAGATCCAAGGAGTTATTTGCTGTCAACCAAACACCTTTAAAATACCACTAATAAAAAATCCCAACAAAGCTTCCCAGTACTTACTTCGCAGTGTAGAGCTACAGTCTGAAGCATAACAACTTCACAGTGATATCACTAAAATGTTTTGGGCAATGCTAATGGTTTTGGGCCTAATATTTGAGTGCCTGATCAAAGAATAGGATTTTTGTTGTGTCAAGTTGTCATTTTGGAAAAAAAAAATCTGTTTGGGAATGAAAAGTAAGACTTTTTCAAAATTTCTCATGCAAAAGAAATAAAAACTGTTTAGAAAAAGTAATTATTTTGGCTTCATTTCCCAAAATGAAATTGTGTTGCAAAGAATTGCCTGTGCTGCCTCTAACTCACGGAGATCCGGTAAGAACTGGCAGTGTGAAGAATGCTTTAAGTGAAAGCATGAATCAGTTACGAACTTGGCATTTTAGAAAGGATTTACGCAGGTCGACGGTCTGCTGGGAGACTGGTTAGATGAAATAGGTTAAGTCATAAGAAGATGGTGAGGAAAAATGTGACATGACAGATGAAATAAGTAGTTCTTCACAGGAGTCTTCCACTCTTGGTAGAAAATGGGATAGTGGAATTTTGCCTTGTGGAGTAAACCAGAGAATTTAAGTGCTCCTTCAAGTGCAGTGAGGCTTTTGAAAATATTAGAGCAAAAGATTCAAATTTCTGAAGTTGTGATTCATTCAACCTGCAACTCCAGGACAAAACATAAGTGAAATTTGAGCAATTTTGGACTCAGCACTTAGGTCCACAACCCAGTCTTGCATCTGACGCCTACTATTACTGAATCTACTCACGACTCTCTACTCATTCACCCTCATGTTCTTGCTGATTAGAAACACTTTGTTAAACATGGATTAGATGTTTAGCACTGCACAATGACTACAGCTTTTACCTTTCTGGAGGAGTTTGTTTTGGATATGAACCTGTGTCATTCTAGAGTTCTTGTTGGGCATCTCAATATGACATCTACAACTCGGGTCCATTTTTTCTTTAAAGGATCTTTACCATTTATGCCTCCAAAAGGGAAAGCAAATTGCCAACAATTGTAAACATACAAAATTATTCATATAGATCAATTCAGTTATGAAACTTATACTATTACAATAACAAAAAGAGAAGTAATATAAATGGAGATGTGAGAGCACAGAGTGCTTGCGAGGTTGACAGTGTCACCTATACCCAAGCTACTGGAGCAGAGCGATGTTGTAAATGCACACAGCAGTGAAGGAATCAGCAGGTCCCAGCATAGCTACATGAATGTTGGAAAAAGCTTCTGCTTTTGAGTGGGAAATCTTAGCTGATGTGATATGATACCATGAGATATTTTAATGCCCAAAGGAATAAAATTGGCCTATGCAGCACTGCGGTTATTTGGGAGAGTGATCGTACTATCTTTTTGACAAATGGAGTCCATCGGGTTCATAGTTATGGGTGATCAGTGAACTGCTTAGCCCAGTGCCTTCATTCCTACACCGTCGCTTTCTCTCAATCCCTGGAGAACTTCCCCTTTCTTCTTGGGTGAGCTTTGCTGTATTGCTGAATACAGCTTCCTTCACCAGGACTATATGAAGGGTTTCACTTCTGCCAGACATAGTTTTAAGGGTGAGCTAGCTGAGGTATGCCCGTGTGTCAAGTGTAAATGCTCAGTTATGTCCTGGTTCCTGTCCGGTTTCTGGGGACTGGCTTTGACCGGAGGCACCAGCTTAGAGTGAGATCTCAGCCCACTCCCTGAACGACCTGGGGGCATAACGATGCATTTATGTGTGATTATAACTCTTGGTTTTAAAATAATGTGGCAAGGCAACTTTTTTGTTACCTGACTCAAATTTTTTAATTCGTTCCTTCATTTTTCATCTTTCCCAACTATGGAGATGTCAAGATTTAATAATCTTTGAAACACTCTCCCTGTGGCACAGAATGTGGAAATATAAATCATACATGTGATGGAGCGCGCATGTGTTCGAGCATCCTGAACCGGACGTGCTGGCAGAAGTGTCCTGGAACTACCTTCCTCTTAATTCCTGCTTTTAGCTCACTTGCAAAGCTAATTGGATACAGTTTCTCCGTGTAAGCTGTAGCTTGGCTTGTATTTCTACTTTGTTTAATGACTAATCTCCTTCCAATCTATATATGTGTAATCAGGAGATGACCTAAGGCAGATAATGTGTCTGCTGCAAATGTTCTACTTGCAGCATGTTTCGCTAAGCAATAGCAAATCTGTTGAGAATTCCTGCCATGCAAATCCCTTTCAAAACACTTTTACTGAAGGAAAGAATACGTGTCAGATGGTGAATGGCTGCCTCCCCATTACTTACTGCCTTGATGTTTTCAAAAGCAGTTTCAGGGATACAACATACCCATGCTATATTTATCCATGAAGGTTTCAGCTTCTCAAGCTGCTGCTAATTTAAGTTTCAAAGAACTTCCTTTGGTATTAAGTAATTATTTATAGGTTGGTTAGATTTAAATAATTTGTCCTAAATCTCAGACCTGTCCTAAATCTTGTTTATTTTCGTTCCTGTTATCTTTCCTGTTTCTAACAAATGCAAATCTCCATATATCACTAAGATCTGCTCTACAGATTTCAAGTTGTTGTGTCTGTCTGTCAAATCTACATTTTTTTAACATCTGTCTATGTATGACTATGCAGACTCCAGAAAGGACAAGGGGTCTTGCTGAAGCAGTGACACAGTAGGCCTCTTTTTCAGTTAATATTTGGGAAGAGGAAACAAGCTTCTTTCATGGCTTTTTCAAGCATTTGATATCCATTAAGACCACTGCTTGCTGTTGCAAAATTGAAAAGCCTCAGGGACTTTTCTGCTTGTTTTGTGAAAAGTGACATCAAGACTATCCATCTGAGGGTCTTTTCATCATGGTCAACAGCCAACATTTAGCACCACCAATGCTGCCACCAGCGGCACTACCTTGGAGAAGAAATGCAAAGCAGAGCCAATGCCTGCTTGCCCTATGGGTGAATCTATTCCAAACCAGTAAGTTATGCCTGAGAAGGGGGACTGTCAAGTTGAATGAATCTGCCCATTGACTAAGGATGTGCTGTCTTTGTCAGGTGGTCAGGCCTCCCGTTACAGTGCCTGGTGTGATGTCCATGGCACAGTTGGTGCTAACAGAGGTCATGACCTCTCTAGTCAGGGAGAGGGCAGGGGATCAGCTCTGCCAGCCCAGGCTGAGGAGTGCCTCAGTACTGGTTCTTATGGTATTCCTGCTGCTGAGGAGCCCAGAAATGAGAGCAAATGACTGCACTAAGCTGCTGCACTGGGGGAAATACAGGGAGGTTTTTCACATGGTAGGCTGTTCAGCAAAGCCCCTAAATATACCCATATGGGGGAACAGCTGTCATCCTGACCCTGGCTATTTGTTTCCTTCTTGCCTGATTATTGCAGATTAATATGCTGCCTTTTTTCCCTCTGCAATATTCTGGGTGTGAGGGAGCATAGGAAACAGCATATCCTACCAAATAAAATGGTAGGGAATGGTTCTTGAATGCTTGATCATTCCTGTTGTATTGTTTGCCTACACTTTTTACATTGTAAATGCTCAGTAAGACCTTTGATCCCTAAGCTGGTCACATTAAGTTCATTGCTCAGGGTGAGGCCCTCCTGTGCATTCAGTGAAGTTATTGTATCTGTGGAGAAGAATTAAGGCATACAAGTTGCTTTGTGCAAACTAACCCAGGAGGATACATGTCTTCTGGAAATTAAGCTTCTATGTCTCTGCCTCAGCCGTGCCTCTGCAGAGGGAGCAGCATTGTTGTGCAGGCTGGCTGCTGCAGCTGAACCCAGCTTTGCCTTGCTGTGTTTGCCTAGCAGGGCGGATGCTAGGAGACGAGGGGAAAGCTGATAGGAGCTCGGACTGGTTTGCCTGTCGTGCATAAGATCCTTGACGAAACACAGGAGTCGTCATGCAGTGAAAAGGGAAGAAACTTGCCCTGATCTTTCTGTGCCGAAAAGGGAGGCTGTGACGGTCACTGCCAGCCCTTCCCGGCTGTTTCCATGCTGGATGATGCAGCGCTGTGCTGGAGGAGGAAGCGAAGAATCAGGGCGTTGACACACACACACTTACGGTGTGAACTTCCTGTAGCGTAGGAAAGGATGCTGCTGTCTCCCACAAAGCCTTCCACAAACCCTGTAGGAACAATTGCAACCACTCTTGACACGAGTAACCTTGAGCGACTGCGTAGCGGAGTCCACAGTGAATAGCTGCATTGTGAAGGGTTTGGCTTGCTTCCATTCTCACTGGTGTTTCAGAAAGAAGGACCTCAAGGTAAATGAAGATAAATAGAACCAGCACTATAATAAAGCAGACAATGACAAAGAGGTGTTGAGCAACAATCAAAAATCTATGCAGGGACCAAAAGTTTGCTGTCACTGATACATGCCCATTTCTGGGTTATTTTATTTGTGCAGCTAACTTTATAATACAGAAAAAGACGAAGTGCTGTTTTAGTGAAAATCTCCCTCTATCTTACCTATCATTTTACCCAAAAATAAAAGCATTAGCTATAGTATTTTTTCTCTGATTTTGAAAATTCCTTTGGTTTATGAATGATATTAAGATTATCTGTTCTGGTGATAAAACAATATTCTAATCACTTTTGAGAGAAACCAGCTGGAGAAGTATTTCTTTATTTACACCCCTTGCTGTAGAGGCTGCCACTCTTACCTTCTTTGATTAATTTACCAGCTCAACTAATCCAAGTGGCATTTCTTTGGTCATGCTTATAATTCCTTTTCTCCTTCATCGTGGGAAGGACCAAGACATAGGCACAACCTGCCTACATGAGGAAGCTGCATGGTCCGGTGATATGAGAGAGAGTGCAATGTGTAATCGCTGTTAATGGGGAGGCCAGATTCCTGAGCTCCTTCCCTGGCAAATCCGTTCTGGAAAATGGCTGCTTAACTCAGACCAGCATCTTTGGTGCAAAGAATTTATTTTTTCACTTCACAGGCATAGAGTGCATGGACAAAACAGCCTATAAAGACACATTTTGCACTGTTGTCCTTTACAACCTGTGATAATTATTTTCCCTTGTCATTCCATCTTTCATTGAGTAGGACAAGACTACACGTTACAATTATTTTTAAAATACCTGCCAGTGTGATGGCCCTCCCTCCCCCTGGCAGCCACTGACAGCTGACTCATGCTTCTCTCCTAGGGAATGACAGCCTCAAGGTTTTAGTTCCTGTCTTGATTCTGGCTCAAGTTTAGGAAAATATAATTTAAGCTATACAGAGGAATTTTCTAGTGAATAGCTTATCCTTCCTTCTTCTACTGTCTTCCAGTTCAGTTTTATCTTTGACATTTCTTTATTTCTTGTTTTTCCTCTTAAATCAAGGGAGGATACAAATTTTGTGCAGATGAGGTAACAATGACCAGGAGAATTGAGATGCATGTGTTCTTTTTTAAAACAAATTAACAAATATATCACTCTCATGTTTCTTAGCATCCAATGTTTTGCAGTAAATTAACTAATAGTTTTGTAGTATGGTTCGCTAAATTATCATGCCCACCTATAGTCGCTTGCTGTCTTACCCAAAGAATGAGTGGAAATACAAAAATGAACTTTTTGTCCATGTCATATATGTGGTTTTATCAAAATGAAAAAGAGACAAACAGCTGCAAAAAGAGAATACATTTTTCAAGCTTAAGTAATTTGTAGAGTGGCTACACTTATGTAAGTTACCTATGTAAGTTACATTTGTATGTTACCACTTATTTACATCAATTTATGCCTAAAATTAAAAAAGAAATCTGTAATTTAATGCAGCATCTACTCTTGCCTAGCATTATGACTTCAACTGTGTAAGCCGTCCTTTTTCTATTAAACAAGCTAATCTCTATCTGCTCTTCTATTCTGGCTGCACAAAGCCTAGTTTATATAGGAAATGAGTTTGAAAATTTTCTGTAATCATTGCACAGTAATCACGTTGGTAACTACGTGGATAATTAGAGATATGTTTTGTTCCCCTAAGAGGTGCATAAGGTAGTGATTAAAGCTAACATATACCAGGAGGATGCAGCCTCTCTATATCAAGCTTTTTATAAGAAGAGATTATAACCACCTCCACAATTTAACCGCAGAAACACACTTAAAATGTGTTTGATGTTTCATGCAATAAGTTTATATCCTTCTTATAGACAATAAAATTAGTAATTAAAAATACTACTACCCATTACAGGACAGACAACATGTTACAAGTATGTACTTAAATTGCATTAAAGCACTTGATGTGTAGGTAAATCACATAAAGTGATAGGTCCTCATATGCTTGTGTACACTCACCTTCAGGTACAAATAGGGAATTCAGTGCATCTGTTCTAATTCAGGCACTTTATGCTAACAGTTATTCTGATTTTAGAGTAATACTGCTAACATAAGAGCAAAAAAAACTTGTAAGACAACTTCAAGACTTGGTTGGTAACTAGCTGCACACTGAAGGCCAAGGCTCTGCTCTGAGGCTATCACTGTTCTCTAAACAGAAGTATAGCTCCATATGTGGTAGATACAGTGCCATCCCTTTACTCCTCCTGTAGCCTGCCTCGAGCTGTAGTGGATACTCTGCCTTTAAACATAAGCCTCTTCCCTAAATTTGGACAAGGCCAACTAGCGTTTAGCTACTTGATAAACTTCAGATAAGCTCATAACAACCAAGGGATTACAATTATTGTTTAATCATGTGTCAAAATGAAACAAGAAGAACAATAATAGTACAGCAGCTACCATAGTTTCCCTTCATCTAAGCAGAGCCAGTACTGTCTACTATGAAAAGTGCATTTTTCCTGTGTAGTACTCACTCACATGAAGTAGCATGTGAGGGGTATAATGGCTAAAAAGGGGAAACGTGTGCATATCAGCCTAAGTGCTGCTGTTGGGGCCAAATTCTGCCCCCCATTACAGTCCTAGTAAGCCCAGCAACTGCACACAGACCTCTAATTCCTCCTGTTTGTTCCCTATGCAGTGTCTGTCAGTGGACAGGCACTTCAGAGAGGCATCCAGTTGTGCTGGTTACCTACAAAAGGCATAGGAGCCATAATGGTGCCATCCATAATTCCCCGACCCCCATATCAGCATGCAAAGCAATCTACACTTCTATAAATGAAATACCCCTCAAAATATATATTTTTATTCCAGATTTCATGAGTGAGTTTTGCCAATACATGCAGAATTTATGCATACAAATACCTAAGTCGTCCCCCCCTTCCCCCCCCCCCCCCCCCGTTTAAAATTATTGTAATTATTTTTATGGAAGATTTTACTTGTTTTTCAACTTCACTGTTTCAAAATGTGGTTATCAATCTGACATCTTTTTGGCAACTTGCCCCTATAGTCACTGCATAGTCTGGACATTTCCATGATTTATCAGCATACCGCCACAAACGTATTGAGTCTACACGACTGAAATATACACACTGAGTAATGCCAAAGTATTTACTGGCACTGGCAGTACTTGCTACTGTCAGACTTGGAACCAGAGTCTCTTCTTTAAATTAATTTTAACTTTACCTGGAGACGTGGTAGCTACCATAAGACTTCTAGCACTGTAGCTAAGACTGTGGAATTATCTGTTTACCACAAATATTTCTGGAATTTACTCTTTCTCAAAGACATTGTTACTTCCAGGTTTGTTTATGGCTCGGTAGAGCATGTTATGAAACTATATAACACAGGAAGAATTTTCTTTAGCTTCCTTCGTGAGTCATCTGTTCTCTAGAAGGACACGTATCCTTTGATTTGTTTCAGTGCAGGAAGGAAAGGCTTTATGCTTTAAGGTTCATGCATTGGTTACAAAATTGTGGGTGCTTTTTCATTTATCTAAGCACAATGCCTTTTTCCCCTTAATTTCAAGAATTCAAACTCACAGTCAGAAAGCGTTAGCACTAATTAGTTTGTGCTTGTTTTCATTCATATCAGCTGGATAAATGCACCTTCAGTTCCTTTTTGTGTGATCTTAACCTGCCTATGTTTCTATTTCCTTCTGTGTAAAAATATGGAAAACTAAACATCCTTAACCCCTGTGACTCTCTTCAGGGTAAATAGCCAAAGGATCTGTCAGTCTCTTTAATGCTTCTCCCATATCATAGGCAACCTTCAGGCAGCATACCTGCCTGTGGATAACAGCGTTGCCTAATGCTTAAGCTGTCTGGTCCTTTGTGTTCCAGAGATGCCCTATAGCTGTACCTGGGGCTGTACAAGTTCAGCTCACCATCTATGCAGTCAAAACATTTGGTCAGGAAAGGCAGCCTCAAGGTATCCCTGGCAGTCATACTCGATAGTCCTACTATAGTGGATACCACATAAACACTTGAGATATAGATAGGTTCACATTTGCACTGTTGCCTTCTAGAAATATCATATGAAAGAATACTTATTTATTTAAAAATCTCCATGAGACAACAACAAAGTTGTTTCTTGGCTTTTATAAACAACAACAAAACAAACCCCAAAGCTTTCTTTCTCTTTAAAGGAGTTGTTCCACATCCCATATCTTTAGTCCAAGAATGCAGAACAACCCATAATACATTTTCACTGGAGTGTAGCTCCCTATGTATTAATTTGTTTGGTTAGTAAATAAGAAAGGGTATTTTTCCAAGGAAGGAAAGACTGAATTTCCAGGCCCAGGGTAACTGCTGCTCTGAATATTTGAATTCCCTTTTGGGAACTCATTATGTGATTTAGGAATTCTTGTCTTTTTTTGTCAAGGTCGAGAGTATATGAATTAATGAGAACTAAAGCCACTGAGGCCATGAGGGAAAATTTCTTTCAATTACAGTGAGAGTGCTCCTCAGTGGGCATGTATATGTGAAAATATTTGATAACAGTAACATATATTGAATGTGGAGCTGTCTTCCAAGCGAAGCAGTGCAGGTCTGTGAGATGAGGGCTCTTGTTCTGCTCTTACAGTGCTCTCATACAAATGCTCAAGGGCTGTATAAAATCACAGCCCCACCTGCTTGTAGGCTTGAAGCAAAAAATACCTTAGCAGATCAAGGCTCCTTTTCTCCCCGTCCTGTACAGTATACCTCACCTTAGGGTGTAACTTCTCCAGGCAGTCACTGTCCTCTTCCCTGTATGTGAACGTAAGTACTAAAGCCAGTGGTTTCTATATATCCCTGAATTCGGCTCTCCCCAGCTGGCTGAGTGCTAAATACCAGGGTGGGTTCGTGTGCGCCAGCCTTTTACAAACAATCCCTTGAGAAGTTGCAGCCAGGGTGTGCAAAGCAGGAATGAGTGATCCCCAGCGTGCACAGAAAGGTAACAGAGGAAACAGTAGATCTTTCTGAAGGATTTTTAAGCTCTTTCCTGAAGCAATAACCAAGTCTAAGCACCAAAAAAAGACCCTGAGGAGTGTTGTCTCATGAGCGTTATAACCTTAAAAAATTATTGCATATGGTATCTTTTCTCTTTCTCACAGGTCACAGTTAGACACCTGCAAAGGGTGACTTGATGAACATCTACTTAAGAACAGTTGGAGCTGAAATTATAGGGAAGTTTTGAAATGCAGTGCTTGATGACTTTTTTGCCTCAGTCTTTAATAGTCAAGCTAGTCATCCTCGGGGTTTTCAGGCCCCTGAGCTGCGACATCGAGATAGGAAGCAGAATGAAGTCCCAGTTGTTGAAGAGGTGGCAGTCACTGACCTGCTCCTCCACCTTAATGCTCACAAGTCCATGGGGCCAGACGGGATCCACCCGAGGATAATGAGGGAGCTGGCAGAGGAGCTTGCCAAGCCACTCTCCATCATTTATAAGCAGTCCTGGTCAACCGGGGAGGTCCCAGATGACTGGAAGTTAGCAAATGTGACGCCCCTCTACAAGAAGGGTCGGAAGGAGGATCCGGGGAACTACAGGCCTGTCAGCCTGACCTCGGTGCTGGGGAAGGTCATGGAGTAGATCATCTTGAGTGCCATTATGTGGCACGTCCTGGACAACCGGGGGGTCAGGCTCAGCCAGCATGGGTTTATGAAAGGGAGGTCCTGCTTCACTAACCTGGTCTCCTTCGATGCCAAGGTGACCCGCTTAGTGGATGAGGGGAAGGCTGTGGATGTTGTCTACTTGGACTTTAATAAGGCCTTTGACACTGTCTCCCACAGCATTCTCCTGGAGAAGCTGGCTCCTCACAGCTTGGATGGGTGCACTCTACGCTGGGTGAAAAACTGGCTGGACGGCCAAGCCCAGAGAGTGGTGGTGAATGGAGTCAAATCCAGTCGGCAGCCGGTCATGAGTGGTGTTCCCCAGGGCTCAGTCTTGGGGCCGGTCCTGTTCAATATCTTCACTGATGATCTGGATGAGGGGATCGAGTGCACCCTCAGTACGTTTGCAGATGACACCAAGTTGGGTGGAAGTGTCGATCTGCTGGAGGGTAGGAAGGCCCTACAGAGGGACCTGGACAGGCTGGATCGTTGGGCTGGGGCCAACTGTATGAGATTCAACAAGGCTAAGTGCCCGGTCCTGCACTTGGGTCACAACAACCCCATGCAACGCTACAGGCTGGGGGAGGAGTGGCTGGAGAGCTGCCTGGCAGAAAAGGACCTGGGGGTGTTGGTTGACAGCCGGCTGAACATGAGCCAGCAGTGTGCCCAGGTGGCCAAGAGGGCCAATGGCATCCTGGCTTGTATCAGGAATAGTGTGGCCAGCAGGACTAAGGAGGTGATAGTGCCCCTGTACTTGGCACTGGTGAGGCCGCACCTTGAGTACTGTGTTCAGTTTTGGGCCCCTCACTACAAGAAGGACATTGAGGTGCTGGAGCGTGTCCAGAGGAGGGCAACGAAGCTGGTGAAGGGTCTAGAGCACAAGTCTTATGAGGAGCGGCTGAGGGAACTGGGGTTGTTTAGTCTGGAGGAGGCTGAGGGGAGACCTTATCGCTCTCTACAACCACCTGAAAGGAGGTTGTAGCGAGGTGGGGGTCGGTCTCTTCTCCCATGTAACAACCAATAGGACAAGAGGAAATGACCTCAAGCTGCACTAGGGGAAGTTTAGGTTGGATATTAGGAAAAACTTCTTCACTGAAAGGGTAGTCAGGCATTGGAAGAGGCTGCCCAGGGAAGTGGTTGAGTCTCCATCCCTGGAGGTATTTAAAAGAAGGGTAGACGTGGTGCTTGAGGACATGGTTTAGTGGTGGACTTGGCAGTGTTAGGTTAACGGTTGGACTCGATGATCCTAAGGGTCTTTTCCAACCTTAATGATTCTATGATTCTGTGATTCTATGATATGGCAGTGTGAACTAAAGGATGACTCTGCTGTATTTGGCTTCTTTCTTATTATGCAAAGACAGAGGAAGCTGTTGTTTTTGTGTGTCTTCTCTTATTCTAAAGGGATCAGCAAATATCTGATACTTCTGAAAAAGAAAATGGTCTGCTGAAATAGATCCACTTTTAGTGACCGGTGTGTCAGTTACTTTACAATACACAGTAGCAACCCAAGATGGTAAGTGATGAATAGCATGAGCACCTCAAACAGCAAGGAAAAGGTATGCATATATAGGTTGCAAATTCTGGTGATTTTCTGGTGGAGGAATAAATATTCCTCCCCTTCTGATTGGTGTTTTTGGACTTTTTAATTGCCATGGAGACTTGTTTCCACCTGACTCATACTGTGGATCTGCACATCCATTTGAACAAAGGAAGAAACAAAAGGAAGCAGACCAGTGACTTGGCCAATCCTGTGGAGGACACCTCAGTATTTGGAAATTTCTCCGTGGCAGCCTTTGGCAAGAATACATGTGGCACATGAAACAATCCAAAGTATATCAGCCTTATTCTGCAAGATCAAGTTCCTTGTGCATTTTAAGTGCTGAGGTGTCCCACAGTCTCTCACCTCCATGGTACACAAAGGTATGGTGCCTTTTCTTTTGTTCTGGTGAAGCACAAATATTTGCACACAGGAAAATGCTTTAGCTCTGCAGACCAATACATCAGCCATCTGCCTAGAAAAGCCAACGCCTTTCTGCACTGAGACGGATACATAAGGGAGGATCCTGTTCTGTCAGTTTTCAGATTCCTGTGCCTCACCTCACTGACGTTAAGTCCACGTTTGTTTGATTACCCTTGGTCTGATTACAACAGATAAGTCCAGACACTAAAGCAGGCATAGATATGTGAACAAGTGGCAATAAAGTTTGCTTCCCAGAATGTGTTGTGTTCGTAGCAAAGGCAGAACTCAGAGAAGTTTTTTATACAAAAACATGGGCTTCCACAAGTGATGCTATATTATGCTCATGTTAATATTAGCATCCATACATGTAGTATACAGGTTATGAAGCACATAGAGGTTATAAGGTTATAAGCACAGTCTACAGTTAAGCATACATAAGCACAGTTATAAGCTCGCAGTCTACACAGGTAGGCTTTCTCAGCTATTGGCCCTTATATTGTGACTGAATTTATTCTCTGTGAAACAAATGCTGCTCTTGCATTCACATTTCAGCCTTTTATTCTCTTCCTTCAGCTCTAACCCAAATAGCAGAGGTCAAATAAACCTGGTTGGTTTCATTCAAGTTAACCAAGCAACAAGAGGAACAGTTTCCCTCTCTTAAGAGAGGGAAGTAAAGAGTGTGAATAAAAATCTGCCCACTAATATCATGAATAAAGCTGTGTGGCATGCAAGCAGACAAGAAGGGAAGAAAAGAGGGAGTAGTGTCTCATTACATTCATTTCAGAGCAAAGAAGGGGGAAGAATCATGTTTTGTCTGCCATTGCAGAGACTACGGACATATCTTATCCTGAGCAATGAGACTTCAATCTGAGATCTGAGATTCTGTTCCATCAGGAGAGATATTACCTGGCAAAATAATCTTCACAGAGGAGAAGGCAGAAAGATAGTAGCAGTTGTAAAATTAAGGATGAACGTGGAACTAAGCTATGAATGGAAAAATATGTGTGCAACATACAGGGTGGTTTCTACCTGAATATCTAGCTCCACCAAAAGGACTGGATCTGAATCTTTAAGAATCACAAAGATTTAGTCCTGTTTCTCAAGGCTATGGCTAAGAACAGATTTCAGCCTGGTACCTATGGGGATTTGAGAAGGAAAAGAAAAGGTGAAATCCCCTTTAGTCACTTTGCAAAGTAGATTTCATTGGACACAGAGAAATTCTTGTGCCTGTGACATTTCTGGAAAGTGGCTGCTGTCTGCTTGGATGAGTGGTTTGTCAAAGCTGTCAAAAACTTCTGCAGTGGAAAGTACTGTTCTAAATTACAGATGCAACCATTATCAACAATACCTTCAGAAATTAATCCAGATTTTCTTCAAATGTGAAAATAACATGCATTGCAGTATAAAATATAAAGCCTAGCTTTTGTTCAAGAATGAGTCAGTGATGATTGTATTGTTCTGAAAATTTTGTTATTTATAATATAGTATTATATTTAATTCACATAGTTTATTTTGTGTCTGCTGGCTTAATATCAAATGCCCAAAATAAGGAGAACAACAGTAGACTTCTGGCCCACGGCTTGCATTACTTGTTTCTTCCACAATCCCAATAAGTGATAATTCTAGCATTTATTTTCTGTTACAGCACTGTCAGTCAGACTATGGGGTTTATCATTCCTGAGCCCAGGCAAGTTCTGGGCTGTGGTCCTGAATCACAGACCTGGGATTCCAGCTTTGTGGGTTCTTGACAGCCATCTTTTTGCTTATGAATGGATCCACTAAAAGAAGTGACCCAAACGTAATCCCTAAGCATGAGAATGTTTGTGTAAAATAATAGTCAGCATACAACTTTCAGATCAAGCAAGTTGACATCTATCTGCTCGTAGTTGAGTAGAGCATAGGATATATACAGGAGTTCAGTGTTTCTGTAAGGCCAAGATGTACTTGATTTGAGTATCTAGTCTTTTAAGTTGATACCCTACCTGCTGCATCATAGATGCTAAGATGGAAGCATGATGATACTATCCATTTTAATATAAAACTGCACCAGTGAAAGTAAATATATACAAGTCTGTATCTTATTAGCAATTGCTATCAGCAGTGAAGAATGAATAAACTTGATTTTGACTGAGTGGGGTAGCCAATATGCGTCATCTTCAGAGAAAGCAGAGCAAAGACTCAGGATTTTTCAGGACAGTAAATTCCCTGAGGGCAACCACAGGCATGAGATGTGGGTTGAGTTTGGTAACCTTATCTCAGAGCAAGTACAGTGTGTCCTTGTATCTAGGAATAGCTCTTGCACGTTAGCTATTCACTTGCTGTGAGGGCCACCCCTCATCTCTATAACCCTGCCAGTTTAAACTGTAAAGTAAGACCCTGCTGCTGTGAATTATATTGCTTTTGCAATTTTGTTCCAGTCAGTTAAACAAGCAGGTCTTGTTTTCTATTCACTGAAAGTAGTGACTTATATTTTTAGCTGATAATTCTCTAAAAGCAGTTAAGTTATAAATCCAGCTAAATAATCCCACTGAGTTGGGACTGCTTACTTCACAGAATGGTTGAGGATGGAAGGCACCTCAGGAGGCCACCTGGGCCAACCCCCTGCTCAAGCATGCCCACCTAGAGCCAGTTCCCCAGGACTGTGTCCAAATGGCTTTTGAATATCTCCAAAGATGAAGACTCCATCACCGCCCTGGGCAACCTGTGCCAGCTCTTGGTCACTCTCACAGTAAAAAAGTGTTTCATGATGTTCAGATGGAACCTCTTGCATTTCAGTTTGTGCCCACTGCCTCTCGTCCTGTCACTGGGCACCAATGAAAACAGCCTGGCTCCATCCCCTTTTCACTCTCCAGGTATTTATATACATTAATAAGATCCCCCCTGAGCATTCTCTTGCAGAGTTACATTGATGTGACATTGGACTGTGTTTGTGGCTTCCCTTCCTTTAGTATAGAAATGTATTAACGTTTCAGTGTGAAGAGTGACAGCCATTAGCACAAAAAGGACATCATCCCTGGGTTTGGGCTGTATATATGTGCATGTACCTACTTAACAGGAAAGAAGAATTAAAGTCCTTATCCACAGTATAATCCCAGAGGATCCCTTAGCATATTTATGCTCTTCAGCATTTGTATGTGTGAGGATGCCATTCTTTCACTGAAAGACTGATGGAATATCTGGACTGACTAGGGTAATCCATGAAAGGAGTCTTTTATGGCAGACACTGTCATCTTTGCAATTCCTGTAACAGTAGTAGTAGTAGGCAAGGAAACAAGAATATCATGGACAAAGATGTAATTACTAGAGTTAAAGGGAGGGGAACAGGTTTGTTTTGCAGCTGCTCTCCAGATCTGAAATGGAAAGGTTTTGTTTCACACTGGAATGAAAGCATAGCCATGCAAATACTTCCACAAGTGCAGCCTTCCCTCAAATATCCACCCAGAGCCTGAAACCTTAGTCTTCTGAATCTTAAGTAGGTGAAGCAGACTTTGGCTAATAGTGTAACTATCCCGCATTTGATTTCCTGCCTGAGTTAGAGCAGAGGTTGTTTCAAGCCAATGTCTCCTGTGATCTCGGCTGATGTTGAAAGTGAATGTAAGGAGGGAAAAACATTCCCCTGCAATATGACAGCACAGATCCACCCCTTTCCACCTAATCTTTTGGTAACATTTTTAGTCTACCATATTTAAGCATTTCCTATTTTGTGCTGTGCTTCTCTCGACCCTACTTTGAGAGTGCTGCCATGGCTATCCTGTGTCATCTCTGGCAGCTAGTTCACATCGCTTTCTCCTGAACATCTCTGGCATGCTCAAAAAGGGGTATGCCCACAGACTGGGAAATGTTGCCAAATCTGGAATAGATATGGACATAAATGAGTAGAGCTAAACACATCTCAAAGGAATGTGATTACCGGTTTAATTTTGTTTCTAGCATTTTCCCATAGGTTAAAAAATCATTTAACTAATTATGAAGACAATATACTGTTAATGACTAATGCAAGATATTTTTTTTTTCCCTTAGTGTACAGGTCATTTATCACCACTCTGTTGGAATATACTCTTATATCCAAATTTTACGTAGTTATGGAGAAATAGATAAGCACAATATAACTCATTCATGACAAATTAATACTAGGTATAGTAAATTAGCAAAGCTGTCCTGCAAAGATCCTTCCTTCATCTTTCATATGTGTATTTAGGCAGCATCATAGGAAATGGCAGGTGCTTTGCACCTAACATAACATACGTGCTTTTACTGCAGATGAATTGCTTACTGTCTTGTTCTAATGAAAAAGCATATTGCTGGGATAATGAACTATTGCAACTGACTTCAGCTTTTTACTCAAAACAGGCATCAGCCTTTGCATACGGTGATCTTGGGGAAATTTTGTGAAGACTTTGTATGTACAGATCCCCTCACTAAGCTGCCACCATGATAGGATGGTGGGATGCTACAGAAAAAAAGGGAATGACCTGGGATGAGCTTCACATGACTCAAGTGCCATTTAAATGAAAAAAGCTAGGACAAGCCTGCTCATTTTTCCCATACCAGACTTTACAAGCATCACTTAGCCTCAGGTGTGGAGTTCTGGGACTATCCCTTTCCATCTCTCTTGCTTCATTGTATCTTTATCATAGCAAAAACCTGTAGTTGCTATTTGATGATTATCACTTCACTGAGACCACATGCTCGGTGTGGAATGTCTGTTCTGTTCTGTTTTCAGCTATCAATCAGAACGATAGTTAAAGAATTATACAGAAGAAAGCTAAGCCCAGATCACTGATTTTTTTCTATATAAGCTATTCCAAAATCTACAGGAAAAGCCTTCCTGTCTGATTTGCCAGCAAAGTTTCTTTTCCTTTAACGAGAAATAAGTGCATAAAGCAGAGTTACACTAGTGACTTACAAGCTTCTTGCAATAAAAATAAAAATCAGGAGCTGAGATGCAGCTATTAACTTATATAACAAATTGCAAATAGACAGCAAAAAGATGAGTTATAACTCCTGGTCAGAAGTCATAGCTGACTTAACGAAATCATAGCTGGATCGATAAAACATAGCTCAAATTTGCTGCACCTTAAACCTTCACTTTCAGTTATTCAGATAACTAATTTCAAAGAAGTGTTTAATAGATTTCTCCTCTTGTTTTTCAAATGGATGCAATAGTCTTTCTATGTTTGTTTTTCAAATAGTACATATAAATTTCTTATGAACTCTGATATATCAAAGCTGCTTGGTAAGAGTTCAAAATGATAGTAGAGACAGAAGGTTAACTAAAATACTTTAAAATGTTAGGTTTCTAGTGCAGCTTCACCTCGTAGAGGCTATGGTCATTTCACTGTTGCTGGTTACAGTTCTGTCTGAATGAGGCGTAGTGCTTTCTTCATGTTCTCTATTACTGAAAGAAAAATAAATAAGAACTGTAAAAAAGCACTAAAAGTGCATTTGTACAATTAAAAAACCCACCTAGTTTGATTAGTAAATTGTTCACATTAAAATTAATTTATGGTCACACATTATATTTTAGAGCTTTCTATTGTGAAAATTCTCACATTGATACTAAAGCAGAAGGTAAAAATTTTCATGAATCAAAGTGTTTAACTTAAAGGGATTTGACAAGGCTCCTTTCAACTCCCTCAGTTCTCAACAGCAAGCCTGGTAATCAGATGTGAAGTACATATTTGTGGTGAGATACTGCATTGGTGTTAGATAGATTGTATAGAGAAAGGACTAGCTCAACCTGAAAAATCACATTCCTTTCTGAAATATGGGTGTTAGGTGGTACCCCGGTAACCACCAGCATTTCTTTTCTGATTCCCGCCCACCACTGGCTGTTTACGTTGCACAGTTGGATACCTTTGAGCTTAGTGACTTTCACCATTCTCCAACAAACTGCTCAGATCTTGATCCTGAAAGTTCTCACCCGTGATCTTTCAACTTGTCTTACCTGAGTAGTCCCAATAAATTCAGTGGGACAATAGGTGTGCTTAAGTATTTTGCTAGAACAGGTTAGACTATTATAGTTTATTGCAAATGCTCACACACAGTCCTTATTCATTACTTTGAGATCTTAATGGGTTCTCAAGCACAAATGATTGGGATGGGGTGTATCTGGCTGCTTACAATCTGAAATGCAAAATAACACAATGAAGGGGGCACTTACAGAATGGTATGTCTTGTGGTTCGTAAGTGTAAAGCCGGTTGGAGTATCTTCCTGTGATATCAGCTCTTACTGTGAGAGATGGGTCTGAAAAAGTAATTGTATTAAACACTGCTTTCCATTCCCACAACAGCTGAGGGTGCTACTTTGACAGCCCTGTTTCTGAGGTGTTCTGATTTCATCAACGAGGCAATTACGAGGCCTTTACGCTCTGTTCCAACCAGCTGCTCTTGAAGAAATCCTGAACAAAAGCTAATGCTCATTTTTATATTATGCAGCTATTTTTAAGTGATAGATTACACATGTATTTCATCCATATTTAAAGAAAAATATCCTGTTTTACAAGTTCTGGGGTTACATCAGGGGAGGCCAGTTTGACTGGATGCACACATAGTGAGGGTCATGTGTACATAATGCGATATTAGCATGACCTACCTAGAGCCTTCAGAATGAAAATCTTGTGATCCTTAATGTTTCCATCATAGGAGCAAGTTGTTGTGGACATCTCCTCCCATTACTGCATTGCTCTCTGTCTGAGTGTGGGCTTCATCTCACCTAACTTTGGATGCCACCACAGAGATAGTCACTCTAGGCTCCCTGTACAGGCACTCTGGGGCATGATTCATTTGCTCTATAGCAAAAGTCAGCTTTATAATGGGATAAATCATTCCTTAGATGCCACTGAGTATTGACTGGCTCTGTGGTAATGTCCACACTGTAGACATCTACATTCGGTCAGATATTTGACTATTTTCAGTAAACTTTGTCTTATAAGCAAGAAGCATGGAGAGCAAAAGCCCAGATGCTAACAGACATTTAAACGTCTTGCTCCCAAACAAAAATTAGGTACCCTCCAGAACATATCTGTAACCTGAGGAAGTTTATGAGGATCAAAGCCTGCAACAGAGGGAGAACTGAACTCAGATGTGCCAATTTCCAGACTAATACCGTGGTAATGATAAATGTTGAGCTATTTTCTTTTTGCAAAATGAATCATTTTGATGTTCCCAAAGGAGGACACTGGCATAGATTTAGATGTCACATCTTTGAAGATGATACATAAATATTGTACATACCTACAAACATGATTCGAGGCACATATTGTCCATCAGGTGACAGGTTTTTATCTGCGGTTTCATGCTGGTAGAGAAATTAAAGCTAATTATTAAAATATTTCTGTAAATTTTGATGAAGTAGTACCACCTGTGAGTAGTCTTGTAGCAGAGAACAAAACCAAAAAAGGTACTACTTGTGTGTTTATACACATGCACAAATGCCTGTACTTACATGTTACTGAAATGCCAGAGATATTTAGCTACAATGACATGAAAAAGCAAGACAAAGAAAGAGAAAACACAAGCCAAAAAAAAGATACAAGTCAAACTTCCCCAAACCCTTCATACCATGAGATTCAGCATAACGAAGTTATTTTGGGCCATTTCCTGTATCTCTTCATTTTCTGCAAAAGCTTTCTTCAGTGCTAGAAAAGACACGATCATTTTGAAGTCCATCTCAAATACTGCCTTTCCTTCTGCATTTAGGCACCACGTTGGCTGGAGACTGCCCACATTGTTCCTGTCTCTGCTGATTCACATTCCTGAGGAGACACTTAAGGGCGCTATTGCTGCTTTTTGGTTTTTTGACCCATGTCAGTACCACTTCCCAGCTATGAAAATGGAAGCTCTCTTCTGTTATTTATGAAGTCTGTCTCAATGGATACCATGTCTCAGCTTGACAAAAGTGCATTGTTCTCAGAAAATTCTTATTAGAGCGATTTCAGCAGCCCTGTCCTCATCTCCTTCTCTAGTTACCACTTCAGGAGAGCCAAACAATATTAAATCTGTTCAATGAGTCGGTAGCAAATCTGTATCTCTTAATTTAAACTGATGAGTGCTGCATTAGGGATAGCAGGAGAGCAGAACTGAGTATTTTTCATGTTCTTTGCTGGCTAGTTTCATAGTGGAGTTTTTGTAAATAACAGTAATGAATTCATAGCTTTTCAAATACATTTTCATTTACCTATTTCTTTAAGTAATTTTCAGTAGATGCAAGGTAAATATATAGATAGATGCAGTTTCTTATAAAAATATTCACAAAATTTTAACACTCAAAAATATCAAAATTACCTTGGCAGTATTGACAGTCTTCCAAATGATGAATTACCATCAGTGGCTTGTTACTTTATTAATAATAATAAAACATGTAGTTAGATCATTTGACAAGTATGCAAATGGGTGATTTTATTAGCAGACTGGAAAAGGCAAATTACATTTCATCTGATGTTAACCCACAGTAAAACCATACAGACATTCTGTAAAGAATTACAGACATTTCTGAGCAAGGGAAAAAACTCATAACTCCTTCATAAAAGAAAAAAAAATAGAGAAATAGAGTTTCTATATCTAAATATGTTTTCTAAAGTAAGAAATTCCAGAAGAAAGAAACAATAGAGCCATCATCATTTCATTCCCAGTTAATATATAATCAAACTGAAGAGGTATTTAATACCACTTAGGTGTGATGTTCTGCATGTTTAAGAAAATAAAAATAATCTGTATGAACTGGAATAAAATAATTTTTATAAAATTGGGTTTATCATCAAATACTTCCCATGAAAAGTTTCATGTTTTAAGCTTTCTTGAACAGATAAACAGTAAATTTTTTTTTTCTGTAAATAGTTTGGTAAAGTATCAAAATTTTTTATTCTTGGATGTCAAAACATAAAACAATTCTGTGCATTTTCTCCTGCATTTTTTTACACTACTGTTACTGTTCAGTACATCAGTTACTAATGCTTGATCTGCTGTCACTGTCAAGAGTTGTTCAGTTCCTAGCCATTTTCATATAGGGTACATGAAATTAATTGCCTTTTATTTTAAAAATAATTTGCCTTCGATTTAACAACAGCTTGTGCTACACTATTATGATCTAAAATGAACTGTAATAGAGACTTAAATGAGTATTGTTATGAATTGTCAAATATATTTTCAGCTGAATCACAGAGAAGATTCAGATTGGAACTTTCTACTAGGACAGTGAGAAACTGTGAGTACATCATGCACATATGCCAACTAATAAAGTGTTGGGGAAAGTATCAGAGGCAGTAGATCACCATGCCAGAGCAAATGTAACTGATTTCCAGCTGTTGATTAAGGAAGTAATCAGAGGAATAATGACATATATACATATATTTTTAAAAAGTTGTATTTTTAAAATTATAATAGCTATTTATCATTGCTTATTCAAATTACAGCACTTCTGTTGTGACAAAGAAACAACAGTGTTAAACATAGACTCGCCTATTGGCCCATGATGTTGCTTCAGAATCATAAGACCCCTGCAACAACTTTTATTTATAGACACTAAATCTGTTTCATTTAACTGGGTGGTCTGCAGATCAGCTGTCATGGTGTTTCTTTGTTCTGTTACATTACAGTATACTCAGGCATGACTGTCTGATGATAAGCAACTTTGTCTTTTAATCTCTTACCTTTTTTTTGCTTGATAAAGCCCTTCTTCATAAGTTTGTACCCAGGTAATTTCATCTCCCCACCCTAGAAATATAACAAAAGGATTAACTGGTGGACAGGTAAATAACTCATAACTAATTACATTTTTTATATTTATCAGTACTTGTACACAAACAGGATTTGGGGTTCTTTTCAGTCAAAGTTTCCCAAATGTTGTGGATATACTAATTCTATATCTCCTGATAGGTGCACTGGTAGATTAAAAATCAAAACAAAACACCAAAAAAAGCCTCAGCTGGTTGAGTATCCAGTTCAAGTCCCCTAGCAGACCTATTAGATCCCTTTCTGAACACTCAGAGGTCCCTAAATCAGCACCCAAATCCTTTATATCTTTATATTATCTGCTCCGTATTTCATGTAGACCCTGAGGCTTAAAGAGAAAGTTGGCTTATAAAGTTAGAGAGAAAAATAAAATATGACAGTTCAAATAAGATCGACTTTAATATAAACGTTGTTAGAGTAGACTTGAGTTTTAAACTTAACTCTCAAGCCATGAATTTCAATCCCTGGCATTGCAAGTACTTATAATTTAATAAAAGAGTGGCTGTTAAACAAAAATCTCCACCTAACCAAAATCCTAATGAATCATCAACTTCATAGCTCATCCATAGCTGGCGATACACTGATCTCAAAAAGCAAATTGTCCCATTGTTTTCATGCCTTCAGATCCCAAAAATGCCAGCCCCTGTGTAGCAGATTCCTGCCTCCCAGGCAGTGTTGCTCCATTCATGATGGCCCTCATGGGAATTGTAGAACAGCTTCTGGATCTGGACCGGGTTAAGGCTCTGTTTCTTCTGTGCTGTCTGGACAGTGCTTGGACCAGCCCTGGTTATGCAGAGACTTGCTGTTAGCTTTCTCACAAGACAATTGCTTGTGACGCTACTAGATCATCTCTTCTTTCAGGAGAGTGATTTCAATTACAGAGCTGTCTGGTTGATGGTGGGATTCTGGCGTGTTGACTAGTGTGTTCCCAGCCCTGGCTGAAGTCAACTGCTGACGTAGGTAACCGCAGAGAGGAGTCAGCTAGGGTCATTTTGCAGCAGGTTAAAGTGTTCCCCTTTGATCTGTGAAAATTACAGGTAAAGCACTCAAGGCATCCCAAAAGGCCTGAAATCAGAATTAGAAAACTGATGCTTTCTGTGACTATTTTTTTCAAAATTGCCAGAACTGAAGGGATTTTCTTATCTTTTTATGCATTTAGGCTTACTGGGAAAAATAAATCCTGATCAGACAAGCTAGGCAATAGATACCAGATGGATTATAACCTTTCTCCGGGGAAATCACTTACAAGAAGTGAGTTGCAATTTCTCTTTGGATAGTCCAAGTGTTGCATGATTTTGTCAAGCGCTCCCTGAGCAATTAGGCTCAAATGGGACCTGTGTGACAGGCGGGGCTTTGCCAGTGCTTTGTATGGGAAGACCTCAGAGGTGAGCTGTGGGGTCTGCAGGCTTTGCACAGCTTGCAGAAGAGGTCAGGGAGGGAGCTGGGGATTTTTTGAGGTGAATAGGCCTGAAAGGAGAGGGAAGATGGAGAAGAGGAAAAGGCCTCAGTAAGCTATTTCTCTGCTTGTATTTCTTAGGATTGATCAGGCATAAATAACTTAAAATAGAGTCTTTAGTTAACATCCAGGTGGAAAATTATGCACTGCAAGGAAGTGAATTATTCACTGCAAAGCATGACTGTGACTATCTGATGAAAAGCAAAAGCAAAAAAAACTCATGCAGAAAAACCGACCAGTAGCTCAAACTGTTGTTCTGTGTATAAAAATGAGTCTGTAGAAAAATTGTTCCATAGCAACTGAAGTTATGAAACTGTGTTTCAGTAGTTAATAAATTACCATAACAAAATATCTTTTAACTGATATAGGAAAGAATATTTTTTCACTGACAGTCCTACAAGTGCATCCTGATTTGAGAGACTCAGTTTAGGTTATTGGTTTCTACTAGGTCACTGAGAGTTATATAAATTATGCAGGTTATATGAGGCCCTCAGCCATATCCTTAAGAACAAACTGATGGAGTGAAACGACATGGAATAAGAAGATGCACTACTTAGAGTGTACTTAACACTGGAGAAACACACCTCAGTAAGTATATACGTGCTTTCAGGTATATTCTAAATAAAAACGTTTGCTGAACTATATGGGAAGTTGAGGAGATAACTACATAAGCTAAATATACAGTACCTCTTGACAGTGTCTGAGGTGCTCTTTTTTCCTTCTTGATTGCCATTGCAAGGTTGGAAGACACTGCAATTAGCAGGAGGGACAAGGCCAATGTTGAATGGAGCATTACTTCTTTGAGAAGATCCCTTTCAATGCAGCAAGGAAACTGGAAAACAAAGCAACAGCTTTAGTCATGTGGATTTGTCAACTGGTGCAGTGTAAATCAATGTGTTAGTGGTATCCTAACAATCTATACTACAGAAGTAGTTTTGGTTATTTCTGTAAATGCCTTTGTGAGAAAAGTGCAAAATGGAGGTGCTTAATTTTATCATGCAGCATTGCTTTCAGCTATCAAAATTAGGCTGCAGGGAACAGTTCTTATGGCAGTGTGATAAGGGGAACAAAGTACATTTCAATTCATTTCTGGCCATTCAGGATTTGTTTCTTATGAATTAGTACAACATTGTAATACTGGATCATGAAAATTTCAAGACAGTGCTACCAGTTGTTCATTCTGTTAGTTTTTTTAATTTCAGTGAAATGAAACAGCATGGGATCTTTTTAATGGATAGTAGGTTTTTTGGTCAAAAGATGTCTCATGATATCCTCCTTAATAAAATAGGAAAATTGACAAGTATTTGCCTCCAGGTATAATACATTTTAAATTGGAAAATCCCTCCAGAATGTTGAAATTGCCATCATTTTTTTAGCCTGCATTCTGTGAACCAGGATGTTAAAGACTGTGAGATAAATGTCAAAGAAATTTCCAGCTGTTTCTCACAACGAAAACTCAAAAAATGTCCCCATTCTTTATGGCATTTTTAAACTGATTTTCAACTCAAGTCCTGCTTAATAAGAGAATCCATCTGTGCTCCTGGCTATTTCAGTATCCTGAAGATGTTTTCTTCTCTTCCTGACAAAGATCATCATAAGAAATTCAGCAACTTCTGGTCTTGATAAAAGTCAGAGAAAAAAAGCGATGGTTGAGGAAAGGCATTATGAAGCCAAATTTTTTTAATTTATAAGTCTTCTTTCTTCCCAGTACAATCATCTTTAGGCATTAAAGCTCGAATATTCAGGTGGATACGTGATGATTTGAACTAAGTTAAAAAATATAATGCATGTAACCCAGGATACCGCCCAGTCTGCTTATCAGTTCTCATTGGAGATTCCACTTTTCAGATGTTGAGCTTTAGGAGTTACTAGGATGACTTGTTGGGAAAGTGTTTTTACTTAAATACAATAAAAAAAAAAATCCCCCAGAGCACTTGTGCCTGTATTGATAAAGAAAATTTCAAACTTGAATTTAAAAGTGATATCCAATATGGAATTACAGCCCTGAACACTGGCAAAAGAAGATGCTTCGTACTTCTTAGGACAGAGAGGCATGAAAACTGCAGCAGCTTTTATCCTTCCTTTAATGAATTCCTCAACATTACTAACATTACTGTTAACAGATCAATTTCTGGTGAACAAATTCGAATACCATTGCCAGTAGCTGGCAATCTCAATACAAGAAAACTATTCTTTTCAAGTGACTGGAGAAAAATTTGCACATAAAAATGTGCAAAATTTTAGAAAAAATGAAGTATCATCTTATAATAAAAATTCTATATTTCTGAAGGTTGCTAAAATAATTAATACATCCATTATAATATTCTTCTCCTCAGTCTTGTCCACAACAGCATCACAGCTCTAGAGTTGTTCTTTGTTTCACATACTTTCCTCCTTAGGTTTGTTCATCTTAGCTATTGCTGATTGAGTTTTAGAAGGGAGTCTCCTTTGGAGATTATTAATTATGCACATATTAATTATGCACATTAATTTGATGATTGGAGATTATGGATGTTTAATAAGAAAATGTGAAGTTTCCCAGTGTTTCCTGAGGAGAGACTATAACTTTTAGTTAAGTCTGGGGGATGGGGATTTTTTGGTAGTAAAAATTCCATTCAAATTTTCCCCATGTTTGTGAAGACCACTAATTTCAGTCAGCAAAAGCAGATCATTACACCCTACTACTATACTCTTGACAAATGAGTATTTGTAGCAACTCTATGTAGAAGTTAGTAACTATCTTTAGTATCAGTTTACCTATTAGATGTTAACAATAAAATCTAGCATTTATATTAACATGTTAAAATGCTATTTAAACATAGTTATGGCTTTGAAATCACACCAGATAATGTATCTGTAAAGCAAGTATGGAATGCGTGAATCAGTTCTTTCTTTCATGATGTATTAATGAAAAAATAAAAGTGTAAATCTCTTCAAGTCACAGGATTAATTATCTGCAGCTTAAATAATTGATTATCATCCTATTGAACACCAATAGGGTTTTGGAAGGGTAATTTATGGAGCTGTAGCTGGAGGCAGTTTAAATTCAATATTCTGAATTTTTGATGTTATATGATCCAATGTTAGTTAATTGATTAAGAGGAAAAATGACAGCCAACACCATATAAATTGTCTTCATCTCTCTGTCAGAACAAATGTTTTGCTAGCTAATCTCTAAGCATCTATCATATGCCTTTTGCATATAACTAGGCTTGTAATACATTTGTCAACCAAACCTCATTGCTGTATTAAAGGAAAGGTAAGAATGAGAAATATTTGCTCACCAGCAGTGATCAATTCTCCTGATGGAAGGTCCTTTTTCTGGAACTGCTTACTTAAAAATCAGTGTGGTTTAAGCACAAAACACCTGAGCTGCCCAGGTCTCTGTGTAGCAACAACAGCACATTCACCTGGGAAAAAATGAGAGGAACCTTTTAGCTGGAAACCAAATTCACGTGTTTCCACCCTCCCCCTTCCTTTTCTGCTATCCCTCCAACTTTTGCTCTTCTGAGTTCCCATGCTTATACACTGAATCCTTGGATTTCTCTTCATCTTGGCTTGTATCAGGTGTCTTGTATGAGGACTGGAAATAAATAGTGGCTTATGTGTGTCTGCTACTTCCCCCCTCAAACAGTTTGAGTCTGGCTTACGTCCAGTGAAAAAAGAAACCACCAATGAAAGCTGGAACTGTAGGTGCTTTTGTTCCCAGTGAATGGCTGGGTTCACTGGTGCTTGAAGATAGGTATGAACCTAATAGGAAGACACAAAGGTTACTTTGTGTAGAGGAATGTAATTAACAAATAAAAATAACTTTATTTTTTTGAGGGGGAAATAAAATTCTTTGTTTAAAGAATATGGTTTAAAGTGTCTGATTATTGCTTCTCTGAGTTGTAGTTTAAAAATGGTCTGATTCTTTGGACGTGATGCTTGATACAATTTTGACCTAACTTGACTAATACAGGAAAAGTCCTTTATTCATCATCTTTGCACAAAGAAGGAATTAACTGGATCACCTTTTCCCTCCTGCTTGGATAGCTTTTGCAAGGGAATCAGATGCAATCCTCTTTCAGTTCTTCCTCTCCCATGTATTTTTTTGTATGGACTGTATGGTTACACTTTTTCCTCCTCCTTTTCATGTAAAGTCTGAATTCTTACTTGTCTTTGATGTTTTGACCTACTGATGTTTGTTGTCACTGACATGTATATAATTAATGACGTGCAGTTCTTATATTGTGTATTATCAACTATTTTTGTACCAAAAAGTGCAAAATGTGACTTTATGTATTTTTAGTGCTGATTTATCTTTAACATTTGTAATGGAGAATTCAAACTTGCATTTCCAGTTAAAAAAGTATAGTAACTGTATTTAAATCCATAATCCACTTAGCTCCTAGAATGGCTGAAAAAGGAATGTAGTTTGATTACAAAAGAAATGCAGGCAGATATTTAAATCAAAGTGCTATATTGCATTTCTTCATTTAAATTTTAAGCAAATAAAAAAAGACTATCTGAAGTCAAACCAAGGATGATTTAAAGAACCTCCCTCCATCCAAGATGTGGGTTTTTACATAGAGATTACAGGCACTGAAGCTCCAATTCTTCTTACTGTTTAACTACAGATCATTAAGTAATTAGAAATACAGAAATTTTCCGAGTGTACTGAAGTGTATTGCTGCTCAACCCTGAGATATTGTGTTCTTCAACCCTGAGATACTGTGTTCTTCACTGCACAGGTTTCTTATTGTAGAGGAGTAAAGGGGTAGACATTCAATCAAATAGATTAAAATTAGTGCTGAGCTACCTGTGAGTGCCCTTATTTGACAGGACAACGTTCAGCAACTTGTCTTCTGTGCTCTGTATGTGAAGATCAGAATTTCAGCCTTAGTCAATCTTGCTATGGAGTCCTGGTCAAATAGACCTTGTCAAGGTTTAGTACTGGAAGAAAATGATGGTAATACTTTATAAATGCAAGCTGGATGCCTTCACTATACTTATTCAGTCACTGCTTGTTAGGTGGGACCTTATCAGCTCTCTGTCCCTCCTTTCTTCTGCGTGTGTTCAGCATCCACACCTGAATTGAGTGTGAAGCTAGAGCTCATGCTAGCGGAGTTACCTTCCATCCCAACCACCAGCTGCGCTGCCTGACATTCAAATCACCAACCTGTGCAGCAGCAGTTACCAGCCAAATATTGAATCTCTGCACTGAGAACACATTTCTGCACTCATTCATTGAACTAGCGCGCTCTCGTTCATTGAACTCGGCTCGCTTAGTCTCCAGGGTAATGTGGGCAGAAGGTGTTTCCGTTTTTCTCTTCCATTCTAAAAGATTCATTTTGGAGATATGAGTAACTATGGGTTAATTGTGTATATACAGTTGTATCCAGGTCAAAATTAGGAAATGTAAGAATTAGCTAAATATAGGTCAGAGCAGGGCAGCAATAAAACATGCGAAGAGGACGTGTGAGAAAGACTTTGGAGAATAACTGACACTTGGAATCACATGCTGCTGCTTTCATGTGAGTCATACAGCAGCAGATTTAGGTACATATCAGCCCGTTTATGAAATGCGAAACTGACTTTTAAATTTTGCTTTACGTAGTGCTGCACAAATGCTAATTACCAACCCCACTGTATTGATCAGTTCCCTCAGATCTCACCCTTTCTGTGGCCTCATGAGTCTTTGTTCTGGTACAAGGCAGGGGATACCCCAATGGAAGGAACAACAAGCTGATGAGGGTGTAACAGGACAACCCCATGTGACATTTGCTCTCACTTATGAGTAAGTTTAGATTAAGGTGGTGATGGACCAACTCCATAAGAGAAATACAATTTATTCATATAAAATTTTGTTGAGTCAAAGCCTAGACAAAATACTTACCTGGATAAGGTGCACAAAATCTTCCGTGCCAAAAGTAATACCAGGGTAATATCTCTTTAGACAGAAAAGTCAGTCTTCAAACTCAAGTAGCTTGCTGCAGTCTGAAGCATGAGTCAGTGACAGAGGATGAGCATTGTTTCACTATGAGGGTGGCGAGGCACTGGAACAGGTTGCCCAGAGAAGTTGTGGATGCCCCATCCCTGGAAGTGTTCAAGGCCAGGTTGGATGGGGCTTTGAGCAACCTGGTCTAGTGGAAGGTGTCCCTGCCTGTGACATGGGGGTTGGAACCAGATGACCTTTAAGGTCCCTTCCAACCCAAACCATTCTATGATTCTATGATTGCTACTGGTCTAAACAGCCTTTCCTATCCCCAGGCTCCAGAGATCCCTAGGGCTATACTAGTTCAACATAAAATGTCTTTTCCAGTAGTTTTTGCACAGGTATGGCTTGCTTACATGATCCAGTTACAACAGTGTAATGAGCTATTCTGCGTCCGCTGAGCTGTAAGAACTGTCTGCTCTGTGGGCCACAAGCACAAGTGCAGATAACACTGGGCTCAGTTAACTTGATAACCATATCAGCTTTGTTAACCTGTGGGAACTTTTTTGTTTGAACTCTTAAGCTGAGTACAAATATGAATTTGCTGAGTGCACAGTATGAAAATTCACGAGAATAGAAGATAAAAGAGAAAAGTCAGCATCTGAGAGAGTTTCTAGGGGAAAAGATCCCGCAGTGACACATCTTTACTCTGTGTCGTTTCTCATGGGTTACGGCTTCTCCTTGCGAGGGTAAGTGTGAAATCCCCTGAATTACAGCAGGCTCAGTAGAAGAAACACCTATTATAAGTAAAATGAAGTATATTCAATTCAAATGAAAATGAAAATTTTCACTTTTGCTTTTGACTATTAAAAATCTCCTCCTTCAGTACTTGCAGAACTGAAACACCTGTCTGATAGCTCCTCTCTGCTGCTCCTGTCTCTTTGGGTCCCACGGCGATGGGCCTCTTTCTGTGCTCAGGGGAAGGTATGAAGAGAATGATGATGTGAAGCACTTCTCCACTACAGTAATAAAAAGGAATATTAAGGCGCTTTAAAAAGCTGTTTTCTGTTTTAGCATCTATGATGTAGACGTTTTTGTGGGTCTATCAGTCCAACTATCCTAATTTTGTAAGCATTATAGCTTAAGAAGTGGAGCAGGCCTGGTGAAATGTGCTAGAAGGAGCCTGCTGGCCATGCTGTCTGCTGCTGCAGGCGAGCTGGTCTTGCTGCAGGAAGCCAGGGAAGGTTTCCAGCTCAATCATGTTAAACCCTGACCGCATTTCTTCAGCAGATGAAAACAAATGGCTCGACCCTTTGTTTTGTAAGCCTGGCAGTATCAGCTCCGTCCTTTATGACAGTAAGACAAAAGGCTCTGGGTTTAAAAAGAGAAGCAAAAATTCACTAGCGTCACTGACGGAGGAAAGAAAAGGGAATGAAGGATTCAGATTTCGGTGATGAGTTACTCCTATATAAAAGATTTCCTTCTCTTTCCTTCTGAGTTGTTCCACAAAGGTCCTAGCATCAGGATGGGTGTGAATTTTTGATAGTGCTGTTGCTTATTTTTGCTTGGACCACACTCTTCTGAACGCTGGGAGTGAAAATCCTGCCCCATGGAAGTCAGTTGGCTTTTGCTTGGATGGTGCCAAAATTTTCCCCTGGATTTTTAAAGATGATTACTTGTGCTAGGCATTGACTTTCAGGAGGCATGTGAGCAACCTGGGAACCTGCTAGTAAACAGAGACACTCAACTCTAACCTTAGTGGGGTTAATCCCATCACTATGGAGGTCTATACTCAGTGTACAGTATGTGTCCAGTCACTCTTTGGTTCATTGGTACCCTGGAGTGGTATGGTGGGCACTGATGTACATTACACCCTGCTGAATCAGTATGTCCTGTGCAAGTTATAAAGCTCCTCAAAGCCTGACCACCCCTCTCGCACCCTCCTTTGGGCAGGCAGAAACTGTGGCCCGTTGGCTGAACTTCCCACAGCAGCAGCTCACTCGTCCATGTGGAGCTCAGCTGCGGTACGTCATGGTTGAGCATATCTGCCTTGGGAAAGCAGCAATTACAAAAGCTGCCCTTGTTCTTCACCCTACCCAGTGAACCATGCTGTAGGGAACACCTCTCCTGCCTTGGAGAGGCAAGATACCAGCCAAGATCAGGCAAGATATCACACTGATAAGATGAATTCTCAAGCTCAATTACTGTCACAAAAAAGAAACCAAAAAAACAGCGGGGCAAAGACTTGAAGAGGGTAATACTGTTGCTTGTTTCACTGCATCAGTAACTAAGATGGCATGAAAATTAGTTTGTAATATGCACCTACTATACTATCCTTAAATTTTTAATTGCATGGGCATATTTGTGAAAAGACTTATCATAAGTTAAGTGATGATGGACAACATTGCAATGTTTGACTCTTTTTTTTTTTTTACTTCGGAAAGTTGATATCACAGAGAGCTCTTAGTTCTGCTTTTAAAAACTGCTGTGAAGCATTCATAAGGATATTAACTGGGGTACAATGGTAAGTAAATTTTTCTTCTTTGTTTTTGAACCTGCTCAAGATAACTGTCTTAAGAATGTGTGTAACTCAAGTGCATGGTGGAGTAAGCAGAGATTGTCCGTAGTGTCATTTGTCAAAGCCTTAAGAAAAGAAAATCTTGAAAACACTGGAAGGCCTTTTGTTTGTAAATATTACAAAGGAAAAGTCCCTTGACAGTCAGAATGGTTAGTTTTCTCTGGCACAATATAGGTGTACATATAAGTAGTTTTGTTTCACCCTGGCATTCTGAAAGATTTTCTTGCCCAGTTATAATTCCGTTAAAGGTCTGATTTACTTCTGACCCATTATGTCATATCATTGAGGTGAGTGGTGTTAATTCACATAAAAGCCAGTGATTACAATGAATTTTAAAAGCTTTACCTCACTAGGCTGCTTCAGTACAGGTAGGCACATCGGCAGCCCTTGGTGGCAGCGGGAATATGGCTGTGGCCTCCAAAGAGCTGCTGTGGGAGGCAGCGAAGGGAGCCTGTTGGGCTGGGGCAGAGGTGTCTGCTAGTGAGGGTTGGGCTGCTGTCCCTGCTCTCTCAGCGGGAGTGTTGCCATGTATTTTAACTGTTGGAATTAAATTAAAATAAAGTGAAATAAAAATAAAATTAAATACAATAAAATAAAAAAATTCTTTTTTTAAAAAAGCAAGGGAAGGAAGAGAAGGGGAAGAAGTTGGTCACTGATACCAATCCACAGAGCAGCAGACCTGAGGACAGGGAAACCCAGATTCACAAGAGGATGTAGGCACTGTAGCTAATTGCCTTTGCTTTGGCAGTGAAACTCCTCAGGCAGCCAAGGCTTTGCTCCCCGCAGTGGTCCTAGCAGGGCTGAGCAGCTTTGTGCTGATTTCTGGGTGAGCTCAGTAAGGGTCCCACAGCACGTGTGCCTGTGCCCAGGTCTGGGAAAGGTCTTCGTCAAGCAGATGGGCTCTCATAATGGCTGTGCCCCCCAGTCTGGTCCCCAGGTACGTATGTGCCAGGGTGACACCGGAGGATATGTTTTCTGCCTGCATGTGTGGGCTTCCTTGACCAGGCAACTTTTAAATACCATTCCTTTCTGTGCATTTAATCCTATGTTACTGATACTATCTTTAGGAAACCTTTTGTACCAATATGATCATAAATTAATTCTCAGGTATACAGATGTTTTTGTCAGTTCAGCATGGAAAAATAGGAGGTGGCAGTTATCAGAGTGACATATATGGCTGCATGAATCCTGGTGCACTTGCTGAATAATTATAATGCCTTTCTAGGATTTCATATTATAATATTTTGTGTCCACATGTTTCTTTCAACCTGTTTGACCCTTTCAAATGATACACAAATGTGACCACTGTCTAGCAAATGAAGTACAAGGCTTGGAAGTGAAATCCAGCTGTATCTGCAGGACAGAGGACTAAATCTTGAACAGAAAGCTGTCTTGTAACTCCACAACTTGGAACAGCATGTTCGTGAATTTAAATATGGTCCTCAAATGAAACGTCCATGCAGGAGAATATAAATAGGCAGCTTATAATAATCCTTGAAACAGGACATTAGGATTAAAAAATGTTGACGACAAGCTAGGGAGTCCTTTGGTCTGTCTTAGCTAAAGATGGTGCTAAGCTAGTGCTAACCTCTGGCTAGTGCTCATTAGCAACAAGACTGATTGTCATGGGCTGATTTGGAGGATTAAACGCTTGCTGTTGATCTCCTTCCCCAGAAAGGGAGGTTGCTGACAAAGTTCTTACTCTGTCCAACTCTGCTTTAGCTCATGGGTGAGCAAGGGATGAGATCACAGCTCCTGTGACAGCTGTAATTCGGCTTTGTTCCTGCAACATCTATCAATAACTCTGCAAAAGACTTTTATACATGTCCAATGTGCCTTTGCAAATCAATACAAAATTAATTAGGAGATTACACAAACACAATGCCCAAACAAATTTTGCACTAAACAATATGAGAAAGCTTCACAGAGCATGTATTTTCATGGATGAAAAGGTACTTCTGGCTCCTAACACAGGTAATTGGCTTGCAGTGGGGCTGGACCTCAGGGCACAATCAAGCAGCACATAGTACCAGAGCTGAGAACTACGCTTCAGGCTTAGAGTGCTGAGCATTAGCTTTCACTGCCAAACAGAAAAATTAATAAATGGAAAAACCCTGCAAGTGTCCGTTGGGTTTGGGTTTTGACTGACAGCCAAAAACCATCATTAGAAAATTTCTGGTTCATTTCAATAAAGCCATTTACAGAAATCTAGATATGACATGCTGCTTTGTTTCTGTGTGTGTCTTTCAAAATAGTCACCATTGTGGAAATGTTGCTTCTGGTATTACAAGTTGATTCACAACAAATGCACTTTTTTTTTTCCTTTCCTAAAAGCAGAGCTCTAGGTAATGCTCAAGTGAACAAACTACTCCAGTGTTGCCTGAGCCCCAGTGGTTTGCTTCCACTGGACCACTGTGCTTTTTTAGCTTTGTATTCCTATAAAGACATTGTTATGGAACATAGGTATAATAATATAACTGGAAAAATATTTATTGAATTATTTTTTACAGTGGTTTATACTGGCTGTAAACGATATTCTCTGCTTCCCAGGCCAATGTCTATGCTTTCACTTCTAAGCCTTCATCTTATTCCAGTACTGTCACCTCTAACCCCCTCCAGTGTTTTCTCTGCATTTTTGGGGCACTCTGACTCTTCCATCCTTAAACTGCCCTGTGGTACAGCCCCTGGGAAACTTGGTTCCAGGCTTAGTTGGCACCTTGCTGCCAGCTGCTCTGCAGCTCTGTGCCTCCGGGAGTCACTGCTATCTATTGGCTTCCACTTCCCAATGAGATTATTTTCCTGCCCTCTAGGCTTCCCAAATTTACAAGTCACTTTTATAGATATAAAGCTTTGAAGACTGTCAGGGGAAAAATGTAATTTATTATTTTTCATGAATTTTGCTGAGATTTACAGAGTAAATGTGTTTTGGTAAATAAAAGGAAACGAACTTTGGGTGTTGTTGGCTCCTCCCTTCAGTCCAAAAGTACAAACTGTTCTGGACATTATGTTTATTTAATGCCACGTGAGCTCTGACAGGCAGAGCTTGCCCTTCTACCAGCAGATCTTCCTGTTACAGTGTGATTCTAGCCATGCAGTTTTCAAACAATCCTCTAGGCTCCTGCTAAAGAAAAGACATGTTTATTTAGACTCAGGCATCTCTCCATCTGAATATCAGTGCAGAACAATAACAAGGGGAAGCCCTGGAAGCCATCTTGGCCTCCCAAGCTCCTGCTGCCCCCCAGGGCATGCACTGGCAGCCAGGACGAGGGGTACAACGCACTCCCTGCCCGTGGCTGGGCAGATCCTGACTGATGCGAAGGAGTACGAAGGGTTGCCACCTGCCTGTTTTTATTTCACCATCTCAGGAGAGTCCCTTGGAAACAGGTTTCCAAAGAGACCTGGTACAGGTACAGTTCCCCAATCTGTTTTCTGTTTTCAGTCCTTAATTAGAAAAGGTGAGAGTTGTATGTTCTGCACCCTGTAAGTCTGGAGCACAGTGGATAAGCCTGGAAGTACGGTGAATCCTCAGGCCTCTGGGTTTTCTCCCAACCAGCAGACTCTGCCTGCGCACCGGGTTGCGTTTGCTTTGGTGATATGGCAGAAGAGGGATGGGGGGCAGCTGGAATGAGCCTTTCCCCAAGGCTTTGTTGGACCTTGGTTGGCATGAGGACCTGCAGAAGATCCCTGTCCTGCTCTGTTCCAGCTCCCTCTTGCCGGATACTGGGCAGCTGCACGCTGCTGTGCCCTACCATCATGGGCATGGCAGGGAAGAGGGCAGGGACAGGAAAGTGGGGCCCCAGACAGCTCCAGTCTGTACATGGTGCATGAACATCTACAGCTTCGTGCTGAACCTCTTCTCATACAGTGATCTAGCAGCATGTACATGTCAGGGAATCACATGCGACAGGCAGTAACTAAGCCTTTCTCGTCAAGTGCATGTTTCTTCTATTTTCAATCTTACTGCTCCAGCTGTGAACAAATACCTTGCTCCTCAAAGTGTACGCCATCTTACAAAGAAGAAAACTTAGAGAAATGGGATTTTAGCCCACCTGAATAGAGAGTATGATTTCTTTATTTCAATAGATTACACAGTCTTTAAATTGTGGGTTGAGAAAATGATATCTAGGATTTATTTTGCCTTCAAAGTTATAAATTTTTGATTTTTTTTTTATACTTGCAATGTCTTGTGCAGGTATTTTTCCAAAAGCTGTTAGAATGGCTCAGTAACTTTTTGAGGAACCTGAAGTAATTTGAGATCTGACTTGATTATACATGAGTTTCTAGATGATGTGATTTTTTAATAGTATAATAACACTTGTGGTATTTGGATTCAATAAATGACTTACTGAGGCATCAAAATCTAAAGAAAATTAAATGCAAACACCACTGTATTTGGAGGCTTTGGGTGGGATTTCTGTAGAGCAAATACAATCTTTCAGTATTTATAGTTATACAACTCTTTAAGTTTATTGATGTGGTCCATAAGACAAGAATTTGATCGTTCCCAATGCCTCTAGTTGGCAGTGTTACATTACTAATAGCTAAAGGACAAATGTTTTTATTTTAACTTTGCTGGATTCTAGTGATAAGTTCAGAATACAAATAATTTAAACATAAAAGTGATTGCATATAAAAATTCACAAAGCTTGGAAAAAGAGTTAAAAATAGATTTTGAAAAATCAGAATGCTTTTTAATTTATTTTTTTTTAATTTATTTTAATTTATGTGCACATAAAGTAATTTGAGAGGGGCCAGTGCTAGAAACCCAGACCAGATTTTAAGGAAGAGAGCCAGGAAATTCACCATGTGTTTTGGAAGGATTGAGAGCTCAGAAATATTCAATGAAACTTTCTGACTGCCACAAGAAATGAAAAGCGGCTGTATTTCCCTACAGTCAGTGTCCCAATAAAGACTTCACAAGCAAGAATGCTCTCCAGAAACACATTGGACTACTTTGCTGCAGCTGTGAGAGTGAGTCAACCAGGCATCTGTTGAAAGAGATGCCTGTTGCTGCAATGTTTTTGTGATGTTTTCCTGCAGTGACATCACTGTATCTCCTTTAAAATGTAATACGATATAAAAATCAAAAGACATTGTGTGCTGTAAAATGAGAATGTTTACAGTATCTTTTAGTGTTTAAGATTTCTGTACAGGTATTCCTTTAACTTTTACTATGATAAGGGGTTTATGCCAGGGCTTGCTTCCATGAAGGACTGACGCAAGGGGGCATGAGAGCAACTCAGTATCTCTCAGCTTTTGTCTCCTTTTTTACTCTGTTCTTCAGCCAAACCTTGATCCTGCAAGTTTTTGAGTCCTTGGCCCTGTTCCAGCACAGCACTTGATACATGTTTAATTTTAGGCATATTAGCAACCCCATTGATGTCCACAGGGCCACTCATATGCTTAAAGTTAAGCGTGTTCTCAAGTGTCTATATTGGATCAGAGAATATGGGATTGAGGTCTCTGGCAAGTCTCCAGGAAGGCTTCTCCTAAAGAAGCCAGGCAAGCTTCTCTTCTGATGTGGACCTGTCCTGGTGCAGCCATGTTTATCTCCAACAGCCAGTTGCTAGAAAGGGGCTCCAGCTTATCACTCCTCACAGACTGAGCAGACAATGCTGCTTTACCAACAGAAAGGTTTCAGCTGTGGCCTTTGCAATGTAGAACTGCTCACCTGAGCACCTTGTAAAGCCACAACCTGAGGTCTCTTCACTAACCTCTTCGGTGGTGCTCACCCATTACCCTAAGTCTGAGCTCATTCACCGTGGTCGATCCATGGAGCTGTCATCCCTTCATCTGCAACCTGTTGTTGTCACATAGAGCACTTTTCTTTCAGTCTGAAAAAGGTAAGTGACAACATGCTTCCATATTCCTAAGATAAAAAGCTGCTTTCACATATGTAATCCTCCATAATATATATGAATATTTACTATATTCAGAAAACTTGAATCAGAAGTTAAAAGCACAAACAAACAAACACAACTTTTATGGATTGCTATGGCCTCCTATTGTTACAATTCACACCTGAGAAGCAGGATGAAGTTAGCATTACCTAACTGAGAACAATTTCACTTTGAGTAGAGTGACAGAGATGGAGACAGGGGACATGTCAATGATGGGAGTATCTTGAAATGTTGACAGGTATCCCAGGTGTTGCTTTTCTTTATCTCTATGGCCATTGAAAACTGTTAAATACCAGTCTGGCTTCTGCTGAGTAACAGTTCACTTTTAGTGTTGGAATATATTTTTAGCCTGGCCAAACATAACCCTTTGCTATTTTGTTGTTACATTTATAGCCTACATAGCTGATGCAGAAACATCTTTAGCTTCAGATTAGCTTCTAGCTACAGTATTTTCTTGTTGTTGCTTTTTTAAAGCCAAGGATTAATAAGAGACAGACAGAAACATAGGACTGAGTCATCAAGTGCTGTCCTCCACTCCTGGAGGCAGACACACCAATAATATCCTGCTTATAAATGCATTAAAGCTACTTAGGAATTTTGTCCATTCTTCTTTCTCAAGCCTGTCTTTGAAACTCACTCCTTTGAGAGAAACTCTGATTTAAGTAGCCTAAACTTACACTTGGCGACTTTTGATCAAGTGTTCTTTCACCAGCATTTCCCTAAACGATTCTTCTTTAAATCACCATCTGGAGAAGCCAGATGGGACACGGATGGAAGGCACCAGACAAAGAGACCTTAGGAGACTGGCTCCCATCAGCTGATGTTAGTCAGCCACATCTTTGGAAGATCTTGTTATACCTGCATTCTTCCTTAGCATGTACATCAAAATAGATGATGTTAGATCTCAAAAAAAAAAAATCTTAACAGAATTCAAGCCCAAAGATCTAGATATTTGAAGCACTAAAATCTGTGTTACTGATACTGAAGCTAACCTTAATGAGTCTATTATGTGCCCTAGCCATCACCATACACCTGTTTAGCTGGTATTCTGCCAACAATTGTTTCCAAGGCCTGCATAATAGATTCCAGCTGTGGCACATTCCCATAAATGTTTTTTCAGAATAAAGGATGATCTTTTTTTTGAATTAGTGAGGTGTCTCAGTAGACAGGTATAACCTAGCAGTTCTTTGTTATTGATGATGGTGATGTTGCACAAAAGACGTTGTAAGAGGTTCCAGTGACTTTATCTTTTCTCCTTTCTTGAATAAGAAGCACGTTATTGTTGCATGTACATATAGAATCATAGAATCATAGAATGGTTTGGGTTGGAAGGGACCTTTAAAGGTCATCTAGTCTATCTATCTAGACTGCAATTGGCAGGGACATCTTCAACTAGATCAGGTTGCTCAGAGCCCCATCCAGCCTGGCCTTGAATGTTTCCAAGGACGGGGCATCTACCACCTCTCTGGGCAACCTGTTCCAGTGTTTCACCAAAAATATAAAGCATTGCAACTGATATTTGGCTGAAAGATTTTGGTGCAGTTTCAAACTGCGTGGTTTGTGGTGAGGTGCGGGTTGCAACTACCCTGGGGTTCTGCTCAGCTTCTGCTACGTTGCAGAAATTAATGAACTTTCTCTCTCAGCTTATACAACTGCAAATTGGAGACAGCCCACAGAGACCAACACATTCAGATTAAAGGCTGTGAAGTGGTATTCACATTTCTTAACCTTATGTGGCTAGTGAGGAAGATACTTTGTCTAGGCTAAGCTAGATTATGATAGACTCCTGTTCTCAGTCCCTCTCTTGAGAGATCTCTTTTTTCTCAGTTGACGCTCAGCAGATGCTGAGGATATTGGCCTCTTCTGCGAAGTGAGGTGCCTTGGACAGTCTAACTGTAGATTCCTCCGTACCCTGCAAGGACCGTTGCCTAAACAGAAACAAATATGTTTGGGAAAAACACATGATCCCGAAATACATGGGGAAACATAGATCACTGGAAAGCACGTAGGTCTGTCTTTGTCGTGGTTTAACCCCAGCCAGCAACCAAGCACCACACAGCCGCTCACTCACTCCCCCCTGGTGGGATGGGAGAGATAATCGGAATAGTAAAAGTGAGAAAACTTGTGAGTTGAGATAAAGACAGTTTAATAGTTAAAAAGAAATAACAACAACAACAATAACAACAACAACAACAATAATAATAATAGTAATAATAATAATATTGTAAAGAGAAGAGGACAAAAATAACAAAGAGAGAGAAAAATGAAACCCAAGACAGACAAGTGATGCGAATGAAAACAATTGCTCACCACCAACCAACCAATGCCCAGTCAGTCCCTGAGCAGCAGCTCCCCCACCAACCTCCCCCCTAGTTTTATTGCTGAGCATGACGTCATATGGTATGGAATATCCCTTTGGTCAGTTGGGGTCAGCTGTGCCAGCTGTGTGCCCTCCCAACTTTTTGTGCATCTCCAACTTACTCGCTGATGGGACAGTGTGAGGAGCAGAAAAGGCCTTGATGCTGTGTAAGCACTGCTCAGCAGTAACTAAAACATCAGTGTGTTATCAACAGTATTTTCAGCACAAATCCAAAACATAGCCCCATACAAGCTACTGTCAAGAAATTTAACTCTATCCCAGCCAAAAGTAGTACACAACTTCACCCAAGATTTTGGGACTATTTTCCGTACTTTTCTTTCATTTCAAAAAAGAGCAGCAACATCTGGATCCCACTGCAATAAAAGGCAACTTTGTCCTTTATGTTAATGGAGCCGTGCTGTCACCTCCGGCAGTCTTTTTCTTTTGGAAATGTGATGGTATGTCTTCTGAAACATAAGCTCCCATTTTGACAGCATATCATTTTATCCAGACAGTTTTCTAATAGTTTTGATAGTAAGAAAAAAGATTTTAATTTTCTTTTTTGTCATGGTTTTCCTAAGGGGTGAAAAATCCTTATTTTAACCATTGTTATTCAGGATAATATATAAGAACAATTTTAATGGTGGCCGAAAAGAATTATTGCCACTCTGTAAAACAGCAGAACTCATTTTTTAATTTTTTTTTTTTTTTTTTTTTTTTTTAAGGGAAGAACGTAAGTGAGAGAGAAGAGAGAATAATTTTCAGAAAAAGTTGAGTTTACAAGGTGGACCACTGGAGGAATGTGAGGGAACATTTTTACTTATGAACTGAGAAAATTGTTCATAGTTTGTCATTTGAGAAGTGTGTACAAATTACACAGTGCTCTGTGACATTCCTTGAGGGGTAAAGACAGAAGGAAAATTACCTTTTTCACCAGTACTTGTAAGATTTCAGTGGTGAGACTGGAATGAAAAAGAACATCTGCCAATGGCTGAGTTAATTTGCCCATATTGCAAGAAAGACAAATTCAAATAAATAAATAAAAAATAAAGAAAATATTTAATTATGATATTTAATTAAGGCAGGAAAATCCAGCACAAATGACATAGCAAAGATCAGTGGAAACTTGCTGAAAAGAATGTCTGTTGTTTGTCATAAGAGCATGAACTAAACTGAATGCTGAACTAGATTCTCAATGTAGTGTTACTGCCGAGGTAACTGGCACAGTATCTCATCGGTGGGAACTGGACTGCCTGCGAGAATGCTAGTGGCTTACAAATACTTTCCCCTTCTCTTGCACATAGATTTAACTCTAGCTTAGCTTGTCAGTAGCCATAAGTTGCATGCGAGTGTTATATGGATGCCATAGCACAATTTACCATGCTTTTGTATTCTAGCTGAGATGAAAGACCCAGTTCCAATATAAGCATAATGCAAATGCCATGGGGATTTTCCCTCTGGCAAATGCAGACACCTGCACTATGATTAGTCTCATTTTAATGTAGAATTCTAAAACAGGTTGGTGGATGTGTCTGAATTTTGTGGTTCCACTGATAATAAGGCACTTCCATGGAAGGTACATTGACTTGCTCAGATGCGGAAGTCTGCACTGTAGACATCTGTAGTGAAGTTATGTGCAGGGAAATCTACTCCATATATTTCAACTGGGGACGACAGAGGGAGGGTACAGTGGAGGAGCCTCTGGAGGAACCAACTGCCAAAACTAACCTATCCCCACTGACAGAAAGCTGACCCTGGGCTCTTACTGAAGGGAGGTCTCTTACAAACTGCCAAACTAAAAAGCAAGCATAGGCAAAAGATGGGTCATGACAGGAACAGGAAAAATCAGCTATTGCTTGCACTACACTGAGCACATTTCAGAGGAACACTTCAGAGGGGCATCATGAGGGCCAGATTAGCTACAGTGCTGAGACGGCATTTCAGTAACAGGCTGATGCTCTAAACCCTAGTAATTTCTTGCCTGTTTATTTAGCTTCCTCTCATCTTCATAAAACTCGCTTTCTTGGCCAGCAGGTCATGCTATTTTGACTTCTTCCAAAGCATGCTTTTAAAAATGGAGAAATCAATGTTTTCTTCAATTATCTTAAGAGAAATCTATTTCCTGTTTCCTAACTGACTCCAAGTTCGCTGGTGGTGTTTAAATACAGAAACATTCAAGTTGGAAAGGACCTTGGGAGGTCTCTAGTCCAATCTGCTGCTCAGGGCAGGTTTGACACTGAATTCAAACCACGTTGTTCAGGGCTTTGTCCAGTCCAGACTTGAACACCTGCCAGGAAAGGGATTCCATGGCTTCTCTGGGTAATCTAGTTAAATGCTTAATTATCTTGAGAGATTTTTGTTTTGTCCTTGAGGCCAGTTGGAACCTTCCCTGTTACAGTTTACAGTCATTTTTCCCCCAGTGAAAAGCTTGGGTCCTTCTAACCTCCCAGTAAACACTGGCAGGCTTCTATTAGGTCTCCCCTAAAACATCTCTTCCTCAGACTGAACAAACCCAAATCCTCCAGCTTTTCCTTACAGGACAGTTGCTCCAGCTCCTCACCATCTTGGTGGCATCTTGCTAAATACACTTGCAAGGTCTATCTTCATCTTTCATTTATTTGGGGGTACTAAACTGGATGCAGGTTTACATGTGCAGTCTAATATGTGCCAAGTAAAGGAAAATAATCACTAGCAGGACTCTTCTTATTAATTCAGTCCAGGACACTGTTGGCCTTTTTTGCTGCCAGGGCACACTGCTGGCTCATGTTTAGCATATTGTCAACCAAGACCCTGGTTCTTTTCAGCCCAGCTGCTATTAAAGCTGGTCAGTCTCCAGACTACACGACTGCAGTGGGTTGGTTCATCCCAGGTTCAGGACTTTGCGTTTTTAGTTTTTTAATTTCATGACACTCAAGATATATAATCACATTAAATTGGGCTTGAATAAAGCACATCTAGTTCCTCACGCCACTCAAACAACCAGCAGAAACCGTTAGAATGGAAAAGCAGAAATGGTTAGAACAGGGCAAATGCTGAATAAGACTATGCGATTAGAACCAGACAGGGACCTAAAGGCAATGTCTCAGTTTGATTTAGCAGTTCACAATTAAAGATTTAAAGCTCAAGCCTGCAACTTTACATCCTTAAACATGCTGTTTTCATAACCATGCCCTAAAAGAAGGAAAAGTTCTTGGGTATAAGAAGAACGAAACTGGTTTTCTGTTTTGTCCATGGCACAGTCTGTAAGCAACTTTTAAACATACCTTTGATATGGTCATATGTCTCTGATATTCATAGAAGCATCTGGAAAATGAGATTTGGAAACATATATATCTATATCAGAATTTATCCCAGTGGTGAATCTCAAAAGCATTTTTAACTTGCCAAAGAACAAAAAACCTGGAAAAAATCATCCCAGCAGGCATAATTGAAACTAGTAAATTAACTGTGCTGAGAGAAATGCCATTGCAAATATATAAATGTAGGTATTAGATTAAAAAAAAAGGAATTTTATTTAGAGCTAGTCATCTCAGACTATCCTAAGTACCCAGTCTACATGTTTATGCAGCTATATTAACCTTTCTTGGCATCTTTTCATCCATTCCACTATTCTTTGGTTCTGACTTTTGCTTTTTATCAAAATACTGTACACGATGTCTTTGGTGAGTGGTGTGTCTGAATTTTATTCATTTGTGCAATTGTGACAATAATGTAACTTGATCTCTGATTTCTTAATCATTACACACAGCAAATAATGAATATTTGCAAAGCTGCTGAGAAATTGTATCAATGAAAAATAAACAGAGGAACATTTGGACAAAGCTATTGTGTGATGAAAACAGCAGAAGAAATAGGAGGAGGTCTTGAAAGTAGAGAAGGAGAACAAACATGTCAAATACCCCAGCCAAATTTCCCATTGCATGGTGCTTCACTGCCAGGGTGCCAGTATTCTGCTGGTAAGCTGTGATTGTCACAGACACTCCTAAATAATGCAGAAAACAAAGTCACAGTATCTAAATGTAGAGTTGAAATAACAGAACTGTTCTATTTCTTCCCAAAGTGCAGTAATTCATTCTAAAAATGATGTTCTAGGTTAACCTGACTCAGGTTATCCAAGCCAGCTCTCTGCATCTATCCAAAATGCACAAAATAGAAGTCTGGAATGCAAAAGGGTTCAAAGCTTTCTTTGTGCTCTCCTAGCTGTCACATTATTTTATGCACAACACTCCTAAGTCACAGGTGCCTATAATACCACAAGACCAAAACACAGCACAAGGTTAGTGTTCCCCAGTCTCTAGCCATGTCCTGTTTCTTTCAGTATGAGTTTCATCCTACACCAGTGAAGTCAACTGTGATGTGGAGGATGCCTTAAGTTGGTGATTGACGAAGTACATCTAGTACTTACATATCTGTTCCATGTCACATGAGCACTGTGGGTATAACCCACTGCAGAACGAGCTGGTGGGTTGAGGAAAGCACAGGCGATGCAGTCGATTGCACAAAAGGAGAAGACCAGGCTCCACGTTTGCTTTGCCTCTGGGCAGGACTAGGAGGGAGAGTATTTGCTTTTATTCTCAGTCCTAAAGGATTGCTACATAACCCTGTATAAGATGAACAATTTAAAAAACATCTTTTGTAGCTGTGAACACAGACATGTGGACTTCTTCCATGATTAATGCCACTGAAGAAATGTATCTACCTCCTTTGATTACTGTTATTACTTAAAGATAATTTACATCAGTGAAGAAATGATTGAGAAAGTCTCTTTCAAAATTAAGTTATTCCTGCATCTTCTCTATGAACATCTTAATAGTGCTTGAACATCTTGATAATGCTTCATCTTTTCTACCTAAAAAGTGAAGTTCTAAGGTAGGTTACTTATGACTAACTTCTATGAATTAAAAAAACAAAACAAAACAAAACAAAACAAAACAAAGGAAAAAAGTTATGTTGCTTTCTTGTAATTCCTTATTTTATTCACTTGCATAATTTATTTCATGATATTTTATCAGATTTACCATTTACTTCATACGTTTCTGATGTCTGACATCTGGAAAGTACTTGATCTCTGACTTTGTGACTTTGATATTTTGCTTTCCAAAGTATTAATTAAATCTGTCAAATTTTATGTCACATTTTAACCACTAATCAGTATTGTATAATCATTCCTATTGATTTCTCCAGGTATATTTTATGTTGTGTAATATTGGCTTGAGTAATTTCCCTCATGTTTCCCTGAGATATGCTTTCTGTGACTTTATGGCAATGCTCGTTGGTCATACTCATGACGAGTCTCAGGAGCTGCATTTCCCACTGCTTTTGAACTATCACTTTCATAAATTATTTTTTAAATCCCCATATCTGTATTATGGTATCACAGTATTTTTTGTATGTTTGTGTCCTTGGGAAATGCATTATAATATATTTCTAATATGTGTATTATGATGATACTGTCTACCAGTTCTAGTTATAATTATTTCATGCTCATAGTGTTATGTCCATCAGAGCTTTCACTGAACAGTTCTGACACAGAGATGTAAAGTCCATGTGAGTTTTTATAGCACATTTTATTGTAGTCCAGTTTCAGGCTGGGCACAGACATGGCTTCTGGAAAGTTGAAAAAATGAGCAGTAATAATTTCATTATTACTGTTTTTACTGTTATTATTATAATCATAGAATCATAGAATCATAGAACACCAGGTTGGAAGAGACCTCAAGGATCATCTGGTCCAACCTTTCTAGGCAAGAAGATGAACAGTAATAGTAGTTTTTCATGTAAAATGTTTAATATTACTTTAATTTGTTCCTCATCATGTGAAAACTTCATCCTGAATTATTTCTTTGTATTTTCATGGCAAATGGCTGAGATAAAAACAATTCCCTAAATATGAACGGTATAAAAAGAAGAGCTGCTAGAAGGCAACGTAGGTGAAGCACAGTATTAGAAGACAAAGAGAAATGCAATCTCTTGCATTAGTGAGATGGAGATTAACTAGCAATGTATTTTTAAGAAATCTCTGAAAAACGGTGTTACCTGGAAGTTCCATGTGCAGTCAGTTGTGCCTCTCTCCAGCTAGAAGTACACTTCCTACCACAAAAAAATTAACTAGTTTGAAGCTTTTTATAACTAGTTTTGCTTCATTCTTCTTTGGTTCAGAGAACAGGATGTGCAAGAGAAGTCTTAGAAACCACTACCTGATTCAACCAAGCTACATTTACCGCAATGGGACCTAAATCTTTTTTCAGAGATGAAAAAACTACAGATATGTCTGAAAATGTCTAGACAGGACTTCCTTTTCAGAACTTTGGCAGTATTGTGATGTGAAAGTAACATTTTTGGTAGTTTTTAAAAATTTCATATTACAAAAAAAGGAAGGACCATTTTAAATAAATATTAATAATATTAATATTAAATAAAGTAAATAAATTAAATAAATATTTAATAAATTAAATATTAATAATATTAATTTTAATTTTTAATAAAAACATTTAAAGTTTGAGTTGATTTGTTAAAGCCATCAGTTACTGGCAGTTCTCCCACATCCTTTCAGAGGTGGAGGGGATCCCTGGTACTGTTGTTGGCTTAGGTCATTGCATGCAAGAATGAGCAAGGTACCTACATAAGGAGGTCTGTACCTGCTCCTGTGGGACAAATTTCAGCTTCATGGAAACACCTTACACTAAGACGGGGTGGGAAAGAGATTTTGGAAATAGACAATGAGTTCTGCTTATGGGATGATTCAGCTAATGTGAAGTCCATGGTGGGGCTACAGAGATTATTCTTTTGAGCAAGCAGGAGACTCTTCATTCATGGACTCCCTCAGCTGTGTTAGAAGCTATAGATAGGGAAAGGACTCTTCCTTCCTTTGTAACCACCTCACCAGCAAGCTTTGCAGCTGAACTGAATTATCTCAGTTTTGCAGGAGGTATTTAAATTAATGAACTAACACAGGTTAAGTAATACAAATCCATGCTTGCCTGGCAGATTTGGTTTATATGGTGTACCACAGCAAGATTTCTTAGCCCTACAACACTGCTGTTTCAGATTTCTAATGGGATGCATGTCTTCCAGACCCTTCTGACTCAAAGAATGAGTTTTTTATATTGAAACCTAGGGAAGAAATTGATAAAGCAACAAAAAATCTGCTAGTATTTTGTACGTGGCCATCTACAAGGCCTCCCACTTACATTTTCTTTAAGTTCTTGGCTAAATCACAGAAAACAACCACCTCATCCAAATTCTTCATTGTCCTTGAGAGCCTTTCCACTGACTTTAGAAGGTGATGCCTTTGGCCATAATGAAACCACATCTATTAATGCCTTTGCTGGGAATGTTGGCATGATATAACTATAGATCTTGTGCAGCTCTGGCCACAGTGACACACATCAAATGAAACTAAACTATCCACTACAGGCATATTCCTCTCAAGAGTTCCATCCTTTCAGTGGTAGCCTATGTGCCTGAAGTAATTCTCACTATGAAATGCTCTTTTATGCAGGCAGTCTGCTCTTCCTTGCCTTCTGAGACTTATACATACAGAAAATTTCAATAATCATGAAGTTTTGCTCTTGATGTGTAATGTGACCCAAGCAGCTGCCCTTTAAGTAAGAAGTTGTGATTGAAAAGGCATCTTCTTGAAACAAGTAATTGAAACTATCTGGCCTCATTCTTGACATTATGGTAGCATACTGGATTTTTATAGGAAAGATGAAGGGATGACAGAAGATTTTCAGAAGTGGTCACAGACCTCTGAATGTATTTAGAGAAAAACAGAGTTCATAGAGTTCCTGCATATGGAAAACAAACATATTTTTTCACATACTTCTGTATGCACAGAAAGTATAATGCATTTTGCATCTTTTTCAAGCCACGTGGCAGTATTCAGGAAACAGTGTTGAATAAATGTGGAAAATTCTAATTTACACTGGGATGTTACCCATAAGACCCAATTAGGCTCAAGATCTCTGTGTCCTAAGCTCAGAGACTTACCTTGGGAAGTGACCTTGTGCCAGCTAGTAAGTCTATGTCAGTTTGGATGGAGTGTTATTTCACCCTACATGAAAGAAAGGACTGTTAGAGAAGGAGTGCAAAAGAGGAGAAAGACGGAAGGAGTAAGAGATGGAAAGGATGAAGAATGCAATAGACAGGACTTAACTGGGTAATTGTCCTGACAAGTCATTATTAAAAGGATGAATGCAGATGTGTAATTTGGGTATGGTGTGTAAAAACACTGGGTAGAAAGACACAAATCAAAGTAAGATTTATTTTGTGCCAGACAGTTATTTGAGCTTCTGCTTGCATCATGTGTCTACATAATCCTATGCGCTAGTGCAGTTGGAATAGACTAGTTTATGCAGGCCATAGCTCATAAGGGGGTGTTGCAGCTGGCATTAAGTACAATCACTTCTGACCTTCCAACCTGAATAACCATCGTGAATAGCTATTTCTAACTTGCTTGACTACTGTCAAGGTGTGAGGCTTTAACTCATGCTCTTAGTTCTTGCAGTGAGACCTGCTCTGCTAAGTGGATTTATAAACACTGCAAATCAGAAGAGCAATGTCTTGAGTGTGATAAGACAACGGAGAATCTGCCTGTTCTGCCTGTCCTAGTTTCTCTGGGTATAATGTCTTCAGATGCTACAGACCACTAGATCTTCCCAACTCTCAGCTCTGTTCAGGAGCTCTGTTATTGCGCAGAGATCTCAGCAAATGTGTTTGGCCAACGCACATCAGTAGTTAGCAAAACAAATAGGATGCTTGCATGCAGTAAATTATGGCTATGAAATAACAGAGAAAGTGTTATGGACTCAAGTAACATCAATTTGTGTGCTGACATGTAATAAATCTCTTCTCAAGGCTCAAAGATTTTGCTAATTAAAACACATTTGGAAGGGAAAAAAAGGAGGGAGGCTGTTATTCCAGATTTTAGTAATGCTAAACACATGGCTGGAGACTGTTTTTGAGGGGATGTCAAGATAGTGCGAAATACATGCAACACTTTATAACAGTTGAAAGAAGGGAAAACTGATGTCATTAATGCATTTATATAAATGGCTTCTTAGTGTTTTGTCTTAAATAGTTATTAACTTTTAGTGGCTGGCAGAGACTGAGAAGAGACCATAGAATCATAGAATGCTTTGGGATGGAAGGGACCTTTGAAGGTCATTTAGTCCATCCCCCCTGCAAATGGCAGGGACATCTACAACTAGATCAGGTTGCTCAGAGCCCCATCCAGCCTCGCCTTGAATGTTTCCAAGGATGGGGCATCTACCACCTCTCTGGGCAACCCGTTCCAGTGTTTCACCACTCTCATTGTAAAAAATTTCTTCCTTATATCCAGTCTGAATCTACCCTCTTTTAGTTTAAAACCATTACCCCTTGTCCTATCGCTACTGGTCCTGCTAAAAAGTCTGTCCACGTCTTTCTTATAAACCCCCTTTAAGTACTGAAAGGTTGCAATAAGGTCTCCCCACAGCCTTCTCTTCTCCAGGCTGAACAGCCCCAGCTCTTTCAGCCTTTCCTCATAGCAGAGGTGCTCCATCCCTCTGATCATTTTTGTGGCCCTCCTCTGAACCCTCTCCAACAGGTCCATGTCCTTCTTGTACTGCGGACCCCAGAGCTGGACGCAGTACTGCAGGTGGGGTCTCACCAGAGCAGAGTAGAGGGGCAGGATCACCTCCCTTGACCTGCTGGCCATGCTTCTTTTGATGCAGCCCAGGATACGGTTGGCCTTCTGGGCTGCGAGAGCACATTGCTGGCTCATGTCCAGCTTTTCCTCTACCAGTAGCCCCAAGTCTTTCTCAGCAGGGCTGCACACAATCCCTTCATCCCCCAGCCTGTATTGATACTGGGGATTGCCCCGACCCAAGTGCAGGACCCTGCACTTGTCCTTGTTGAACCTCATGAGGTTCACACAGGCCCACCTCTCCAGCCTGTCCAGGTCCCTCTGGATGGCATCCCGTCCCTCAGGCGTGTCAACTGCACCACTCAGCTTGGTGTCATCTGCAAACTTGCTGAGGGTGCACTCGATCCCTCTGTCTATGTCATTGATGAAGATATTGAACAGCACTGGCCCCAGAACAGACCCCTGAGGGACACCACTCCTCACTGATCTCCATCTGGACATTGAGCCATTGACCACTACCCTCTGGATGCGACCATCCAGCCAATTCCTTACCCACCGAACAGTCCACCCATCAAATCCATATCCTTCCAGTTTAGAGAGGAGGATATTGTGGGGGACCGTGTCAAAGGCCTTACAGAAGTCCAGATAGATGACATCCGTAGCTCTTCCCTCGTCCACTGATGTAGTTACTCCACCACAGAAGGCCACTAGGTTGGTCAGGCAGGGCTTGCCCTTAGTGAAGCCATGCTGGGTGTCCTGAATCACCTTCCTGTCCTCCCTGTGCCTTAGCATAGATTCCAGGAGGATCTGTTCCATGATCTTCCCAGGCACAGAGGTGAGGCTGAGAGGTCGGTAGTTCCCAGGGTTCTCCTTTTTACCCTTTTTAAAAATGGCTGCAATATTTCCCCTTTTCCAGTCCCCAGGGACTTCACCTGACTGCCATGACTTTTCAAATATCATGGAGAGTGGCTTAGCAACTACATCAGCCAATTCCCTCGGGACTCTGGGATGCATCTCATCGGGACGCATAGACCCATAGATCTGTATGTTTGAAAGATCTTGTATAAAGGAACTCATATTTTAGCTGCCGCTTTTGCCAATGAAAATAGATTTAGATAGTGAAAAGCAAAAACAAAAATTAAAGCAACACCTTCCCCCCATTCCCCCACTTTTTCCCAGGCTCAAATTCACTCCTTCATTCCCAACTCTTATACCTCCTTCTCACTCCAAGCGGTGCAAGGAGGATGGAGAATGGGGGGTTGTGGTCAGTTCATAATAGTTCCTCTCTGTTGCTCCCTTCTTCTCACACTTTTCTCCTTGATCCATCATGGGTCCTTTCCACAGGCTGCAGTCCTTCAGATAAAACTACTCCTGTGTGGGCTCTCCATGGGCTGTGGCTCCTTCAGGAAATATCCACCAACTCTGGAGTGGGGTCCTCCATGGACTGCAGTGTGGATATCTACTCCAGCATGGTCTTTTCCACAGGCTGAAGGGAAATATCTTCTCTAGCACCTGGAGCTCCTCCTCCCTCTCCTTTGACCTTGGGGTTCACTCTGCTGTTTCTCACTTTTTTGCTTACTTCTCTGCCTGTCTGGTGTCTTTGCCCTTTCTTAAATACCTTTTCGCAGAGGCGCCACCAGCTTGGCTGAGGCGCTCAGCTGTGTCCTGCAGTGGGTCCATTGGAGCTGGCTGTGTCCCTGGCCTCTTCTCACAGGAGCCACACCTGCAGTCCCCCCAACACCAACACCTTGACACCTACACCAAATAAAACAACCCAGCTGAAACCCTGTCCTAAATAAGAGCATGTCTAAATGCACACAGGTAATTGTAGCCACTCTGTCTGGACACCTTTGGGAAACCAGATGTTTAATGTTACTGCAGGTGTGTTTCACTTGTTGAGGCCAGATTGGTGTCATATAGGCTTAGGGAAAAATGGCTGAAAAGATGCCCAGCAGAAAAGGACTTGGGGGTGTTGGTCAACAGCCAGCTGAATATGAGCCGGCAGTGTGCCCAGGTGGCCAAGAAGGCCAATAGAATCCTGGCTTGTATCAGAAATAGTGTGGCCAGCAGGACTAGGGAAGTGTTTGTCCCCCTGTACTTGGCACTGCTAAGGCTGCACCTTGAATACTGTGTTCAGTTTTGGGCCCCTCACTACAAGAAGGACATTGAGGTGCCGAAGTGCATGTCCAAAGAAGGGAAACAAAGCTGATGAAGGGTCTAGAGAGCAAGTCTTATGAGGAGTGGCTGAGGGAACTGGGGTTGTTTAGCCTGGAGAAAAGGAGGCTGAGGGGAGACCTTATCGCTCTCTACAACTACCTGAAAGGAGGTTGTAGCAAGGTGGGGGTCAGTCTCTTCTCCCAAGTAGCAAGTGATAGGAAGAGAGGAAATGACCTCAAGTTGCACCAGGGGAGGTTTAGGTTGGATATTAGGAAAAATTTCTTCACCGAAAGTGTTGTTAAGCATTGGAACAGGCTGCCCAGGGAAGTGATTGAGTCCCCATCCCTGGAGGTATTTAAAAGACGTGTAGATGTGGCGCTTAGGGACATGGTTTAGTGGTAGACTTGGCAGTGTTAGGTTTACGGGTGGACTCGATCTTAAGGGTCTTTTCCAACCTAAATGATTCTATGATTCTGTGATTCTATGTGCATGGTGCCTTCCATTGAAGGGGAAAATTACACAAAAGCTCAACAAGGTGATCTTCCAGGTATTATGGTGGAAGATGGAGACTTGTTGTGAGTATTTTAATGTTTTTCAGAAAACTGAATGGACAGACGAGGGAAGAATCATGAAGAACTCTGCAGGCTGTCACGGGTGACCATGTGTGGTCCCCATATATCCGCAGATGACTAAGAAACAACTGATGTTTTCTGTTTCTGCTTCACTGTAGTATTTGTTTGAAATCTATCAGTTCTGTCAACATATCTTAAGACTTTCTGAAAGTTTTTCTTAGACTCCGTGCAGTATCATTTCTGCATTTCTTTAATCAATTTGTGTGCAACATCAAAAAACACAAAGGAGAAAGAAGTTACTTGCTGGGACAACCAAGAAAGTAAGAGAACTGGCCAAGCTGCCCACCTCTGGAGTCATTTGTCCTCTGCTTCTAGCAGGCATCCAGCTTTCCAGGTGGGCCAGCTCTCTGACCTGACAAACTGCGTTGCCTTCTTGAACCCTTCCCTGCTTCACGCGGTTCCAGTGAAAAAGAAATAAATGAAATTTAAAAAGGGATGGGTGAGATGAAAAACACTTTATTTATTTCCAGCCTGCTCCACCAAAGAGAGAAAAGTACATAAATGAAAACAATGGTCCCAAGAGAATTTCACTGTTATTAAAAAGCTATTTTTCATTTAAAAAGTCATTTAACTGAAAAAAAAATTAAGCATCTGTAATTGTGCTTGTGTTGATTCAGAGCCTGCTGAAGCCAACTGGGAGCTTTCCCACTGATTTCATTGATTTTGGATGGGGTCTCTTATGAGCTAATGATGTGTTGTTGATTTGGTGTTTGTTAAAAGAGAAGCCAGAACTTTCTGAAACGTTTCCTCAGACTCATTATCCTCCACTCAATTTGTTTCTGCGTTTCTTTGGTGAATGTATGTATGACATCAAAAGGGACAAGGGAGAGATGAGTATGAGTTTACATTTTCCTTTCCCAGAACTTGCATGGTAACTTCATTTATTGTTTTAATGTATAGCAGGCTCATGTTGCTTTCAAGATGGAAGCAGAGATTTTCATTATTCTATAGGAAACATTTTCACAGCAAGATCCTTTGAACGTTTTCCATTCCAGACTAATGGAGAATAGGAAAAAGCCATAGGATACCATTAGAAAATTTGATTTCATAACATTTTTAAAAGAAGCCTGTCTTCTTTTTAATCAATTTCCTAGGATCCTGCTGAGGACCCCTCCTGACATTTTGTCATCTTGTCAAAAATAAATTTTCTTTTCCCTCTGCTCTGATGGAGGTGGGGCTATTTTTACAGATGGCTTGGTAAAGTGAGTAGGAGCCCAGAAAAGGGGATAATTATTCATAAATGGCATTTCCCATTTCTGTGGGTTTTCTTGAACAGGTCAGATACTCTGATGTTTGGTTCTAATGACAGGGAAGGATTTATGGTGTCTCTGTCTTATCTCCTGGGAGTATAAGTGCTTTACTTCAAGTCTTCAAGATGGTGGTTTTTTTTGTTTTTTTTTTTTTTTTTTTAAATCCCAAATGCATCTTACTTTATTTTGGCATTTAACTCCCATCAGTATCCAGAATCCTGACTATGTAAAGACAAAATGTCAGATAACTGGACAGCTGCTTAGCTGTCTAACGTATGCCTTTCATAACAACTTCCAGGAGCACATCATTTGAATGATATCATTTCTTAAGGTTAATTTGTACTGGGTGTGAAGCATAAGTCATGCTGTGTGTTTGTTTTCAGGCCCAATAGGTGTGTGACGGGAAGCATTCCCTTCTGGGGAAGCAGACACATGGCTGTGGCAAGACAGCTAGATGAGTCACAGGTGGGAAACCGTTGTGATACTGAAAAATTTGTAGCTACTTTCAGCATTACCTCAGTTTGAGGAGACTTCCTCTACCCACACTGTACTGTTCTTTTCTGACTCACCCTCACTCAGACAGCTATGCCTGGGAGTCACCATATGGAGTCTGTTGAGCTAGAGCAAAGAATACTTCACGTTTCTTGGTACATGCAGCTCACAGGACTTAGCGCAGCTGTTTTCTTCTTCAAGATGTGTGGATTTAACAGCCAAATTAGGCCAGAGGGAAGGGAATAACTTAAGTTAAGGTTTAAACTTTTGTGCCTTGATTGTGTAGCACACTGACTAGAGGCATGTTGCACTTGGGGAAGCCTGGAGAGTCCTTGCAGGCTGAGTATCTTCTCTGTAGGCTGTCAGTTGGGTCTCATGTTTTGCTCCATTGAAAACCCTAGCTTTCTTATATTATCCACTAATGGGTTGAGAATGGTCTAAGACTCAATGATGATGAATAAGGGATAGGAACTAAGGAGCTGTATAAACTTGTTATTGAAAAGTGAATTTAATAGAATAGCAATCTCCCCCTTTCTCTTTCCTTTAAAGGAAATGGTGTATTCAGCATTAAATAGCCCTATGACAGAGGGGACTTTCCTTACTTTCTTGTGCACAAGGAACTCAGAGATCTCATGTGAAAAACCTGTCTTACCTAACAGACCTAGCAGAGTCTCAAGAGTTTCCAGTAACTAGCCTGAAAATTATAGACAGCATTGGTAGAGCCCACCGTGGGAAAATGGATCCTGCATGTCTTAAAACCCTTTCAAAGAAAACCACAGGGCATTATCACTGCTGATTTTGAAGGGGAACTCAGGCAGAACAAGAGAAATACCCACTTCTCCATTCCAAGACCATGACTCATTTAACTTTCTTTTCTGTCTCCTCTTTACATAATCTTTTTTTTTTTTTTTAAGGTAATGCTTTCTTCCTCAAAGACAGCTCCACTCCACAGTTTGCTGTGTCCACTACACTGTGGTTTTATTTTGATCTAATTGCTGAACTCAAGATGCCCAGAATGTTCTGTTCTCCTCATTTTAAATCTTTTTCCTACATAAAGTACCAGTAGGGTTCAACTTCTGTAATATAGTCCTCCTACTTGGTGAAAAAATGCCTATATGATGTTCTGCCAAATATGCCATCTTATATTTGGCAAAAACATTTTCTCAGAACTATTTTCAAGGAAAAGTATATGGCTGAAAAACATAAAAGAGCCAGAGAGTCATGAGCTACATTATCTCTGTGAGAAAAGGGGATTTTCATCATTCTTTCAAAGCCAGCTTCCTACAGCATGTGTGATCAGCACCTGCCAAGCACATGGAGCGTGTATGAAGGGAAAGTTTTTTCAGTCTTTAGTGAATTAACTGCTCATGGAAGGAGGCACAACAACATTGTACTTATTCAAGAAATAGGTTTAGTAAAGGCAACCACAGTGCAAATGTCCCTACTCCTCCAGTGCACTTAACCTGCCATGTATGCTCCTCACTGCTAAGGAAGAGAGACAAGCTCTGCTTCAATGCTCATTTCAGCTCTGGCCCCTCAGCTGCCCCTGCCAACCAAATAACTGACTATCGGATTCCCTGGATTCATGGAAATGTATCTGTGAGAGGCTGGATTGTGCCCATAACCACATTTCACATAAATCACCATATTGCCAACAAATACCGTTCACTGCTGACATGACACAAAATACATATCAGTAACCCAGGGCTGGTTATCATTCTGCAGTGTTTCATGACCAGTTCCTTTGAAACACCTATAGACATGTTAGAATATTGCAGAAATTGACTATTCTTACACTGATCCTGAGATAAAATTATTTTAAAAGCAGACATGAAAAAAAGTCTTTCAAGATATATTGGCAAGGTACAATGATTGCCTTTTTTGCTAAATTGTCAGAGCAGGCTCTGATGTACAGGTTTGAACTAATATGAGCTTTTTAAAAACATTTTTTTTTGTTGTAGGAATAATCACTCTGATTTTTCCTAAGACGATGTGTCTGCCCTAAGCGGCAGTGTGCTTGCTGTAATGTACCTACAGGTAACTGTGCATCAAGCTCATTAACATGGTTGCAGTAGATAGCAAAGCTAGACCACAGCTTTGCTGCTGGCAGTCCCTGAGACAACTCCTACCTCTAGCAGCCTTCTTTGGGTGCCCCGTAACTTGTCCAGCTAACATCCTAGTTTGTGCACAGTGAGTTATGCTGTGCAATGAGTAAATGACGTAGCCAGCAGAGGGCAATGAAGGTCAGTTTTTGGAGAGGTTACATAAAACAATCTCAAAGTTGTCTAAAATATAGGGCGAAAAGGTCAAACAAGAGCATGTTGTGAACTGCTGCTATACATCCATTTCTATTAATTACTATGAGACCTAAGTGAACCATTGTGATCATGTGTTCTATAAACCTCCTTTTTAATGGCCACATTAAACAATGTAGTTCCTTATTTATGACAATGTAATTAATAGTCTTTTCAATGGGGGGGGGAACCTAATAAAAATGAAACTCTCCTAAAATAGGACAAACAGCTTAAACCAATAGCCAATAAACTCGTAGCTCCTCATATAAATCTTGTTTTATTGGTCTGTTCTGGAGAGCAGTTGTTTTGTTTAACTTGATAAACAGGTCATTTTTCCCAAGGAAATTAGGTGCCTGGATGAAAAAGAGGGAGGGCCAGCGAAGTCAGCTGTTGCTCAGTTCAGAGGAAAAAAGATGCTTCTTTCAGTCAGATGGAAAGCTCTATCACAGATACTAATCTAACATGCTGGAAATAATGTGAACTTATGGTAGAGAACAACATTTTTTAGCCTGGGTGACATCTGCTAAGGATGTAACTCATATCTAGGCACTTAGGGCAAGCAGTTGGTGCCAAGAGTGCAAGCTGCAAGTGTTATTTGCCTCTGACAATGTGGGCAACAACTTTTTTGAGCCTAATTGTGGCTCTAGGTGCCAAATATTTTAAAACTGATCTCTTGACATTGCTATGTTAACCGATGAACAGCTTAATAGCAGGAAATGCCTGGAGTGTTAGTGGGAAATTGTATTTATTTATTCTGTGGAAGATCCTAAAGGAGTCCTCCAGGACTGGGACCCTGTTGCTGCACAGGAAAGCTCCTGTGTGCTTTAGACCTGGGTTTCACTACTATATGTGTCATGCCTGCTCAGCAACCTGGTGTATGTCACTTAACTTTTCTGTACTGAGCTTCCCACCTCAAAACAGTATTAGTAATTCCTCCTATTTAAAGTGCTATGACTAAAATGACTACATATAAGCTAGGTTGTATTTTGATAAGGGATAGCAGAGGGAAAGTAATACCTGTTTTATGAATGTGGTAAGTCCAAGAGAAAGGTCCTGGGCTAGTTGATTGAAACGGATAGATCTTTGCTTCCCAAAATTTTGCTTCACAAAAATTCCCAGCAGAAAGCTGGAAGCTGTAACTATCCTGGTGAAATTCCTGTCTGACCATTTAGAGTAACAGAGCCTGACAAAGAAGCTACAAGACCCCATGCAAGAAAGAAAATACTCCTTTTAAAAAGGAAAAAAATGGAAAGCAAAACCTCGTGATGATGGCATGGACTTCAAATATTCAGGAGAAGGAAGAGCAAAGTCCTAGAGGAAGAGGAGAGGTGGGTCACCTGCCTTGTGCTCCCAGCAGAGACTCCCAGGCAGGGAAAAATTGGCTGGCAGTAAATGCCCAATGTTCCTGACTATTAGCAGTAACGATAATTATAACTAAAGCTCTTAGTGCCTGCATGTACTTATTTCAGAAAGAATACAGGACATGTTACGCTGTGTCAGACCCAATAAGGAGATGTTAATAAGTACCTGTTTGCATATGAGGTAACTGTTGCTTCTGAGTTTTTATGATGCCTCGTCAGCTAACAGCCAGGAGTCTGGCAGGCGCCAGCCAGGACGTCAAGTGGGATCTACCTGGAGAGATGGCAAATATTTGACTTGGTGCTGATGAGCTAGATTTTAGTCATGGCTCTCTGCTCCCCATCAAGTGAATTGTGGCAGAGGTAGTGGGTGTGTTTGAACCCTGACAAGTCTTTCTCTTAATGGCCGCTGATTTTTGCCTTTTCACTGCTCTGACCATTATAACGCAACCAAGAATTTACATTCATACGAGCACAATGGAAGTGTAATCACAGAGTGGTTCTGCATGGGGCTCTGCGACTGCTCCCTCAAAAGCAAAGAGATGCTGTTCCCAGGGGGACAATGTCCCTGGGAGGGTAAGAGTCGGTCCCCTGACAGGGGGACTCGCTGCGGCTTCTTTTTGGCAAATGCAGGCTTCCAGGCGTGCAGCGGAGGGCAGCCTGCCTACGCTTCCCCTCTGATAAGGCTGACTTTTCTCCTGAGTCATCAGGGCCAGCCAAGGACTTGGTAAGTGTAGGGTTGCCCCAGTTTAGCTGCTGTGCAGTGTTTTAATGGAGCCAGTGCATTGTAATTTAGCAGCACTTTTGCCAGGCTGATGTATTCCGCCAACGTAGATTAAGTGAAATCAGTGAGCACAATAGTTGTAGGCAAGTCACAAATAAATTATATTCATAGGCTTTAATTTTTTTTTTCCTGAAGCTAAGAGGGATGGTAATTCAGTCTCCTATGTCTTTCCCACAACACGGACTTTCACCCAGCTACTTCTGCCCCTTTGAGGACAGATTTTAGACCTTAAAGAAAAATGTCTGCATTCATTGTTACCTACTCAAGTGTGTAAAATAAAATTCCCTATCTCCTCACCCATTAAATTAATCATTAGGGGATTTTCTTTCACATTCCTGTCTTGAACTGTAGGAGGAACAGGAAAATGCTGAAATATTTTTTCTTTTCTTTTTTTTTTTGCTTTCTTTTGAGGTCTTCACACATTAAAGCAAATGAAAACACTAATCAAGGAATAGCCAACCTTCCTTACTGTTCCTCCCCTTACACCCATTTCTTCCACAACCAGACCAGTATCAGCTGTTTGGAGAATGGAGGGTACAGGCAGCTCCAAGAAAGGTGATTCGTAGCCAGGGCAGTGTGGCAACGGCCTGCTGGGGCTCCTCTAGCAAGACATGGATGAGGTGGAGGACAGTTGAGCCCTGCGTGGACTCATCATGTAGGCATTTAAGCACATCAGTGGCCCAGCAGGGCTTTGCAGCTGGTCATCTGGCACCACCTTTGAGTTGCATACAGATCAGATATCATGGCCGGGCAGTCCCTGTGCTGAACATTTCATAACAGAACCTGTTATAGTAAAGTAATGAAGAAAATTTTGAAGTCCTACGAGTTTATGATAAAAGTGCAAGTGTTGAAAGCATTGGGAAGCATACTTGGAAGAAAGTGAAAGTTTGACACTTTCAAAAAAAGCAAGATTTATAGTTTTAAAACATGTGAAAATATCACAAAGTCGTGAGGTCTACTTCTTTCTCTACCATTCTTGCTTTGGCCTTGGTTAATCACAGCCCGTCCTGTTTTTAGATGTGGAGAGTAATTTATAGAGCCCTTTTATATGCAATCAAAAAACTCTTATGCTTAGCACTTGCTTTCCCTCTGAAATATCTAATATTAGGATTCTTCGCTTGTAAGATCAAGGTTATGCATTTTAAAGAGAGGAACAGAAAATAACAGAATAAATAATAGAATAGAGCAAACTAAATGAATTGTTGACTCTTTTTGTATTCAAAGACCTGAGAGTGAAAGGTTAATTTATTTTGCAAGCCATTTTCTGACACTGCAGCCACAGTAAATGACATCTAATTGAATAAGGTAGAATAATGAAAAAAACCCAGAAGAACAGTTGATCAGAGAGGTGAATGAAGTTTTTCTGTTTTTTACATTAGGGAAACATGAAGTTGACAGTGGTGAAGAAAAACATCTTAAGGGAACAGGTTTGTTAACATTGAAAGTTTAACTTCTAGAAAGTTTTTCATCTTTAAATAGCAAATGCTTGCTGCTGTACAAGAATCAGCTACAACATTTTTGCAGATTTCAACAAGGAAGTTGTATCGTTTATGAGTGGAAAGAGCAAGACATAGAGGGGTAAAAATATTTTGTAACCACACCACAATAGGGAGCTAAGAAGTGAATTAGAGTTTTCTAAACCTGGAAATATTCATAATCAAACATAACCTGTTTATTTGCAGGTAATTGGAATTTGTTTGTGTAAAGAATTCCCCATAATCTGATAAACTAGCAATGCATGCATTCTTTAAAATGAAACTGCATGCTCTTGGCTTAGGCTTATTATGTTTTACGATGTAACTTTACATTGAGGATGTTTTGTGTTTCTTAATAGTGAATTATAACATGTCTCCTTAGCTGAGAGAAATTGCCCACTGTCTGGTCAAAAAGTCAAAAATAAACCAGAAATTTCCATGTTGATAAGAAAGTCTTAAACCCAAAAATGGCATAGGTGTGGTAATGCAAAATGTATGTTGTTGTCACGGGCTCTTAGCCCGACCTCTTCTGAGCTGATTTTACCTTTTTTCTTCCCTGCTCTCTCCTTTCCCATCTTTTTCTTCTTTCCCATTCTTCATTGCTCCAAACCTAAAGATGGCCAGATATGAAATGCTGCCAGTCAGGATTCCCAGGCTTCAAAGGGATCTCTCATCAGCAGAGACAGAGGCTCTTTTGTGTAGCTGTTGGAGAGTGGCTCTGGCTGCTTCCGCACATGCAGGGAACTCCGGAGCTTCTCTTTACTCCAGCCTCTCAATGCGCCATCTGGATGTCACAGTGGTTTTTTTGTATGCTTTCCCCAAGGCTGCAGACGAAGTAAGACTGCAGGCAGTGCCATGGTCTGCAGGGAGATGTCATTCTACATGAATGAATGCAAAGAAACAGGTCTCTCCGTTTCAGTGTGTTGGGCAAAAATGCACCCAAAATGTGCTCTTGGCCTTGTGTTTTGCCAGCTCAGAGTAGTCTTAAAACTACAGGAAACAAATGCTAAACTTGTGCTGGAAATTCATCACCAAATGGAGTCCATGGGTACAGTAACAAAAAACTGTGAAAAAGAAATTAAATAGAAGTAATACTAAAATCTTTAGTTCAATACCATTGTCATGAGGTTCTGAGGGTCAGGAAATCCTGCTGTGCTTTCTGAGAGGTGCCTGGGATTTTACAGGAACTGTCAGCTTGATTTCACAAGGCTTTGCTCTAATTCTCCATGTCCTGCTCTGTGAAAATGTGAGTGCAAAGTTCTACTATACTGACAGGTCAGGTTAATACCTACTTACCAAGGTGCAAACAATGTGCCAAGTGCAAGAGCCAAGGAGAGGTGACCCTTCTCTTTTGAGCAAGTGATACAAAATGGGTGAGAAGGCAACATAAGAACAGCCACAGCGAGTCAACCCTCTGATCTGTTTAACTCAGTATTTTATCAGCTAAGGTGGCTAGCAGGGAATACTTAGCAAGAATATAAAAAATAGTTTAAATACAGAAAGTGTCTTTCTGTAATACAATCCATGAGCTCAGAGTGAGAGAAGACAGTCACTGAACAGGGCTGTGGAAGTTCTCTTGTATCTCTTGCAGTGCAGAATTTTAGCTTGCCTGTTATTTACTCTCATGCAGAAAGATAGTGTTTATCAATGGCTTTGCAAAACGCAAAACTTGCATTTACTTTCTCTTTGCTTTCTGGCAGCTGAAGTTTAGCATCACTGCTCTCTGGGGCCAGAGGCAGGCGCAACATCTTTCTGTGTGTCAGCAGCAGAGTGCCAGTTCTCCCTTGGGGATTTCACACACGCACGTTCGCCATGGTTTCTTCCACTTCACAGATCCAGAAGATCTTACCACTGGTCAGTGGTTCATGGTATCCATGCCTCTCTAGATTTTGTGGCTGGGGTTTTTGTTTTTGCTGTGAGCCTATGGGACTGTAGGAGTGAAGTTGACGGTTGAGACAGAAACAGCCTTCTGTGCTGACTTAGAAGATTTCTGATCACTAATAAAGCTGGGCATTCATTTTTGAGAGAGAAATCTGGAGAAAGAAAACCCTCCTGGGGATCTCTTGTCCCTTTCCTGGTGGATCTGAGGGACCCGTAAAACTGTAAACCTGGTGACCACTTCGCCTCCCCTGCTTAATGAGAAGGTATGCAGGCATGCAAAGTTTCTTGCAGCAGTTTCTTGGGTTATTATTACATTTTTTCACGGGTGTTTCATGAAAGGATGCAATGTGGGATGCACTTTCTAGAATTCTAACTAACGGGGAACCTAAAAAGACATGCTGTGAGTCACCTTTTAAAAATACTTTTAGATGCTCTAAGAAAACGCTCCTGGAACATTTGACCATTGAAAAAATACCATACTGAGCCTAAATCAGCACAGTGTTTTTACACTTTGTGGCTAAAAGATCTTAAGGGCACACAAAGACACAACCAAAGGCAGAGCTGGGCAGTACAGCAAGGAGAGGGTTTTGCTGACAGTGCATTGTACAGTAGGTACAAGATGGTGCAGTTCTTTGCCCTTCACCAGGCAGCACTCTAGCATATTAACGTCTTTTATTCAGCATTTAACAAGATCATTGCTGTGTCATGGCTGCAATTCTGGGTGATGCCAGTCTGACACTACCTCAGGGTAGAAATGCTCTAAGTATAACACAAATGTACCTTACAATAATGGAAAATCCTTTTGCAAGCTGGAGAGTAATGCACTCCGAACAGAAAAGCTGCTCTGGTGTCCCCAAGGTGCTATCTCCCAGAGCAGCCAGAAAGGTGAATGCACAACAGCAGCAGTATTTTACAATAATTTACATGAAAAGAAACAGAATGACAGAACTGGAGGCTACAGTGAATACAGATGAGAATTTTTTCCCGAGCGCTAGTGATAGTGAAACAATCTGTGTAAGAATTTTATTGAAACTGCATGTTTTGGGGAGAAAAAAAAATCTGTTTTTATCTTTTCATTCTCTTTCCTTTTTCCTCCATTGTCATTTGGAGGAATCTCATCTTCTTTAAGAGGCTTTACACAAATGGTAAAGTTGATTCATAAATAGAGGATAGAGAAGGTATATTAATTTTCCTTATAATATATCTCACTGTCCAAAGTAACTGAGAGCTTTTCCTCATTGCTTTCACTGTGACAGATTTGTAGTTGGATGGATGGTGAAACCATCTGAAGTGTGTTACCTTTATAGTGTAAAAGGGCTGAGGACCATTTTGAAAGGTGACTAAAGTCACAACATTTAATGTGTTGCTCAGCAGCACCTTGGAGCCAAGGAGTCTCACACTCTGTGACTCAGCTCCTCCCAGGTATGTGCCTTGGCTGTCTCCCAGCTCTGCAGCAAGACCTGGGCATGCACCAGTCCCAGCAAGCTATGCCTGTTTATCCATGGGGTGCAACCATGGTGGCAGAGGCTGTGAGGGTGTCAAGGCATGCCACATGCAGTGTGGACAACCGGAGAGCCTGTTGGAGGGTGGAGATATGGGGAAGAGAGGTACTGCAGAATGCAAGTTAGATATAGCCTCACATTGTGTACAGTTTAAGCATTACTGTATAACAAAGACTGAGATGTATCATCCAAGTGGCTCCAAGCAATTGTTACCAGAGCTTCCTAAAGGGACTCCTCCCTCCACCTTCTTTTCTCTCAAAAAATATAAAAGGATTATTAACTAACACTGGACGTCATTGCTAGGCAAGGGAATTTCAAGTTCTAAGATCTCTATTACCCAGCCCAGTGTGGCCCAGCAAAGCTGGCTGGGAGCACCCCTCCATGGGTGCCATTGCAAGAAGAAGTGGAAGAGCTGTGGGGCACCAACAGTCAGTACCTTCCCCTGCATTTGTAAATAGCTGGGACAAAGCAACCAAAAACTTTTGCTGCTTTTGCCTCCACATTAAGGGGATGGAGTGGAAGGCTGGAGGCATGTAATATCTGATGCATGTGGTGCTTGCTGCAGAGGAACCAAGAATTATTACCATCCCAGTGGCCTACGGCAGCAGAGGGATATTCTGGGAACCAGCTGCAATGGCTACTGTGGTTGAGCTATTTGGACTTCAGAGTAGTGAGGCTTCCTTGATGCTCAGTGTTTTAATCTAGATTTGCAGGTCTTTCCTACACTAACCTACAGATCTTTATCAAAACTAATGCAATCCCTTCTGCTTTCAGTGCAAAAGAGTAGTTTGATAATCTCCTACTGCAAAGTTGCTCTTTATCACAGGAGTAAGTGCCCTGACCTAGCAATCCTGATGCCTTTTGTATTTACCCAGGTTTTGCACACTTCAATGGTAACGCAAACTCGGGCAAAGAGAAATAAACTACTGAGCCCCTTGTATTTTTTTCCAAACGTCACATGTCATCTTGCTGTCTACTTTTGCTCTGATCTGTGGGACTCCTTGTGCTGTGAACATGTCCTTGGAGACTTGTGCCTCACGTCTCTTGTGGTATTTTTGATTCCTCATTGTGTTGACAATGACAGAGCCCCTTTCAAGATTCCAGTTGCTTTGTAAAGGCTGACTTCAGGGGCTCATCATGGTCTAGCTAGGTGAGTGCTTGTCCTCAGTTCCTAGGCATGATTAACAGGGTCCCCTTGTGTCTCAGCCACAAAATTACACGATTAGATCCAAGTCTGACAGAAATATTTTGCTAGCTTATGTGACAAAAAGCTCATCTCCACAGACATGAAGGAGCTCAGGGGCACGATGGCAGGCAGGAGAACCCCATAACCCAGTCAGGGAAAGGGACATGGTCTCTCCCAGGCCTGTCCCAGCAGTGCCATCAGTCCCATGTGCCAGTCGTGACACCCAGCACCAATGATGGCTGCTCTCCAGAGCACCTTTTGGACTGAGGAGTGCACTGCCTGGGGGTATGGGACACATTACAGGATGCAGGGAAAGAGTATTTTGGGATTGCACAAGATTTATTATGGGAGGTTTAGGGGAGGAATCAAAGACAGGGAAAGAGAGGGATCAAGGCAGTTTGGGGAGGAAGAAATGTGGGAAAATAGAGTTGGGGCTGGTTGTAAGTAAACAGGCCAATGGTCAGTAGGCTTATCTGGCCATGCCCTGTGCCTGACCAGTGCAGTCTGTCCTACCTTCTTATTAACTCCATTTCTAACTGTTTTCCTGTGTGAGGGGACTGCCTTCTGTGTGCATGTGTGTTTGGAGGTCTATGTGCCAGCAGCTGGAGTTGGGCCATGGTCAAGGGGATCACATGACTGTGGTGCCAGCAACCACACTGAGCGAGAGTACACATGCTAGTGTGCGATAACTAGCAAATATCAAACTGGACTAGGCAGCAGGTAGGGAAACTCTTTTGGAAGCCAGATTTCAAAGCAGCCGTAAGATATGTGTGTCGCTGTGTGTGAGACCACCAGAGGTGGTCTACTGTGGGGACGAGGAGGTCCAGGGCAACTGCCAGAGAGACCGTGGCATCTGGGGCTGACTGAGAGGTGTGCGTTGGTGTGTGCGAGAGGGCTCTGCACTGGAGCTGCAGCCTTGGGGGCTTGTATGCTGCGGTGCCAGCAACAGGGGAGACTGGGATCCATGGACAGCTACTGGGCAGACCGAGTATCTGGGCTGGACAGCTGCTGCAGGGATCCACCTTGTACTTATGCACATATATATTCCTATTAACAGGCCTTCATCCTGGTCGGCCAGAGAGGTGAACAGGGTGAGGCTGCTGTTTACATTCGTGTGCGTGCTGGATGTGCCTGTGTTGATCTGTGTGGCTGGCTATGGGTATATGTGTAGATGCAGTGTTTGTGTGCGTGCCTACTGCCCTTGCTGGACCTGGGGACGTGCCAGGGGCAGCCTTGCCTTTCTTTGGCTGTTGGATTCAGCAGCTTCCTAACAGCCTCTTTTTTTTTTCCATGTTCTTTTAAAAGCCGTTCTCACATGGAGTACAGCACTCAACTTGCTGCAATATAATTTCATAACTAACCTTCTCTTGTTAACCGAAACCTGTTAAAAACTTGGTTTGACAGACAGCACTGTAACCAAAAAGCTGCTTTCTGAGTCTTTCTGACTCTTCCCCATTTTGCAGTCACGGGCTCCTAGCAGACAAAACATGAAACCTTCCTTTTGAGACTTAGTCTGATGTCCATACTGTTTCAGTGTTTCAACTGGCTTCCCAGCATTTTCATAGCCCATTTGATCCTAGCAAGAGGATCAAAAACTGCCTTTTTTTGCCTACTAGCTTTTCTTGGTGGAGCAGGTCCAGGATAAAACACATAATTAAAACTTGGCATGCATCAATCACTTCAGGACAAATAATCCAGATAAGTATTTTGGTTTTACTAGCGGGTAAGTAGGTAAGTTTGGTATTTCCCGTGCCATAATTCAAATTTATGGCAGTAGACTAATTTGTATGCCAGATCCTGTACAGGGAGCAGTCAATTTGGTGCCACAGCTGTACTTGAAGATGATTCATAGCAGGCTTATAAACATAACACATTATCACATCAGATGATGTCTAATATCTGTTCTTGGAAATGAACAAGTGTGATGAGATAAGGGCTGTAACAGAACATCACAGATTTCAGGAAATTAGCTCTTTTTCACTGGAAGCCAAAAACTAAGCCTAAAGACTGGGTTTATTTAGGCTTATATATTTTTTTTTTCCCAAAAAGTCTCTCAGGAAGTTATTCTTATACTGTTTCACATTTAATGTGTTTTTTGAAGCAATATTCTGTGGTATTGACTTTTCATACCTGACTGGAAAAATTAAAAAGACTTAACTACAGAAATCTTTTATCTAAGAAAGGTACATGGTAGGTGGATACCATAAAACCAGTCAGGTGCAGTGTGGGAGTTAAAATACAGCCAGACCCGAAAACAGAGCTGTAGCATTGCTGAGTTAAAAACAAAACCAAACATAACCTTGATTTAACAGAATTGACTCATCTCGAGGCAGACATGGGTTATGCAAACAATCCCAGCTGACATAATTTCTGAAACTGAACAGATTCTATCCAACTTGTCATAAGGGAACACTGAAAGAGGGAAGTTATTTTGATTTATTTTAACTATTAGCTGAAGCACTGCTATTCATACAGGAGTTCATCCTCATCAGAGTGTGTTCTCACCTTGGTACATGCACAGAACCTCTTTTGGAAGAACACTGTTCACATTTCATTTTGCTGTTCAGCGTGTGAACCTGCCTTTGTTACTCTTCACTACGCAAACTTTTTATGGAAGACCAAATTATTTATTATGTCATGGGATTTCTATGTTATCGTTCACAAAATGATTCCATAGGAAGGGTCCAAATTCAGATTAAGGTTATCTGTTGTCTTTCCATATTTCCAAGCACTTGACTTTGCTGTATTTCTCATCTTTTGATGTGATTGTGCCTGTGTGAAAGCACCAGGGAGCACTGGGTTCCAGCAGGTATCCTTTCTCAGGCTGCATCCAAGACAACACCAACTATGTCCAAATTAACTTTTACCATACAATATACAGCTGTGTCCAACTCAACTGCAATATCAAAGTATAAGACTAAGGAATTGATTCTTACAATTGAGAGAAAAATATTATCAAGGTTGATGTGATAGCAATCTATTGTGTGAAATATTTCTTAGATGTGCACCAGAGAAATTAACCCTTTCCACAGCAAGAAGAGTCAAAGGTGCTTAAAAACTTTGTCGTGTTGACTTGCTGATTTATTTTCACAGAAAGGGTGGGAACCTAGAGAAGATTACACTGTTTACGATATTCCTTCTGACGTTCTGCAAATTAGAACCTGTCTTGTTAGAACGACTTTTTTATTATTTGTTGTTAGATTATCCCCAGCCAAATCTTCATTTTTTTCTCTGCAACTGTGAGCCACGCAACTGAAGGGGCAATCAAAGCAGAAGATCAAATTACTCTCCAGACTTGCCATACTAACTTGTTACTCTCAGAATTTATGGTACAAAATTAAGCTCACCCCTGGAAATTGTCACTTTTTTCAGATATTTTAAAATATCATTGAATCTTCTGTTTAGAAAGCAGATGTCATCCACAGACTAGGAGGACAAACTGCAGCGCGGGATGCTAGCTTAGTCTCTAGTCCTCCTTCAATGCTCTCACAAAGTATGCTGGCTTGTGTTCAAAGGGATAAATTGAAGTTTTGTCTGAATAAAGACTTCGTCTGAGTAAAGACTTCAGTTGAGGACTTTAGTCCTACAATTACAAGCATCTGTTCCAATGTAAAGCTAACATGATTATTGAAGCAACCTTTGATGACCAAAATTCTCAAGCCTGAAATAAAATTAGTCTTAAACAAATTTGGTTTGCTGCCCAGGGTATAGCTGAGCAATCAGATTTCAAATGATTTGTCTAAACCTTTATTCAGCTTGAAAAATTGGGGGGATTTAAAGGCTAACAGCTTTAAACTAAAACATTATAAGTTTACACTATTGATCATTACAAATGAATTGGGTAGTTACAAAAGATTTTTAGTATCTGAAGTTGTGCTAAATATTATCCAAGTCTTCTGAAGCTCAGAAACACGGGTGTTTCAAGTGCCTATATTATATAGCTTATTATTGTAAAAATTAGGGACAGTTGTTTTCAGAAGGAGCAGAAATAATCAGGTTAGTCTGCTCAGTACTACCCCTTGAACAATATGCACTCTATTTCTGTTACAAAATCATTTTCAGAATATGTTTTTAAATATTTTCACAACATTACCAATATTTGAGAGAAAGAAGAAATATTTTAATACTAAGATTTTTTTATTGTGGTGGTGTTAAATATCCTTTATTAGATTGGTCCTTACTACATCATCTCTGGGGTCATCTAGTAAGCAAGAAGGGAAAACAGTCCAAAAAGATGCAAAGGGATAAGTGTATTAAGAACAGAGAGCCTCCCAAGGAGTGCACATGTACAAGTGTTGGTTTGTATTGCTCCAGTGAGATCTAAGATGTCTCCCTTTACTCCTCTATTACCCTGAGGAGTGGAAAGTGCAGCTTTCGTCATGGTGATCACAGTATGCAGCATTTCATCGCCAGTAGTTACTGTGGAAGGATGAAAAAAATGGGTATAATATGCTCGTTGGGACATATGCTATTAAAGTTGGGCAGTGTATGATAGGGTGTATTGACAATGAGATTTGGGGTGAAAGAGAAAACAGTCTGTACCATGAGAGACGTCTATGGTTCATATGATGAAAATAATTGTCTCTTTCAGAAAAAAAATAAGTACTAATGCCAGTGAAGACAGGGCAGGAATTTAGGATTGTGGCTTGAGAGTACAGTCTATAGTGACTTTCTGGTGGAAGATTTCAAATGTGTGGATAGAGCCAGTGATTCTTGTGGATGGACTTGCACTGAAGCTATTTTCATCTCCCTAAAGTCCTTCTGTAGTCAGTTGTGAGATAGGTGTCTCCAGATACTTGTCAGAAGATCTCGAGTAGCTTTCTCCCTGGCTTATGTTTGAAAATTATGATTTTGGGTATGGTTTTACTTGCTTTGTTTAAACATACAGGTCCTGAATGAAGTTCAGTCTATTTATTTTCTCTGAAATAGTGTCTCACTGAATAGCCAGCCAGGGTACACATGGTGCACACTATCATGTGTTTTACATGTTTGCAGCATTTAAATATTTGTTCCCTCAGTCTCTGCCCTGAAGATATTTCCCATCAAAATCAGGACTGTCTCACTCAAACTGGGATGGGTGGTGACCCTAGGTTAATGACTATGTAAAATTTGATTCATTTCTTGTTATACAGTATGTCAGATTAGATGAGTAAGTGTATTATCCCCACAATTCTGTGAATTGTTTTAATGATAAAGAATAATATTGCTGGTAAAACTGTGAGAAAGAATCTGGGAAATAGAATTGTTTCTGCATAATTCAGTGCACATTACCAGTCCCAGCCAACAGAGGATGTAAATCTGTTGCATAGCCACTGCACAGCCCTGATATTTATCCTTGAAGAAGTCCAGTTCCATTTCATGTTATGTGTATATATATACATACATATATAGTCCATCCCAAATCCAGACACTAGTCCTGGTGAGTCTCTGGGCTCATTGTTAGTGTTTCCACACTTCGTTACAGCTGGGCAGATGCCTGAGCAGGCAGGCTTAGCTGGAACCAGTGCTAGTCATTGCTGGTTTTCTGCTATGGCTGGAGCCTGACTGTATGAGTACTCTTCCTCTATTGCATTATAGGGCCAAGCTGTGGCTTATGCTGCACTGTGGGAACAGACCTCAGGGGCTCATATACTTCGCTCTTAGCAAGAGGTGTTCACCATCATGGTGCTTTTCAGACTGCAACAGGTGGACATGCTGGGTGGGCCCCTATCCTAGCTGCACCTAGGAGGAAGCTCAGCCTCTGCATTGCACAGGATTTTGCAGGCACAGAGGCGGGAGCAGGAGCCGTTGGAGTGTGGGTCAGGAGAGTAGCGGTCTGAATGGTCCAGAGGTCAGGGCTCAGCCTGACTAGGCTAGGCATAAGCCTATCTTAACTGGTAAACAGAGTTACCTCCACTGTCACATTTATTTACATTTGGGCAAATTCTGCCAAGCATTCTAAACCAGCATTTTATACTTGCCTCTGGGAAGATGTTGAAAGCTTTCAGCTCCCATTAAACTCATGCTTTGCATAGGTATGGGTAAACCTTTAGTGCACTTTTCACTTCCCTAGGCTCAGGACAAGAGGGAATAAATTTTCTCTGGTCGGCAAAAGTATGTTGGTTTCTTATGCTGTGTCTAGGGTCTGGGACCTGGGCACGTTCCACAGCTTGCAGGTGTGGGTGAGTGCACCAGCCTTCCTGATCTGCACTTTGGTTTCCTTGAGGCCTGCAGCGGCCAGACCCAGGCGTCACACCTGAGGCAAGAGGGATCGAGATTGCAAAGGATATGACAGTGCATGACTGCTCTACAGTCCTAGGGACCATTTTGGCAGGTTACAACTGACTGGCACATTCATGGTACTTTCCAGCCCTGCCTTTGTCCCTACCTGCGAGCAACACTCTGTTCCCAAGTCCCAGAGCTACAGATAAGTTCGCTGTTTAACCTCCTTTAATGCAGCTTTCTGCAACAGGCATTGGAATTCATATACACTCTTCACACCTGGTATCTCCAGTGATTATCCCAATGATTGCTGGCTTGGAGGAACAATCCCAAGTTTGCAGGATTTGTGTAGCTGTGTTCAAGTATAGCCTAGCATAAATTTCTGTTTTTTCATCAATGGACATGTTTGGACATGGAAGTATTAAATCTGTGAGAGAACAAACTTTGAGAAGGCTGTTTGTGTCTTTTGCATTAATCATCATTACCACCCACATCATTAAAAATATTCCAGAAAACTCTGTGTTAGATAACACCGTACATGGTTAAGATATAAATCCCTTTGCTTTTGAGTACAAATAAAGAAGATATATGTACAAAAGTATTATGCTGCTAGTCATGATTTAATAATCTATTTTATCACTGTTAAATATTAGTGAGACTTTGAACAAAACAAAATGGTTTTTCTTTAGCTGTAGTCTCTTGTTATTCCAGAAAATAATTAAGCATAGAAAAGAGAACTTCATAATATTAAGTGCTCTTCAAAGAGATTTTTTGCACATATGAAGAGCAGAGTATAACACCAGACTGTATTATTTTGATAAAAAGACACAAGTTGCCAACTCAGTGATAAATAATGTGTGATATTGAACTGGTTATTTATAGTTTTCCTTTTTTTTTTTCCCCTTCTTCTTTTCATTTGGACTATTATCCTGCTTAACTGGCATTTGGAATTAAACCAGAAAAGGAGAAAATCTACAAAGGAGAGAAAAAATTACTGTTCAATTGGAAATTTCCATCTGCTTCTAAAATTCTAAAAAAACCACCCAACAACTTACTTAGGCCTAAATAGTGTTAGAAACCCCGTCAACCAGATTTGAAAATACACTGGTAGATACAAAGTTCCCATTTAAACAAAAATATCTCTCCATACAAAACAGAGTCAAAGTATTTAATTCATTTGCCCAACCTGATAAACCCCAAGGAAGTATGTGCTGCACTTCTCTGAGGAAGAACTCCCATTGGAAACCCTTGTTCCACATGCTGGGGACACTGTTGCAACTCTCTCTGGGGAAATGCACCTTTCCTGTAAACCCCATCAGAGGAGAAGAAAAGCTACCCCTTCAAAAGGGAGCTGGTAATCACAAATCCTACAGCCTACTGCCTAGGGCTAAGAGAGTTGTTCCCTCACTAAAGAGAAATTCCATGTGCTGAGTTTCTATTTCCTCAGCTCAGTAGCAATGCTGCTTGATGGTGCTCCCTGCTTCCTCAGTTTACTCTTTATTCTACAATAGAGTATAAAATGGGATCCTAGCCAAAAGCGATAGTCATGTTTGACTAGAAAGACTTTAACACCCAATGGTTGCAGATTCTAGGCCTTTCCCTCTCTTACAAGTTTGTGTGCTACAGGTTTATACTCTGTTATCTTTCATGTCTATGGATGACATCAAGATAATATTTTTGAGTCATGTGAGACATAAGGAACCTAATTCTCAGCTTGCAATCTTTTTCAGAGGTGATGATAGGGGATAATTCGGGTTTTTTTCTGATTTCTGTAATACAATTCCTCCTTTCTCCTGACATAGTACCCTGCTTTTCTGCTTGTCCAGCTGATCTGAATGATCATCTGTCTTAAAGATTTCTGTTGAAGTCGCTATTAAAATAGGAAGTGTTCTTGCTTAGGCTTTATTGCTTCCTACTTGTGTCTTTTAATTTTTGACCCATTAAAATTTCCTGGAGTACGCTGCCTCCTGCGAGTAGATACAGTATCTAGTCCAACCACACAGTGCTTTCATAAGAAATGCTTTAAAGCTGTTTATGCAACATCCTTGCATATTATCATTCAGTTATCTTATCTTTTGATGTGCATAATAAGTTAGAAGATGCTGAGTAAATAATTTCAGCTCTTTGAAGTGCTCGACTCATTTCCATTCTGCAGCTGGAAATCACCAGAGCATAACAAACAAGCATTTCAATTACAGCATAACACTACTTAAAATATAAATTTGTGTGAGCAAGAACTGTGTTATCCTGCATGTTGTTGGTGCAGTTGAGGTCATGGGGCTCTCTCACAGTGCTAGCAGTGATGTGCTGGTTAGATACACAGTGTGATGTGCAGAGGATACACACACCCCCACACACTCCCACCCCCACATTCCTTTCTTACTTAGAATAATGGCATCTTGAGCAAAGAAAGCAAAATTCAGCAGAACATTTCTAAGGTAAGTAAAGGCCTTTAGCTCAATAATAGCAACATTAATCCTGGAAGTATGTTTTACATGTATTTTCTAGTTGTAAGTTGTAATAGGTGAGTTTTCCTTGCATTTACAGTGCTATAAGACCATTGTTTTAGATGTCTCTGCATGCTTGTTACAGCTTAAGAAGAAGTTACCTGGAAGTAACTATGCGACAGTAGCCTGATCTGGCTCTCTTTGTTGTCTGTGCAAGGATTTTCATTGCCTTCAGTGGGAGCTGGATCATGCTCTTAATGCCATGGTCATTTGCCCTGAGAGGCTCACTTAAGAGCTCTTCAGTTACCTTTCTGGAAGCTTTCAAACTGTTGAGGCTAAGAGTTTGCCAGATGTTTGAAACTGAACAACATTCCTGGCATCACACGCCTAGTAGCATCACTAATCACTGGTGCAAAAAAAAAAAAGAGACCAGGGACACAGTGCCAAGTCCTTGTTTGGCTCCATCAGGTATTTATGTAATGGGTGTGCATAGTGCCTTACCAAAGCACAGAACTCACCTTTTCTTTACCATATAGACATACAATGCTTCAAGCACTAAGAAAAAAATAACAGCATGAGTTCTCTTACGTGCCAAATGATGCTTTTTTTTTTTTTTTCCGTAGAAATTCTGAATTACATTACAGGCTGTTGCTATTATATGGTGAACAGGTCTGCTCAGTCCACAAAAGCACTTCTGCTTCTAGGATCTCTCCTTTGTGATAACTGCCACAATATTACAGTTTGCTTCTGCAGCGGCAGGAAATGGTATTCAAATTTTGCCTTTCTGCTTAGCCCCTGTAGATATTTAGCCAGGGATAATATGAAAATACTTTGCAATTATGCTAGCTGAGAGTCTATTATCCCTTCAAATCCATGGTCTGCACAGAAGGGAAAGCTGAAAGGAGTATTTCAGTCATTTAGGGTATATGTTTCTCTGGCACACTCATAATCTGACCAAAGCCATTATTTGGAAGTCAGTTGCACTCAATCATTTTGCCTGTTAATGAGGAGTTACTGAATCCTCCAAGCATTAACCCCATTTAGGAAAACACAAAGGCAATCTGTACCTTGTATCAAGCAACTATGATTGCATTGAGCTTGAGGAATTCAGTTATTTGTTGGAGGTTGTTTTTCCCACAACAGACCCTCTAAATAGAATTACCAAGCCTTTCAAATGTTAATTTGTTAAGAAAAATATAATGGCTAATAAAGACAATTAGGTTTGTATTGTAAATACTGGACTGCAGGACTAAAGCTGCCATGGCTTGTGAAGGAAGCGTGGCAGGACTCTATGGAACTGCTAAGGCTGGAAACTATCTTCCTGACAGAATAAAGAACATATGGATACTAACATTGGTCACAAAAATATATTTCATGCAAGGAAAATGTAACACAGGGCCAAAGAAAGTGAGGCCTGATCTGAATATTTTTTCATAAAAACAGGGGTTAGGCAAGAAATACTGAAGACCTGAGACTGCAAATGAAAAAAGCATCAGTAATACAGCACTTTGTGAAAAAAACCTAAGTAATTCAGAGATAAGAGCACCATATAAATAAAAGATTGGAGTGAAGAGTGAAACAGGTAACCAAAGAATATTGGGAAACCTCCTTCACTGGGTGTTTTTACAAACTGGTTGGAGGTACATTTGTAAGGATCACCTTGGTATTTCTTACTTGTCTATGTCCAGAAAGAAATTATATGGTCACTTGAAGGATATTCTAGGTCTGTTTGCAGATAGCTTGGGCAAATTTCTTTTAAATTATTTTTTCTCATCTCTGATTGCTACAAGAAAATCCCAGGCTGAATTTTCACTCTTTTATTGAAGTGATCCCTTGTAGTTACTCTCTCTGTAACAAGCAGTTTATTCCCCAAGACAAATGCTCATAAAGAACCTTAACAAAACAGAGAAAGCCTCGAAACCATTTAGGAACAAATTCAGCTGTATGTCTAGATCTAATTTTAGGAACGTAGTGTCTCGGGTAGTATGGAAAACCACAAGTGATTTTCTTTTTCAATCAGCACCTGGATAGATATTTATAACACATGAAAATGTCAGGGCAATTCTTCATTCACTAGCTAAATTATTATAATGCCTTTTGCATAGGGCTGTCCATACAGGTCATTCAGAAACTTCAGCAGGTGAAGCACGCTCTTCTGTGTTTGGTCACAAATATCAAATAATGTTCTCTATCCTTCCTCCACCTCCCCCTTCTGTTATTATTTACCATGCAATCTGATATGCCGGCTTTACTCTGTTAAGTATACATGTTTATGTCCTCAACTAGTTCAAATACTTCATTTTTCCATGCACTTGTGGTGCAACTGTGATGTTGAAATTTTCAGCCATCAGATTTAAGCAGCCAGACTTGACAGAGGCTATGCTTATTTGCACCAAAAAGTTTTTTTTAAAAAAAAAAAAGGAAAAGCACACAGTTTTTAGGTCTGAGTTCAGGGATGTCAAAGTATGTATTGGGAGGGAAAAACTGACAGGTTTTCTTCCTCCTTTAAAATAAAAGAAGAAAGAAGTGATTGTAGATTTTGATTGATTCCGTTTTAATATTTTTCATTCAGAAGGCAAACATGGTTTATATAATTGTGGGGTAGAGGTAAAATGTAATGCAGTGTTTATAAATCATGGAGTCCTTGATGTCTACAGGTTTACGCTAATATTCATAACTTGTCTAGTCAGAGCTATGTTGCCAGAGAAGCTGTATACTTGTCCTTAGAGTGTGCAAAACTGGACAGAAGATTTCCAGTGCTCAGTGCTTCCGTTTCATCCAGAAATACTGTGAGAAAAGCTCTCTGCTCTTTCAACACTTCCTCTTTCAATGTCACTTGGAACAGAAGAGTACAGGGAAGTGAGCAAATGAAAAGTGAGCAAGAGAAGGGCTCTATTACAGCCAGGAGAGAGCAGGAGAGAGGGAGGGGCGCTTGAGAGGAAAATAGTCCAGCCTATGGTAAGGATCAGATGGGTATGAGGTGTCTCAGTCTCCCCAGTGGCTATAGAGGAACATTTGCTTAATGCCTGTCCTTCAGACAGACAAGTCGAGTTAAGGTGAACCCCATTCCTTCTGGCCATCCTTACTCCCTGCAGCACCTCTAAGCGAGGCCCTTTCAGGATGCAGAGATCAGGAAAGAATTGTTGAAAACTGTAAAAGCATGAAGCCTGCCCTGTAATCTCATGTATCTTCACTATTGCTTTGTGTTAGTAAAAGAAACACCATGCTCACTAGACTCCTCAAGCAAAAACCACAAGCATATATTGTGAAAATTCAAGCCAAATGTGAAAGGTGCTCTACAAATTAACCAGATCCGAATCACCTCTCCTTTTTTTTTGGTCCCCACAGAGATCTCAGATATTTTTGAGGCTCTTTAGCCTTTTCCAAGGCCAGATTTATATCTAGACAAAGCAGAAATACTGCCAATATAATACATACTTATTTCAAACATGGGTGACAAAAGATCAGCTCTCCCCAAGCTGTGTCAGACTTCAAGTCACTCTTCCTGAGCATGAACACAGGAAGAGATGAAAAGGGCTACATATGTGTCATGAGGCCACTTTAATGGCAAATAAGCAAATTGAGAAAAAAAATCATTGGATGCAGGTGTCCTCATCCTTAGTGGGAAGCTGAGAAGGGGGTGCTGAGTTGTGCCTGAGGTACGAGTCCCCACTTACCTAGTGAGCTCTAGCCCCACCAGTCAAGCTGGTTATTTCTAGTTACTGTTCCATGTAGCTCACATGCACAACACTCACTCCCTTTTTTTCTAATTTGCTGCTCTCACAGATGTGGTATCTGCTTACACAACCCACTGTGACTTCCAACGGCCTGAGAAAGGTCCACCTTCTCATCCTCCGTGTTATGGATGGGTACCAGCTCTAAAAGTTACTGAGACCCTGTCTGGTTGTTGTGGCTCACGCTGATCATCCCAGCAGGGGAGCAGGAGCAGACCCTTCTTAGGGTAGTTTATGTCACCTCAGCTGTGCTTACATGTATGGCTTCATGCTCATCTCTGCAGGAAGAGCATCTGAGCTTAATGAATATAACTAAGTCCAGCATGACGAAGGAAATTACTTGTGTCTTTCTACTTTTCTAAGAGCAAGTCTGACCTCACAGGTGTTACTCAGGGTGAGTATGGGTAGCAGATTTGAATTCTGCAAAACTGGAATTCACTGCAATGAACCATCTACAAATTTCATTTTTACTCTCCTTTCCTGTCTATATTCTAAGGTAGAATGTGTTGCTTGTATCCAGGTTTTACTCATTAAATAATTTGTTAATGGTGTTGCTGTCATTTGTTCATTGTGGTAAAATATTTTGATTATGGAACACATGTAAATGTTATGGAATGGGGATATGAAATGCATGTATGTAAGTCTGCTTATTTATAAGGGTGCTTTTAGATATAATATTGTTAGCTATCCCTAAAGCAGTATTTTTGCCAGTTCCTCATCCCATTGTCTAAGGTAAATAGCTTTGTAACAGTACAGTACGTTATCTATGAGCATAATACATAGTCTGGAAGAAGATGGTGGACTTGGCAGTGATAGGTTAACGGTTGGACTTGATGTTCTTAAGGGTCTTTTCCAACCTTAACGATTCTATGATTTTAAGATCTAACAGCCTACTTCCATCCCACCAGAGCTCATGCATTCAGCAACCTGACTTGATTCAGCCGTAATTTTTGGTATTATTGACAAAAAAAATTCCAACTTTAGGAGTAGTCATTTGGCTCAGGATGATGCTATGCCTCTGTTATTACTCACAGAATATTGAGGCCCATGAGTAGGTACTGTGCACTGTTAGCTGGGTTCTAATCAGCTAAAAATGTAATTTAAGAAATACTACCTTCAGAAGAGAAGTTGAGATAGAAATTTGTCCTTCAGTGCTCAAGAAGATATTGTCTTCTGTTCGTCCTGTTTGTGCTTCTACTTCATTGCAAAAGACATTTTCAGCTGATAGTCTTTCTTAGCACTTTTATGCTAAAATAATAGAGTGCAACGAGTTACAGAGCTCTAATTCAGCTGTTGCTCATTGCAGGGCAACAACGAATGCCACCCATTAGGCTCATTCTACAAAGGGGCTGTCCCAGCTTCACTGAAGTCAATGAGGAGACCACCAGCAGCTGTGTCAGTGTCATCGATGAGACCTCAGCCTGTTCTCTGGCTCTGAAGCTGAGTAATGTTGCCCAGCTTGTGCCCATGTCTCTTCCCTGCGCACCAGGCAGGACAACCACATCCAAACTGCCAGCAGGAAACCTCCTGTGGCACGTGGGGTCCCTGGGCTGGGAGCTGTGCCTGCACCTCGCTGATTAGCTAACTTGGCCCAAAGTTGTGCCTGGGACTGTGTGAAGGGTTGTATGGTTTGGGTGATCCAGGACTAGACCTTAGAATCATACAATGGTTTGGGTTGGAAGGAATCTTTAAAGGTCATCTAGTCCAACCCCCCGCAATGAGCAGGGACATCTTCAACTAGATCAGGTTGCTCAGAGCGCTGTCCAACCTGATCTTGAATGTTTCCATGGATGGGGCATCCACAAACGTTGACTTTGTGCTCTGAACCTTCTTCATTTACTAATAAAGATATAACTGGTGAGAGCTTCATCAGACCCGAATGTTGGAGTAGTTTGCCAGGGAAATGCAAAGCATGTGATAAACATTTCTGTTCAAGTAAGAAGTTAACAGAATTACATCTATCCGACGATACTAAAATGTCACTCCTATTTCTGCAGGCCTCCAGAGATGACATAGCACTGGGCTAGGAGTTAATATCTGTTCTTTCACTAAAATAATGCAAGGACAAAATATGAAAATACTGAGCTTGCACAACTGTTAAAAGAACATACTTTTGTCTGCAAGTTCTTTAAAAACATGAATGTAAAACCTTTTATATAGATAACCACAGTAACTAAAGATACACATTGTAAATTCAAGTTTATTCATTTTCATGGCTGGATGTCTGCATGGAACTACTTCAGAAAGAATAAAAAAAAGAAATGTCAGAGAAGATGCATGCTATAAAAACAAGCTGGACAGCACAGTTCAGAGGAAAATAGTCATTTCAGAACAAATCAGCCGAGGCAGTGATTGGATGGTTGAATTTTAAGAAATTAGAGTAAATATAAAGTGAGACAAGGCCTTGCAAATTCTGCACGACCTCAGTTGTTAGCACAGAAGCATTTTTGTCGTGTCACTGGAGTCATGGGAGCTGTGGTCTCAGATGATGGAATTGATAATTATATTTGTCCAGGAAGCTATATTTTTGAATGACTTTACAGTTCCTCTCATAAATTTTTTTAAAAACTATTCATGCTTATTATGGAAGTGATTGAGGAGAGCCAGGAGCAGGGCCAGGCTGTGGTAGTCACCCTGCCAACAGAGAGTTTTAGGGTGGAGAAAGTTACCTGAGAAAAAAACATACCATCAACAGCCGTCCTCTTCCCTGTGTGATGGTGAGAAGCAGCGGGTGCCTGCGCTCCCTAAGCAGAGAGCAGGGGTGTCCCCTCATTAGCATAGGGATTAACAAGGCCCGCACAGCCAGCGCTGTGCCTAGGAGAGTCCATGAGCACAGAAGACAATAATGAGTTGTGAACCCTCTCTTCTTCTGTGCCTCCCCATCACTTCTGGCTGGAGGGAGAAGGACTTTTCCAGTTGCAATCCATAGCCCGAGCTTCTCTCTCAAACAGAAAGGCCTTACGTTGCTGCTTTTGAGGAAACGAGATGGCCTTGCATTTTTCTTTCCGTATGGTTGACAAGGTGGGGTGAGTATAGGTGATATGAGTATGCAGTACAGTAATGGCTAGAGTACCTGATGAAATGTGGAAATCCTGGGATTCAGTAATTTTTTCACTTGAGGAGTTTTAACCTGCGCATCCCATACATCCCAGAAAGTGGACTCAGACCTTACCATAGGTGAGGGATACTGCCTGTCCCCACTGCTGAAACTGGGCTTTACACTAAAAGGGGGCAGTCACAGCAGTCCTCCTATAGCTGTAGGTGTTTATAAGAAAGCGGTGGCTCTTGTGGCATTTTGTGAGGAGCTCCACCAACTGCATGGGCAGTGAATGTGCTAAACCCAGGGCAATCCCATCCCACAGCTGTTTGTCTGCTCAGGTCAACATCTGATTCCCAGGATTGGGGGCAAGAGGAGAGTCAAGTGACTGGTTATCTTAAAACGAGGTGCTTCGGAGCATGACTAAAAGCAAATTTTTTAGGCAGATGGGAAACTTTAAAATAAAATTAAAAACCCCCAGCAAATGCTTAACTAAACATCAAATGCTTAACTTACATCAAATTGATGGCAATTGTTTTAATACAAGTGTTTTCCTGGATCAGGGCCTCCAGGATTTTACAGGCAAGATCTCAATACTTCAGACAAACTTTCCCCTACAAGTCAGTAATCAGCAAATACTATACACAACCTATTATTCTAATAAAGTCTTTACTTGCATTAAAGTAATGTGAAAGAAACAAAATGTTGGACTGTGCATAGTGTTATTTTTAAGAAGGTGAACTGGGGAAATGATGGTGAATGGTACAAAAGGAAATGCAAATTCTGAGACAATTCCTGGAATTTCTGGCTTATGAAGCGTTTTCAAATACTGAGGTATGAATAACTACTGGAATGGATACTATAAATCACTATTGGTTATTGGTGATTCTAACAAATAGAGGAACTATGGTAGAGGTCTTATTTCTGATCTAAGATTCAGGAAAATGTACCCTCGGTAAATCAGAATATGATGACAGTCCCTAAAGGGGAAGTGGTCACTTCTTGTAAATCACCAGATTTTTAGCTTCCTTTTAACAATCAACTCCTTCTAGCAATCTTAGAAGTGCAGAATAGAAGTGTGATTTCCTGTGATCTACTTTTTCTTTTTCTCTCTCCAGAATGAATTGACCACAAATGCTTAATGTTCTTGTTTTACTTTCATTGCTGATGCTAGAGAGAAAAATAAAACTAACATACATTCAGCTTCTTCTATGGCACATATAACGGCACTGGGAATGTTTGTGGAGTAGAATCATCATTTGGCTCCAAACACCAAAAGAATACTTATTTAGCCTTCGGGCATAATATAATCTAAGGAGGGGCAAGTGAGATTTCAAAAGGTAAGACTTCTCCCCCTCCCAAATTTCTGCCTCTAATTAACTGAAACTCAGTGCAAAAGTTCCTTTCATTTCCTTTCCTCTCCTTTCCCTGTCAGTCTGGGAGCATTAAATGCTGCACAAGCACTGAAGAAGAAGCTGTTTGTCGTCAGCCTCTGCAGAATGCTGCCATTACGTCTGGTAACATTGGCACATTTATCACACTTGGCAAATTGCTCCTGTCACCACTGGATGCTGTTCACCTTCATTTTAATGTGTTCATTCCACTCAGCTCTAAATAAACAAACCAGCAATTTTGTGATATCTGCTTTTCTTGTTAAGACACAAATGCCCCAATTACACATCAATAGAAATGCCTGGGACACCTTTTCCAAACATACCTCTGTTTATCACAGGGATTACCACATTTCCAAGAAAGATTTTTTCCCAAATTTGTGGTAGAAAGTTTGGTCTAATTGGCTTTACTGATCTAAAACATTTACTGAAATAGCAAGTCTGAAGGTCCTTTATCACATGTCCTTTAGATCTGGGTTTGCTTGTAGTTTTCCAGTCTAATCATTAACTGAGGAGGTAAGATTTACAGAGAAACCCCGAAAGTAAAGGAAACAACATTTACTATGAGTGGGCTAAATAGTTAGCACTCTCTGATGAGTTGCCTGAGTTCCCTCTACCTTCTTTCTATCGATATTTTGTTAGGTGGTACTTCCAGCTGAGGCACACCAGTTCATTTCAGATCAGAGCCCGTGTTACACTGTTTAGCGAAGATACAGCTGATAAACACTTGCCTGTGATCTTTTTTTCTCTTGGGAGAGAGAAGGAAAAATATCTCCCATAACTCACAGAGGATAAAACAATGGGACGCATGTACTCAGGGGTTTCTGTGTAGCAGAGGTTTACGCATGGGCTCAACTGGATGCTGCCCGAAGGGGCATAGGCTATGTCTCTCTGAGCCCTACCAGCACAACTAAGCTGGTACATCTTGGGTTTGGTCTTGTTTTTGGCTTCTTATTCTTGCTGTCCATCTTCTAAACTCTGAATGCTGCTTGTAAGTAGCATCCTATAGTAGTAATAGATAGTTGCACAACTTACACACAAAAGTTACATTGAAAACAAATATATTATGAAGATTTGGGAAAAAATAAATTTTAACAATTGTTTTAAGATTTCTGCTTAAAATGTAAACTAGATCTTCTCTGAGGCTCAAAAAAATTTGTTTGAACTCTTCTCTTCCATACCCATCGTGTCACTCACTAGATATCCTTGTGTGCCCTTACATTTTCTGGTGTTGATCAGAAACAGAAGTACAATACTGATGCACTGAAATAAATGTTACTGTGAAACCTTTTTTCCCCTATCTTAATACAAATAAGGAAGTACCAGAAATTTCATTTGAAAGACAACCGTTGCAAAATTTCTAACACAATTTTGCAGACCAAGGAGATTAAAATACAGAAGTTGCAGATGAAGAGCAGTTGTTTGGGTGTTTATTCTAGCATAGAGCTTGTGAAAATATCCAATCCTAGACAGTGTATTTTAAGCCTTAAGGTTTTGGAAGTTCAGCTTAACCCCCTGAAGATTTCCCAAACTGAGAATTCAAATCATTGCTTGTTTCTGAAAGATAGTATCTGTCTCTCAAATAATTTTGGGTGGCTATCTGTTATCTTCATAATATATGAGTATTTGGAGTAATTGCTAGTCATGCTAGTGTGATAGCTGCCGAAACTATGATTCAAACTGTGAATTTTATGTTGCACTCTCCATCGTTATGCTGATAGCTATGAAAGTAAACAATTTTGCAATTTTAAAGCATTTTAATATATTGCTGCTACCATTTTGTTAACCATAGAAAAAGATATTTATACTCAAGAGCTAATGAGCAATAGCTACACAAGCTCTCTCTGCAGATCTTTGCAAAAAAGCTGCTAACACAAATTCATTTTATCCTAACAGGGGTAAAATATCATAATGTCCCTAGCACACTGTGTAACAAAACTGGCAAAAAATTATTGCTGCCCACATGGCAGATATTACTGCCTCCATTATATAAGAAATTTACATAAGATGAAGTAAAATGTGATACCCAACACTGTGAAGATATTGTAACTAATTATTGCAGTGTTTACAGTGGCATCTTGTTCATTGTTTCTTAACTCTAGTGAGTAACGTTGTCTTATTTTTTATTCCAAAATGCACACAATTGTTTGTTGTTTTGAATAATTCTGAGCAGTAATAAAATGTCAGTTGCTGGGTAACTTATAACCTGTCTTTAGAACACCTGTGTCAGACTTTGCAGGGCCCTAGAACTATAGCCTGAACACACTACAGCACGCCGATGTGATTTTAGTGCTGGAGATAGGGCTGTGATGGACAGTAAGCTCCTCCTAGGCATCAACAGCTCTAGAGAGGTTAGTCTTCATATATGCTGGTGTAAATGGTATTGAATTAGGTCTTTCATGGCAAAGATCTGCTTAGCTAAGAAAGGAGGGAATAATGACACAACCTACAGCTCGATGTAACAAGTGTTTCCTGACAGATTCTGTCTTCATACGTCAAAAATATTTTTGTCCCTGATACCCTTTCAGTCCACGACAACTGTATATTTTTAATGTCTGGTCATAGCAACAGTGTGCCAAATGCTTCATTGACATGAGAAAAATCACAGAGGCTTGTGAAGTCCCACTGTATGAGACAAAACAGAGAACAAACTAAAGACTCCTCCAAAAAGGAGGGAATGCAGCAAAAAGTCATTCCTAAGGCAAGAGCGGAGGAAAAGAAGATGGAAAGGAAATCTTGACTTATCTACAAGAGGAAAAGGAAGATAATTAAGGATAAGATAAAACAAAAGACAGGGAGGCATCACAGTATATTTTGAGAACTTTTTGATTGGGAAGATCTAGTCTGGAAAGAAAAGAGGTGTTAATTTTTCATTCATGTAGGTGGGATTGGCTAGTATGAGCAGTGAGTGCTAAATGACCCCCATATGTAGTCAGTGGTCTTTACTGTCTAGTTGCATAAAAGATTGCTTTCTGGCCTTCATCCTCACCAGAAAATTTAATTTCTTCCAGTGCACATCATGCCATTTTTTAATGAGTTGCTGTGAGTATTGTAGCTACAGGCTCCAGCAGGATAGCGTTAGCCCTTTGTGTCCCTGTGGGGTGGAAAAACCACAGCTGCATGCCTTCGGTCTGGGGGCTGCTAGGGGTCTGGCTATGAGGAAAGTCAGACTGGTCCCAGCTTTGTTGAGTTACATCCTTCCCGGTGTTAAATGAAGGATGAGCTCTGAAGCTCATGGAATTAACCAGTGTTTTGTTCCTTCTGGAGAGAATTTAAAGGCAAAGTTATTTGTATGCAGCACCTGGATACTGGGTGAAAGAACACTCAGTGATCACTGTGAGAAGAGCTGCACCAGTGGAGAACCTGAGTTGCTAAAAATTTGTTTGTGTTGTTGGTACTGGACAATGGGTGAAAAAAAGCTTGTTTGGCTTTTCTACTTTATGTAGGCTCCTTTGCTACCAACAAGAAACCCCTGGAGCCTGGCTTGAAGGATATGGTTAATGGCACTCATACAAAGATGAGTACACTAGACATTTGTGATCTGTTTCTATTTCCTCACGAAGTCTTCTAATCAAACAGCTGTGTAGGCAAGAAAAAGGAGAGAGATCACATTTCATTAGCACTGGCTTTGACAGACTTGGAGCTGGAGCTAGAGCTAAAATGGTACATGTCACCAGTTAAAGAGAGCTGGGAGTGAGGTACAGTGTTTCTGTCTTTCACCTCATCTGGGATGTAAAATGATGAAGAACAGATTTAGACACAATCACCTCCTTAGCCCATTCTTACTTGAGTATAGTTGTGGATCTGCCCCTTTCAGCTACTCTGTTAAAGGAGTGCTTTTGATGAAAGCCAGCACTGCTCGGCAAATAAGCAGCAGTATATTGATATTGGCACTATACATAGACCATTATAGTTTCCATATACAAGGAGCAAAGCAGATGTTTTCAACTTAGTCACCGTACTTCCCTTAATGCTAAGGGAGAAATAAAACATTTGACTGTTAGAAAGTGTTTATTCTCAGGTTTGAGCACCTTACAGATTTCTTTGGGTGATTAATTTCTTTTATAAAAAATGTAATACACAGAGCTAGAGTCTAGCTATGTAGTCATTGTCCATGAAATACAGGGCACTTTGTATTCTAGATTTTAAAGATTGAAATATAAGAAAGTGTTTTTATAAACAAGAAAGTGATATTTTTTCTTGGTTCTTTAGCTTTATGATTTAAACTAATATTGCACATTGTACTTTCAAGTCACTAAGTCATTTAGCTTTTTGTGCATGTCTCAGATGCAAAATATGATTTTTATTTATATCATTTTATTGATGCAGAAGTCAAGAGATTGGTGATGTTGCTCATTTTACAGATAATAAAATCTTATACAAGAGGTATTAATACTTGCTGAATTATCCAAGAAAGTTTACAGGACACTTTCTTGCTCCCATCCCAGTTTAGTAAACAAACCTGCTTTCACCTTGAGGTAGAGTGTGTGTGTGTGTAAACAGAGAGAAAGAAAATGTTCTGAAGTGTCATGTCGTTGTCTAAGTCCCTGCAGTGTACTTCGCAGCAGCAGAAAGCAATTGTTGCAAGCAACTCCCGCAAAAGCTTTTAATAGACACTTGGCTGGGTAAGAAAGAGAAAGGGGTTTAGAATGTCATCTATGGTGGTGATCAATAATCTGCACTTTTAGCCTTTTTCTCATGGTTTGAATGAAGCATCAGGCATGGTTTTTTATGATGGTCTAGTACTTTCACAAGGTTAGAGGAGTTAGTTTTGGAGTCCTGGGCAAATTCCAGTTGGCACACCGCATACCGACACAGTGCTGTTAAACAGGCATATTGTTCCTTCTCCGTACTCTGTTCTGCACTTCTCTTCTATGAAATGCTGTTCCAGAGGTTTCATTGCTAAGTGGCATTATCCCCTGATATACAGTTTATAAATCAATTTGTAAAATGTGGTGAGTGCCATGATCTTCTGTGGATTAGAGGTAATCTATAAATAACCACCCTCATTATTAATAATTCTTTAATTTCACAGCCAGCACTGTCACATTGCTAAATGAATCACTTTTATAGCCTATTATTTTGCAGTGCCATGTCTGAGCATGTAAATCACCCAAATCTGCTGGATGAGCTTTCTCCATGGACAGCTAGCATACGTGGAGCACAGCAGTAACAGCAGCATTAACAGTGGCAAGACACCGGGGAGTGAGTTGCAGAGCCCTTGAGCATGGGACTGGCCTGCATTTATTGAGGTGAATAACAATTTTTCCACTGACTTTGCAGCTTTGATCAGATCCGGTGGCTGTGAGAAAAGATCTCCAGGGTTGATTTTTATTAGCCTTAGCTCACAGGGTACTGGTCTTTATTTATTTTTACAGAAGTAGCTGCACTTGATCGTACCTCCCAATGTCTTCTCAGATCTGAACTGTGATTTTAACAGGAGCAGTATTGCAATGGCTGAAAAAGAATTATTTGGGGAAAATGGGTGGTTCAGGATATCTAATGAAACCTCTTACAGGTGCCGGTCAAGTTTAGTTATCCATAAACTGGAGATAACTTGTTTGGAAAATAATGAGGAAAAAAAGTTAGTTTCTAATGAGCCTGTGGCAACAAAAAATGATTCCTGTGTGCATATCCCTAATGTGCAACCATATCAAACTGCAAGCTTTTTCATTCCCCTCTTCGTTAGCATCAGCTGAATGATCCGCTGGCATAAAATACATGGTTAAATCTAGGACTCAAAAGGTTAGCAAAAAAAGAAAGTTTTCATCTTGTCTTTGTATCCAAGTATAAGATATAATGAAATGTACTAGTTAGCCATGCCATGAGACTATATTATTTCTTTTGAATAATTTTTCTTATTTGGTGATTTTCCTTTTCAGCCATTACATCTAAAATATCCGTTCTGAAATTCTGCAGAGAATATATTCTTATCTGACAAGAGAGGTATTTTTTCTTTTTTTATTTCTGATGTGCTGAAAGACAGTTCCTACGATTATGCTGACCTAATTGTCAGTGTCTAGCAACTATTTATTTCCTCATTTGAAACATCCACGTTGGTGTGGAGCTGGCTGGACCACCTGTTCTGAAAACTGGGCGTCCACTTGCATTTACAAAATGACAAATGTTTTTTAAAATGTAGACCACAACTGTATTTTATAGAGCATTTGTACTGACTGTGATGATTTTCGAACCTTAAGGGCCACCCCATCAGATTACACATTTCCAGTGAGATAGACAGTACTAGTCAGACACACAAATGAAGTGTGGGGAATGATCAGATGGGGCTTAATCTCTCAAGTTGTTCAGAATTATTGTATTAAATACTCTCCATCTCCAAAAGATTAGCATTGGCAGTCCCAGGAAATGTGTGTGTCAAGAAGGAATTGAGTGAAGGCTGCCAGTGTTTAGGAGAAAAGGACTGTTAGAATACCTAAAAGAAAACATGGTGTGAGAGAAGCTTAGAGACACAAGTGAAAGGAAGATATGGAAAGATACTGAGAGCAGTATACTTAAGCAGCCTGGGTACAGAAATTAGGAAAATGTAAAAATACGAGCCATGGACACAATTTAATTGTTCAGAATAAGGAACAAAAAATTAATCAGACAGTGATATCATCAGTGGGAACAAATCTCTGTCGCTCCAAGATCTGGGTCAGAATTACTGTGTGTTATCACAGATACAGATTGTTAAATATGACAAAAAAACATTCACTAGACAATGTTGCAGCATTCCCTTCTTGTGAAATTATATATATATATATGTGTGTGTGTGTGTGTGTATATATGTATATGCATATTTGGAAGTCTGACTAGCCTGAAAAACTATGTCACTATCTGGTCTTGACTGTCTGTTTTCTTTTTGAGTTTTCCTGAGACACAGCACTTTTTACTACAGTATGAATTACATTGGCTGCAAGCTGTTACCTATAAAATATCATTTTAGTTACCATTTCTGTCTAATTTCTAGCATTTTTTGCTTCATAGTACTTTCTCTACTACAGTTTGTTGATAACAACTAATAAAGTTAGAAGACCACCTCCATTACTACCATGCCTTTTGGCAACAACAGCTTTCCAAGAAATGCATTCACTAACTTATGAACACTAAATAGTAGCCTATTGTATCTGCATGAACACTCCCATTTTTCCTCTAACAAAGCACCTATTTTCAACATATGGTTCTCAGTATGGTCATTTTCATCTTCAGCATTTTTGCAAGAGAAATTGTCCACAGAGAAGACAGATGATCACAAAAAACTAAGTCCTTTCTCTTGTAAAAAAAGCCTAATTCTCTGGGAGTAAACTGTACAGCTGTATTAACTGTAATGGAATCAGCTCACATTATAAAAGTTGTGGCCAATTTTTATTTTTTAAAAATATAACGCAATAGTCTATGTTTTATTCTTTTCTTCTCCCATAGGTGATTGCTACTTGCCACTAACCACAGTCCCAGAGATCTTATCAATACCAGGCTTTAGAGCAAATTTCATAGGTCCCTAAGAGAAATGGCCCAATCTAAATAGGATATCTTCCAATAAATGGAGAAATGTTTCATCCTCTTTTCAGTGAGTTATTGTTTTTCTCTTAACATACTTCATGACTGCAGTCTGTCAAGTCATTCAAGCCAAATCTGCAAATCCAGTCTTGATAAAACTCCTACTCTAAGGAGGTAAGCTACTACAGCAGTTCTCACAGTTCTCGCTTCTGGCTTTCAACCTGAGGCTCCCAGTTCAGTAGAGCATGGTTGTATTTCTGGAGCATGAGGCTGGAAGCAGCCAGCAATGATATGAAGTTGTTGTTAATTGCTTTAATTGTCAGTAAAAAGCATCATAAAGATGAATTTTGTAGTGGGACATTCATAATATCTGGGTTTATGTTGCTGAAATACTTTCAAGAAGAACTCCATGAAAGAGGGCTTTTTAGTACTCTGAACAAAGTGAAATATTCCTCAAAACATTCAGAAGTTATGGAATCTATGTTTATGTTATATTATGTAACAAAACACAGACAATGCTGGGAAAGGGAGCTTCAGCAATCTTTCAGGCCTCCCATACCATGTGATACAGCCCTAAGGCAACTCTGGGCAGCAGTAAATGAATGAGAGTCCTTGTCAGAAAGAGTTTATAATCTGTAGGCCTTCTCTGGAGCTTAGCAAGCGCAATCAGAACATCACCAGGAGCTCAAAAAGATTGGTGAGAAAGCGTCAGTCTCAAATTTTCTGAATTAGAACTGAATGATTCATTTTTTCCCCCTTTTTGGTTCACCGGCAGTTAAAAGAAGAAAGAAAAGTAGTTCCACGCAGGTTTCTGCTACTCTCTGGCTGCATGGGCAGGAGAAATTGTGAACTATTTTTACAGTTGGTAAAATCCATCCCGTCAAGTGCTATCCAAAATAGAAGTCCTCAATTTTCTTAAGGGAACTAGGTTAAAAATAGCTCCTGGTCAAATAAGTAAAACTGAGGGACACCTTAAAAAGACATTTTGAATTTTAAAAAAAGTATTTATCGCATAAAAGTGTTGAAATGGAACATTTTGACTTTTGGGGAAAATTTTGTTGCCTATTTCCCCCACCTCCACCATGTGCAAGTCACGTAATTTATCAAAGTGGCACAATCACAAAGCTTTATAGCATCTCCGCATCTGATGTTTGCAATGAAGGAACTTGACTTGTAACTGTCAATTAACTCTTTTTATAAGAAATTGAATGTCATCCAAATTACTGATCTAAAATGTATCTCCTTTTATTTCTTCCTTCTTTGTTTTTGGAATTGTTTTCTCACCATTTGGGTGTCTCTCTCTTTCCTCCTATCTACTTTTTGGTGTCAGAGAACCGGTTTGTGACTCATACCTTGTTCCTTTTTCTGTGGCCAGCTTTTGCCTCATCTGATATATTTGCTGCCTTTACTATTTCCTGTGTTCTTGTTGTTTTGGTCTCAGCCCTCGCACATTTGTCATCTTAACCATCCTTGACCTACAATCACCATTCTCACTTGTTCTCTGCTGAAGACTTGCAGCTCTCAGTTTTCCTGCTTTTCTTGTGCCCTTCCTCCCCAGCATTTCTGTTGCTCCAGTCCTCAACATTTCAGCTGAGGGACCTGAAAGACAGTTAAAGCAAGGTGACACTCGCTCCCCAGGATCTGTCCTGCCTCCTGGCTTTTGGGATTTGTTAAGAGAATTTACACATCACTGTTAGTGCTGCCAGTGTCAGAATTGAGGTGTGCCTCCAATATTTAATAGGGCATTATTAGCAGGGGATGTGGGGGAGAGATGAAGAGCAGCTGTCAATTTAAAGTTTGTACTGATCTGACATCCTGATTCATCTTGCAAGAGCTTAACTCCTGAACACTCGGCGTCACAATCCGACATAACTCCAGAGTCACTTCTGAGTGTGATTTGCTTGCTGAATTCTGCTGAATTTTGGACAAGTCCATGTTTCCCATGTGTTCCATGAATACACGAATACATCTTCGTTTCAGCATTTGGCATGGAAATGCCACTGAATGCTTTCTATAATCACTATTAACAGTACCGTCTGGTTTATGTACTGACATACAAATTATATCAAACCTCATAAGAGCAGATGATCTTAAACATAAGTGCTGCAGTTGCTGTACTGCAAGAGGATTAAAGCGCTTTAATGTCATGCTATTGTCTATCCTCTGTGCTCTAATGAGTGTATTTTATTACAGCTCTTAATATGGCTGGGCTGGTGGGTTTATGAGATCATTCTAGGTATCTAATGACAGTGTGCCACTAATCATGTCCTCCCTTTTTGACTTAATAAATATCAATGTCTGATGGCAGCCTGGCAAGTATAAGCCTTTCAACCTCATCAAGTTTTGGGAGGCTAAGGGGAAAAAGAAGCTCTTATGACTGTAAACAAATAGCATTTGAAGTGCAATTGCTGATTCTTTAGCAAAGAAGCCAATTACATGTTAGATCTGATTTCTGATTAAAAGAAAATTACTGGAATGATATTTGGACATAAAATTTCTAATAATTTAAGCATCTTGGTTCACACAAGTAACAAAGTTGGTGTATCCTCAAGAAAAATAGAAATTAAAGACTCTATTTCTTCACTTACCCACCTGCAAAGGGGTGTTTGACCTTCAGCAGGCCAACCTCTCCATGTCTGGGAGAATTAAAAAATCAATGCCTGCCCTCTCAGCTGTTTTTCTGAGGTTTCAATTCTGATCTGTTCCCAGCAACTGGGGACCAAACCCAGGAGTGAAGAATAAAATGGTGCAGATGATGGGCTGTTCGTGGCTGGGTGGCTACCAATTTGAATACCCAGAAAAACAACAGGAAAAGCCACTGCAAGAAAGGCATCTCCCTTCTCTAGTCACCCCTTGTCCAGCTAACCATCACTTATCACCCTACCAGTTGTGCTTCTGTTATTCTCATGAGGAACCTGATATTGCAGCCTGAAGGCAAATAGGACTTTCTTGCATTGATTTCAAAGGGAGCATGTTTAGACATTTTGATTCCTCTACACAGACACAGGCACAAATGCTTACAGATATGCCTACAGATATCTTTGCATTATGTGCCAGTGCTGACTCTGGCCCTCAGTCTGTATTGTCACCTCATATAATTGATAACCTTCTCCTGGAGCTCTAAAAAACCAGCTGTGGTTGCCTTAAAAAGTATGGTCTTCCCTACTTAACTATTGACCAAAGTGATCTATTGCAATGTGTGACTGCTAGAGAAGACATTTAACAGAGCTAAACTTTTTGGTCCTACTCTCCATACAAACCTCACAATATTTTCTTTCTAATGTACATATAAAACCACTAGAGTATTTTAACATTTTACCTCTAGCTTTAGCCAGTTTTAAAATGAAATATGTCTTGGCCAGTACAGAGCCACAGGAAAAAGGTCCGTTTACACTTAAAAAAAAAGTTGGAAAGTAACATTTTGGATACTGGTCTTTGTAACATGAACACATCAAACACATTTCACAACATTAAAACTGCTATCACTGGAAAATGTTAGCTTAACAGATGTGTTTATTTAGGTGATTTTCAACTTAGTCTGTGATGATAGATTGCAAGTCCAAGAAGAATGGTAAAGATAGTATTTTACATTTGTTTAGCTTATCTTGACATTTCTCATATCTAATTACTGGTGAATCAAATGAGATCAGACTAAAGCACACAGGAAAAACTAGAATCAAAGTAAAACCCTTGGCTATGCTTTTTTTTCTGTTTGTTTTGAATGCTTAAACACCTTAAGGTAATGCTTAAGCACCTTAAAACAACAGCCCGCATCTATGGCACACAGAAACCCCTGAGCCAGGATTTCTATATTTGTTCCAGGATTTCTATATTTGTCCTTCAATGTTCTTGCCTTTCTGGTGGTTAAAATTTGCTCAAACTTCATTTTTTTAAAATCTTAACAAAAAAAAAAATTCTTGCCTGAGGTCCCTTTTTGTGTAGTGGGGATCATGACTCATGAAAGGTTATTTCATGACAATATGCTCTTTTGTTCAGGCCACTGGCTCAATTGCTTAAGGGCTTTCACAAGCCTGCGTCCACCCATCCCCTCCTAACCTAGCGTTGTGGCAAGGCAAAAAGCCATGAGAAGCAATGAGTACTACCGAGTTTGTATATCTGTAATATGGGAAGCCTCCATCCTCATATGAGCCACTACAGTCATTATCTGTGTCTAAAATTTCAGTTGTGTATGTTCTCTGAATAAGGCATTTTTGCTTATTGGCATTTCTTGGCTATTGTGGCTAAGAGCTGTAAACCATGGGCTTTTAGTCAACAGGGTGTGTGAAGAGGTTCTGAGGAGCCTTCATTAAGCATTTCCCAATAATTTAGGAACTGTAGCCAGGGAAGCAGCTAATTTAATTTTCCTTGTTCAAATATGCTAAAACAAGGGATTATTCTGAAATATAATTGTTCCCTGGGGAAATGAGGAGAGGAGAAAAAGACAGGGATGGGATTACATGAACACCCTGTCCAGAAACTGTTCTTATGGTGTGTGTTACTGCTGTCTATTTTTTATACTGTACATCTGCAGTTGAATTGTATGCAATCTGCCTTCATCATTGATTGTCATCACAGGCCCAGAGCAAGGCAACCACAGAGGAAGTGGAATAAGACCCAAACAAGGCAAAAAATGAGTATAAACATATATTAGTTCCTCTGAGGTGCCTGGAAGCAAAGTAGTACATGTCCATCACACTCTGCCCTCAATATATCACCATCTTTTGAAGCCAGGCATTTTTTATATTAGACGGTATAGTTACTGAGGATAATTACAATAGGTTTTAATTATTTGGAAGCCAAAGCAAAGTTAGTAACCCTAGAGTTAAAACAAAGAAACTGTGTAAGCAGTGAAAGTCTTTGTGCAACCCGGTTTGTCATACAGCTTTAGTTTAGTGTTTTTTTATAGCTGTACACGTTGTCTCCATCCTGTTAAATGCTAGTCTGCCATGGCTCTCACAAACTATGCTTTATAGGAGTTGTAATTTCATAATGAATATGCTGCATGCTAGAACTTAAAACTGGGTCGTACAGGCTCCAACCCAGTGTGGGTTGCTTCTTCCTATTTCCTTCCACAAAAGTTATGGAAAAATTTTCAGGTATCAGTTTTCCAAGTCATCAAGGAGTAAAAATGAAAAAATAAAAACAAAGAAAGGGCTCAACAAGTCCTTCTCTCCTTCTCAAGTAGAAAATCCGTCCCAGATAAAAATGCTTAGAGATTTTTAGTGTAAACCAACACTGGGCAGTGTGTATCATCCAAAACGACCTGAAAAGTCATCTGAAAAGTCATCTGAAAACTAGCTTTGATTTCAAATATTAGCAAATGTGCAAGTTGTAAGGCAAAGCTTTTCAGTATTGGCTTATTTCAAAGCAAGCGTTAAAGCCTTTGCTGAAGCAGAGGCTGAAGAATGTATCGTAGCAGAATATCTTTCTGTATGCTAGAGAAAAAGGTTAGGCAGAATTCCTATGAGCTATAAAAAGTCCTCAAATAACTACAGAGACATCAAAATGTCATCAGGTTGTTATACTTCAAATTATAAACAGGTGATCCAGTGATGTGATGCAAAAAGAGTCCAAGTCCCTGAATTTCAGACCAGGAGTCTCTTCGTTATTTACTACTAATTATGTTGAACTGTGAACTACATTTAAATTAAGCTTGTCTTGAACTCTGTCTGTTCCGAAACTTCTAAGGTCATTAATCAGATACTCCACAAGCACAATATTATCAAAAAAATAAAAGTTGCTTTTGGCCTTTCTTTTGATTTTTGATTTTTTCCTGCCCATCTGCAGGAGTATGGCTCTCTTCCAGCTCAGCTGCAGCACTGACTAGAGCTAAAGGTGGAAATACTTTCTCTGTGGACTACCACGCAGAGGAGCTGCCCAAACCCTGCAGTGCAGCAACCCTTCTCTTAGAAGATTCTGCAAAAGCCAAGCTGCTGTGGGGAGGCCCCCCTGTTTGGGTTGTCTGGGGGACTGGATGTGAGGCCTCATGATGAAGAAAATAGCAGCCTTCATCATTTGCATTCAGCCCCTCCATTCGTACAATCAGAAATCCCTCTTTGTGCACTGCCTACAAAAGCAGATGTAGCTAAATTATAGCTCTTGAAACTTGCGTTGCACTTGAGCTGTTTCTGAGCAGTTCTTTGCAGGGGCTGCCTTGTGTTCCTGGAAGCAGGGCTGGGGGAGGAAGCAAGACTAAAAGGCATCTGAAAGAGAGTTCCCAAACTGTGCTGGGATGCAGACACTTGCTCAGTGAGCTGTGGAGGACACCTGGAGAACCACTTTCACTTCTTGCCAATTAATTTCCCCCAGAGTTCCCCCATTTTGAGCTTTTTAAGGTATGTAGTATGCGTCCAGGGGCTTTCAGCCTTTCAGCCTTGTGAATATTTTTGGTGCAAGTTGTAGCCCTGGGAGAGCTCACCATCCTGGCGTCAGAGAGCTGTGAATGCAGATACTTCCCAACGGTAGCCAAATGGGAGAAGATTTGCTGTGGTGTTGTACAGACTTTAGTTCTAGTCTCAGTGCGTCTGAAATTATTTTGTGGAAGGACTGAAGGATTAGTTTCTCTACCAAAGCTGTCAGATGTGCCTCTGTTTGGTGAGGATTCTGAAGTGTTCAAAATTACAGGAGTCACTAGCAAGTGTGGCCAAGGATTATTGAACTCTAGGTTTGTAGCTTAGATGGCTTCCCTGGGTCACAGGAAATTTTTAAGGAGAGATGAAATAAATTCTTCCACCTTCCTTCCTCCTCCCTCTACCTGACAGCTGAAACTTTCTCATCATTACAGGCTTGTCCTCTGCAGGAGGCAGTCAGATTGGCAAGACTTCTCTGGATACTGCTTTTTCATTTCCTACTTCCACATGTGCAGAGGCAGCCCCCTGAGGCCAAAGATAAGGGAGTTTCATTCATGTGTTTCTTGGAGTATGGAACTGAAAAGTTTTCAGTGAGCCACCAGGTAATGAAGTTGCAGTACAGTTATTCTAAGAATCGGGAAGACCATGTGAAAAGAAGGGGAAAAAATGCAGGTACATGGGAAACAATAATATTTTGCAATAAAACACCACGTAATATTTGGAGGGACTATTGCAAAGAACCTATGACCAATATGGAAGTTTCTGAGCCCTAGAATATAGCGTAGGATAGTCTAAATGATGTTTTCATAGTTACGTTGCTGAGTTGGGAGGCCTGACTTCTCAGCTGGGCTGTGTCAGAGTCCTGGCCTGATGTTGGAAAATCCACTTAGGTCAATATTTTCCTTCAGAATTTTAATTCTGTCATTTTTGTGTGTGCCCGTTCCTGCAGTCAGAAAGGCTGTTTCTTTCCTTGCTTGTTTGGAAGGGAACGACATATACATCTCTATCTGACACACTGCAATCTCTAGATTCTTGATATCTCTTAAGAGTCCATATCAGGAAGTTTATTACTGAAGGTTCAAACTGAGAAGTCCTTATAGAAAATAATGATTCTCGTCTTTCAAAGTGAGATACTGCCTGTCTTACATAATCATCATGAGGATGAATTCGGTCATCTTTTACCTGCTTTGCAAATCTCAGAAGGATTAATAATAATTCATCATTTTTGAAACTCTGGCTTACATTTTAACATGATATTTGACAGGTTTGCATAATCTATGATTAATCAATTAGAAATTTTTTACATATGCATGACACTACATGGATATTCCTCTGATCTTTCTCCAACACACTTGTAGACACAGGGTTCTTGTACAGCAGTTGGAAAAAAAAAGGAAATCTCCTTTTCATTCGGCTCCCACTTATGAACAGTTTCAACAAGAAATAGCTTGGCATTCACTAATGAAAGAAAAAAACAGGAAATCTATCTGTCTATCAGGAAATCTGATACTCGCTACACTTGCTAAATCCCCTTTTCAGTGAAATGGATTAAAAGACCTTATAGAAAAATGTAAGTGAAAAGGTCAGATAATAAACTGCATGCTTTAAATAGAAGATAGGATTATACTTACTGCTTCAGAAAAAAAGACATCCTTTGTATTGTGGAAGAAAAAGCAGTTCCATACACGGTTCAAACCTTTATTCTACACCTGAGGTGTCTACCAGTTTAATGTTGTTACTTAAACTTGTGAGATGTCAATGGACAGAGCTTCACTTTATTCTTTGGTATGTAGATGAAACTTCAGCTGGCATCAGTAACATTCACAACTGTATATCAGTGGGCCCGAACTGGATATGAAAACCTCTTATTTTATGAATTATTAGTCATAATCTACAAGTAAGATCCTACATGAGAAAAGATCCAAAAACTAGAAGCATTCCAAATGGCTCTGGATCCAAGATATACTCAAGGGTGTTTTGGTCCAGTGAACTAAAATCTGTACACTAGATCTTAAAAAACAAAAACCCCTTTCTATTGTGACTCTTCTTTACCCATTTCAACTTGGCATGGATGGATATGCAAAAGCAAACCGCTCATCTGATACTAATTCTTGTATAATAGCTCAAGATGGCTGACCAAAGACCAGCTAATGGAGAAAGGAATGTAATTTGTTGACAAACACTTCAGTTAACATGTGCAAAGTGTATGCTTATGCATGCCAGTTTAGCGGCCTCAGTGGTCAATTTGAGAGAGAAAAGCTAATAGCGGTGAAATTAGTCATACTGACGCCTGTTTGTCTGATATTTTTGGCATATTGCAGAACATTAATTACAATGAAATTGGGCAAAGGATTCTGATTTTCAATGAAATAATCTATTTTGTAACATACTCTCCCCTATCTTATTATTCTTTGGCATGTAACACACTTGGAGATTAGAAGGTCAGATTAAAATATTCATTAGTCATGTAAAAATGGTTACGACACCTGACAAGGAAGAAATCAAGTCACAAAAATTTCTTCCAGGGCAGGCTGTGAAAGGCTGCACTTGGTGCCAAATGTGGGACGGGTCAGACCTATGTTTAGAAACCCATGATAAGTTCTAAACACAGTTTGATGAAAACCTGGTGCAAGTCTCTCCTTTCCCTGTCATCCACTGACATTAAACTGTGAAATTGCCTGTGATGTCAGTTCTGAATTATTCCCTCTTGATTGCTGACTCAAAGCCTGGATGCTAGTTGAGAACCGAGATTTTTAAGGTTCGTCAGGGAAGGCATTAAAAATCTGAAAAATATGCATAACTTTCTGGCTGGAGTATGCTCACAAGGCTTTTCTGTACTCTGTTAACTATTCTTTAAAAATAATTTTGCAAAAGTTTTTTTTCCCAAGGGCTGATTTCTTTTGGGTTTTGTCTTCATGCTCTGTCCGTGGAGAGGGATTATTGGCATGAACACAGAAATTCTTTGCCTGAGTTTGAGCATTTAAGGGAAATTTCATGTGGAAAGGACACTGGACACTCTACACTAATAAGAAAGCTTAAAAGGAATGTTAAAACTACTTTAGGGAACTTTGGAATATTTGAAATATTCAGAGGAATAAGTCCACTGAAGCTATGAGATTTTGTTCTTGAATTGGCTTAGACAAAAATTACAAAAGTCACTGCAAAATAACCCTCTGGTCCTGCAGAGACACATGTGCTTAGCTTTAACTCAATGGGCTACTTGATTAAAGTTTTAGCTCTTTGTAATCACAGTGGGGTCCTGACCAGATCCATGCTGGTGGTCCAGGCTTGACTTCTTCAGACAACCAAAGGAAGGGTGCCTTTGTCTCAGTCTGGTTCCCAGGATAATTCTCTAACTTGAGAACAGGCTGCTTTTAAAACCGCTACTCTCCCTTGCTACCCAGGCTTTTTTTTGTCCTGTTATTGTCTCTGAACAACCTTCCCTTGTCCAGAGAAAAGTGACTTATCTGTCCCTATTTTTTTCTGTCCTAGCTGTTTTTTCTCTGTAATAAACAAAACCAATCTATCTGCACAGTAACTATTCCAATAAACAGGTCAGCATTCAGCATTTGTAATCATTACAGTGCGGCTCCAAATCTGTTCATGTTCAACTTGTGCTTTTCAATTTTGGCATGCTTGCTTATTGCTGGAAGCATTTCACAGATATTAGCCGGTTATACTTTCCAAGAAATCTGGTGCAGTTAAAATAGTATAGTTTCCATTCAAAATAAACTTTTATCCTTTTTTTTCTCCCCTCTTATTAGACGAGGTGGCACTCTGTGGAAGTTCAAATACGGATGTGATGTAATTTTGAAGGAAAGGAACCTCTTTACAACTTCTGAGAGTCACTTGGAAACTATTGCACACGCTGTGATAGGGCAGTGATAAAGGAGAAAAGACATTGGAATGAAACTCAGAATGAGGAATCAGCCTTTGGAGGAGCATGCAGTGTTGAATGAGTGGTGGGAAGAGAAGAAACGGAGAGATGCAAAGAAAACTACTAACTAGGAAATCAAATGCTGCATGAACTATGAGAATGAAAACAAATTTAGGGAATTATAACAGGATGAGAAAAGAGAACAGGAAAAATGTTCAAATGCTTGAAAAAAACAGCAATCCAATTATGCACAAAAAGTGTAGAGGAGAAATACGGAGGTAGAACAGAAGTTGTCAAACAGACTTTAGAGAGCAACAGGAGCAGGAGATGAATGGAGTGAAGTAGGAGGGAGTAAATTAAAACCAGTGCACACAATCAGTTTAGAATTCAACTGTCTATCTGGCATTTATGGGAAAGCATTCATAAAGCTCATGGAATATATAGAATCCTGTAGGGTTATTATTGTATTTCTTGATGCTTGCACTAGTATTGTACATCTGCGCAGCAGAGTACAATAGTTTCAAAGAGAAGGAAATTGTTTGAGTGATCCATTACTGATATTAAGCATGGTGAGTCTCCCCAGACTCTGCGTGCAAGCAAGATCCAAACCTCCCTGGCTAATGTTGGTAGAAGGAAACAAAACTTGACAAGCTTTTTTGTAAATGCTAAATTATCCTTGTTTTCCCTTTATGTGGCTAACCCAAACTGAAACCTCCTTTAATATCTTGAACATTTCATAACCTAAATTTCCAGTCCATCTCATGATGGAAGTAAAATCAAGCTACAATCTTTTGAACTCACCTCTGATTATGGTTGAGGTATTTCTTAACATTAGTCTGTGGTGGAGAAAAGCCTGCATTGTTGGTGTCACCCACCCGGCACAAATTTCCATCCTTTGTATGGTGAGACACTGCTTTTGGCAAGAGTGCCCAAGCCTGGGGTCAAGCCCCCTGGGCCAGGCTGCACAGGCCCCTTTATAGTGTCTATGGGAGCAGGAGTGGGGTGAGGGCTCCCAAGCCTTCCTGTGGCTGAGCTCTTTGCCTCATGGGCCAGCTGCCCCACTCCAGGTCCATGCCAGTGAGTGAGTCAACATGCAGGTAGTGTTTATGACTGGAAAGCTTGAGCCTGAGCCCTGCTCTGGTTTGACACCAGGAGGTATCCAAAGATGTCCTCCATCCCTGGCAGTTTACATTTACTAAACGAAGCCATATGCATATTGACTGTAAGGTCAAATGCTATTGTAGAAAGAGATGGTGGGACAAAGTTATCTACTGGTGGAAATCGACTCAAATCAAAAATTGCATCAACTGGAAATTGAATTCAGGCTTTCAGTCTGTTTCAGTCAGCTGCTGCAGACCTGAACCTTGGAGAGAGAGCAAGAGGGAGGAGAAAAAAACAACAAGGTTCTCAACTTCTGGCAAAACTTGCTCTTTCTTAAGGACTGAATGTAAAGCTTAATGAAGTCAACAGAAACTTTTCAGTTAATATCAACCACCTCTGGATCAGAAAAGCACCTGAGTGTTCATTTACAGACTAAACAAAAATCCAAATTAGTGATATGCTGATAGGTAAACCTTGCCTCTTCCCCTTCCACTGCTGTCAGGGCAGGCTGCCTTTACTAGCTACTTTATTTGCTGCTTCAAAAGAGTAATAATATTGCACCTATTGGGCCAGAATTTAATGGTTATTTCCATCATAACTGCCATACAACACTTGCAAAGGCTCAAGTTTTAATAGCTACTCTCTTTTTGGTATTACAGTGTAGTGGCTTTTCAATGCAATATACACAAATAGAGTTTTTTATGAAAAGACTGACATCATACCAGCATTATGTTCAACCAGAAATACAATACTTTCTCTGAGATTTTTTGGGACTCTGTTGTTGGATCTTTGAACATCCCAGACCAAAATGGAGCTTCCTAAAATGGAGCAGACTGAAGACCTGGAAAAATATTTCCACACTCAAGTCCAGTTGCAGATTTTAATATCATAGGCTAAAATTTCTAACTTTCTTGCCAAGAATGTATTTAAAAGCTGCAAAATATGCACTGAAAATCAATGCCAGATTATGGGCAGCTGGACTATTTTCAACGAAGAACAATGTTTAAGCCATCATTTACATCATAAACAAACCATGGTGGAAAATGTGTGCAGTCTTTCAATTTAGTCAAAAGGGGAATCTAAAACTTTCCTTTGCAATCAGCTTGTTAGCTTACAGCCAGATCATCTTGGGGGCTTCTGCACAGAGAGGGGCCTTTGGCACACAGATCAGTCTCTGCCCAAGCAAGAAAAAAGAAAGAAAGAAAAAAATGGTGCCGTGGTATCTTTTATACAATTGTATCCTGTTTCTAAGCCATTTCTCTGCCGGGTTTGTTCGTTAAAGATCTGATTTAAGATATGTTTCATTCAGTGGATTTACTGCTCACCTCCAAGGCTGATGGATCACACTCTGGTCATCTTTTGCACAGAGCACTGCTAACAGAAGAAGAAGGAAAAGTAAAGGTGCTAGCAATGCTGTGGTTGCTCGTGTTACAGGAGAAGGAAAAGAGGAATACACGGTCTGCGCAGCTTTACTGAAAACTACCAAAGCCGCTGTTTCAATTACCATCGGGCCAGGTTCAAGGTATTTCAGATCACGCTTTCTTACCATATGTTTCTTGCTGGCAGTTTGAAGTCCCACATTAGATTACTTTACGGGTCTTGTATTGATAAACTAAACTGTGTGTGCATTTGAAAATGCTTTGTGTTTGGCACATCCGGCAAAGGGGATTGAGCAACCAGTTTGCTTCATCGTAGATATATTGAAGTCTTAAAAATCTGGGGAAGGGTAGACAGTGGGCTTTCATTTCCTGTTGTCATTGTGGCAGTTTTCTGCAAGGCTGGTTTGAAACATGTTGGCACAAATGATATGGCAGAAATGTTTCCATTTTTGACGTGCTGGGGTTAGTGTGTGTCGATACAAATTACCAGTGGAGTTTTTACTGACTGGAAGCCAGTATTTGCTTAACTTTCCTGATTAAAGTCAAAAGTTCACTTCAGTACCAAGTACCTGGCTGGTTTGGGGCCTGGAAGAGGATTGCCTGAGAGTCCTTTACTGAATTGCACCTGTATGCCCTACTGGTTACAGGTGACATAAAGGAGAAATCATAATTGCCCTGGGGAGACTCCAGCGGGCACAGGCATCTGGCATAATCATAGAATCATAGAATACCAGGTTGGAAGGGACCTCAAGGATCATCTGGTCCAGCCTTTGTAGCACAGTCTAGAGGAGATGGCCCAGCACCATGTCCAGCTGAGTCTTAAACATGTTCAGCGTAGCGGAGTCAACCACTTCCCTGGGGAGATTATTCCAATGATTGACTGTTCTCATTGTGAAAAATTTACCTCTTGAGTCCAATCGGAATCTTCCTGGGAGTAACTTGTACCCATTACCCCTTGTCCTCACCATGTGACTTCTTGTAAAAAGGGAGTCTCCATCTTCTTTGTAGCTCCCTTTTAAGTACTGGTACATGGTACATAAACAACCTCATAAATAAAAAGTGGTCTTTTCTTGCAACCATGGTTAAGGCAGAGATAGCTGAAGGATGGGACGGTACAGCACAATACACTACAGTACCCTGCTGGTCACCTCTCCAGAAGCTCAGCAATGTCTGACACATGTTAGAACAATCTCTTGAGCTTTATCACACAGGAGATGCGGGATAGAATTCAAATTTTTTTTAATGTATTTGACCTTTTGCTTGTTTGGTTGGGTTTTGGTCAGATTTCCAAGTGTTTTGTCTTCAGTGAGGGAGGAAAGACTAGCTTTTAATCTCTTACTGTTAGTTGGCAGGACTGTATGGTGATATTATTTTTCTTTAATTCCCTTGCAACGTGCAGGGAGTGGAAACCACTAAATCAGGACTAACTCCACAGTTTTTTCTGTAGTGTGTGGTATAATGATTCATTCTGATGATGCTGATCTTTGGAGGCTGGCTGGAGATTGTGGTATGGAGACTTCATCAACAAAGAGCAAAGCATTGGTGCACATGAAGTTTGAGAGCAGTGAGGCTGAACCTTCAAGAGTTTCTTACTCCAAGGTCAAGGGAAAGAGTTATGACTGGCCAGGGATGGCTATACAGCTGTATGGCCAATACAGCTATTATTTAATTAACAGTAAGCAAAATGGCTGGAATATAACAATGAAGGAAATGATCTGCATTGAGATCCCAGGAGCCCATGTTCAGAGACTAAGGCTCCTGAATTTTATTCAGGAGCTATTTTAAGCTTCACCCCAGACTGCATTACTGAGCCTTTGACGTAACAGCAATCTAAGTCCTTCAGTCACTTTCTCCATATCTCCCCATCATGTATTAGGTGTAGGCAAAAATGACAGTGGAAGAGCAAACTGCACCAGTGGGCTGTGACATTGACAGGTCTTTATCAGCAACACAATCTGGTGAAGAGTTCTTGAAAGTCTCAGCATTATCTGAAGGAATTAATTTCTGCAGCAGAGAGATACGTGTTCTGTCTAAGTCTAAAAAAGGAGGAGGAAAACCAAATCTGAGCCATTTTTCTGCACAGCGTGTTTCCCCTCATGCCTTCAAATCAACAGCTAGCATGAAGAAAATACAAGCATACTGATAATATATTATGTCAGCCCCAGAAGGAAAAAATATTTATTTAGAGTTATTAAAGGTTTGTTTAACCCACAATCTTTTGCAGAAAGGAAAACAAAAATTGAAAAAGTGTTATCTTGTTAAATATTTTAACTGAAAATTGATGCATAAAGAATCACGACTTTACATATGAACTCCTGCTAGAGCCAAGTTTACTGGAGCTGTATCATGACAGCCTCCCAGGGCTACCAAGGTGAGAAGGAGGGAGCTTTAGGGGCCTCTGATATGAGTTGTGAACGGTCTCTCCCTGACCAAACAAGGGGAGAGATGATTCTTGAGCAGAAGCACAACTGCTGCTGTGCTGGCAGCAACCAGAATGAATGCATGTGGAAATCTCACCAAGGGCTGCTTTTTCATTTGTTTATTCACCTATTGCCACTACATTTTCCTGAACTCCCTGAAACATTGGTTCACTGTATCCTCTAGAGCTCCCGTTATCATTGTGTTTGATACAGCTACCCAATGATAGGGACTCAAAGGAAAGATTTTTGTGTGTGGAGACAGTTTATCGAGCAATTCACAGGTAAATACAGTCCTTGAAATTTTATAGAGATTATTATATAAAGTGAGTAAGTAAAGCAAGTAAACTGATGCAAGACCTGGTGTTTTGGGATTGATTTTTGTTGCTCAGGGGTAGCTGCTTGGGATCCCAAATTGGGAAAAAGGTAATTCCAAACAGGAGGAGGAATACATGTGCTGACAACACAAACTGGAAAAAATCCCATTTTAAATATATATGTACACAGATTGTTTGAGAGAGAGCGAGTCTTTTGACTTATTAGGCTATTTCTACTCTTTTGAACAATTTCCTTAATATGCCAGAATGATTCACAAACATTGCCAAAGTGTCTGCCATTCTGCTTGTGACTGCCATTTTAATGTAGCTCTTTGCTCACGTGCATATAAATTCACACATAAATGCATAGAAATTGTTTTTAGATGCCAATGCTAGAAATACATACAACATTATGATGTCTAGCTGGCAGTTTGTGTCACTCAAAAATGTAAAAAAACCTTTTCTTCACGGAAAATATCAATAAATGTACAGATGTTGAAAGTGACACTTAAAATAGATGACAGAAGGTTTTTATTCTTCAAAATCAGTTTTAAAAAACCCCACAAAATACTTTGTGAAAGTGCAGCCACTTTTTGGAATTTGTAGCACTCTATTAAAGCATTTGAATTTGAATTTGAGTCTGTGTGACATCACAAACATTTGTTTCCTATTGGTTTCAAGCTTTAAATGCAAAATCCTTTGAAAAAGCCTCCCATACCAGGTGCCTAAAAGAATGGTTTGAAAGATCCTGATGTCAAGCTAGCACCAAAACAAATCTGAGGAAGCAAATTAGTGAGAGCAGAAAAAACCAAAGCATTACCATTGCAAGGCAGTTTAGCTATAGTCATATTTATCTGTGCATTTGCAACGCCAGAGTTTAACCTGTTTATGTTAATCCTGTGTAGGGCTTGATGTCCCAGTGTCTGGACTATCAGTAGACTGGGCAATGGCCTATTGTCGTTAATAGAGAGTTCCCCACTGCCCACCACAGCGGAGCAATCAGTATTTCCCTTGATCCCATCCACTCAACACACCAGATGTTACTCTCCCGCTGATTATTGCCTGGTGAATTTGTCATTCTCCAGCACTCCGAGGAAGGTGTAGCACTGACTGTGCACATACTACCTGAAGCAAAGCACAATGTTACTTCCATTCTCCAATCCAATGGCCTCCCTGAGGATTTTCTTTTCTTCAAAGAAAATTAGCTTCCAATTATTTCAAAATTTGGACATATCTTGGGCTGTGCCAAGGTAAAGGAAAGCTTGCCAGCAAAGTTTGTGATTCATCTCTCTCTGCATCAGCAGCACATGAACCTGCTTTTTGTTTGACTGGAAGCTCTCTGGATTAAGTAGATGTGGTTTAGCAGTGCCTTGTACTAACAGCTCAGTGCCAGTAACTGACTCCATCTTCTAGCTTTGTCTCATCTTAATAAAGAGGTGATTATTATCATGCCATTGGTCTCTTGTGAACTGCACGTCTTGTGTTCAGTTACCAAGGGTGTGTGAAAGAAGCCAAGGGTAAGAGACAACAGCTAATAAAAGGGTAAAAAGTACCTGGCACCAAAAGCTGAAGGTGCTGCTATTCCAAACAGAAAAGCACAAAAGTTCTGCTGGCAGCACTGCCAGTGGTGCTTATGAAATGTCTTTTCCTACTGTTGTTGAATCAGCTGGTCATCTGAACAGAAGTTACTGCAGGTTACCAGTTTGTATCTTACTATAGTAAAATGGTAAAGAGTAACTTTACATAATTGAGGAGTCCCTGTACCTAACCTATTATCAAACTCACGGTATCACTTTTCTAGATCAAATTGCTATAAAATCTCATCTGAGCAGCAGCCTAGTACATGTTTTAAAATGTTACCCAGTAGCTAGCAACTGCTATATCAATCCCTGAAACTTGTGATTGATTCAGAAAATTATTCAGCATTGAGTAATCATTCATGCAAATCCTCTTTTTGGCTTGGTAAAATGCAGCTATGGTTAATAACATGATTGGTAACAATCCTATGAGCCCAGAGCCAATGCTGACTGTCCCCAGCCCTGCTAACGCAGCAAAGGCTCTGGGCAGGAGGAACCTATTTACCCAGTTCCCGCAGCCAGAGACCTTGTCCCACTGACAGGCTGTTGAATACCAAAATGACGCTATCACAGAGGCAGCTGCCCCTTTGTACCGGTTGCATTTGACTTGTTACACCACAGAATTGACAAGTAATTAGCTATTTGCTGCAGCCCTGCCCTGCTGTACCTGCCAGGGATAGCCATCAGAGAAAAGTCTGCCCTCTGAAGAGCAGAGCTGTGTAGGCTGGCACTTGCTTTGGCATGCCCCTGAAAATGAGGAGCAGACTTGATTCTTGCTGTGCAAACATGTCAGTGACAGCATAAATTCTGAGTAAAATATTTATCTGCTAGGTTCAGTGTATGCTTGTCAGCATGAATTAAAAAAAAAAAAAGAACTTGTACAAACATATCTGAAAAGAGGAGACATTTTGCCTGCTCCTCATTCACCTGGAATATGCTGTCCTTTCATATCTGTCACTAGTTTAAAAAATATTTCCTCTCATATTTGTCAGCGAACTTTGGGACAAATCACATTCCTTCTCTTTTGTCATTGTGAGGAGGTCATAAATAATGATGCTTACCAGAATTAATATATTTGAACATTTTATTTCTTTGAACGGTGCAGAAGAAACAGTGACTGCCTACGCTGGGCTGTTTGGCAGTCCGGCTCTTAGGGGCGAATGAATCTTTCGCTTTGAGAAGCCAGTCATGGTAGGTCCTCAGAAATACTTAGTTGCGAAGAAAGTACTCAACACCTCATTTCAAGGATTTCATTAGGCAGAAGCCTAACATAAGCCCACACTCTGCTTAGCTCCCATTCAACTGAAGAGTGTGTTTGAAGGGTTTACACATCATCCAAACATGAATATAAATTCACAGAGCTTACAGGACAGGAAAAGACTGGGAGATTCTGAACCATCTGTGAGAGCATCAAGGCATCTGTCTTCAGGACAGGGCGCTCTCACAAGGCTTCAGAGTGCAGCAAGACAAAAAATAGAGAGGGAGCAGGAAGGGAGATTTAGATTAGCAAGTGTAGTTTCCTGTATTGGAAGAGTTCATTTGACCTGCTTTTGCTTGCATTGTCTTGAATCTGTTTTTATCTATCTATTTATTCTGCACTGCAGATAAAAAACTCCTTATCGGTATGTTTTCTTAGTTAGGATAGAAGATCACTAAAAGTATGATTTTAGCACACTATTTTTCCTTCCAAGCAATTTAATGTATTTGAATGTTTTTGAGCCTTTAATAAAATGAAAAAATAGCAAAACACTAGTAATTACATTAAATTGTTATTGTCATTATCACCAATGTAATAGGTCAATCAAAGAATGTTAAACCACAATCATTTTATTTGAGCTGTATCTTAACTCTCTCTCAACTCACGTAGCATTTCATAGATGTAATTGCCCCTAGGTACCAACCTGAACTATTCTCCCCTCTTACTCTCCAGGCGTCTGGCTGCAGTCCTCACGTTATCTCTTCACCTTTATTCCAGCAGCTCCTGCAGCGAAGGCAGTCTGCAGTGCTGGAGGTGCTGTCGGCACTGAGCACTGTGATAATGTGATGAGTGCAGTGCAAAGCGCTTAACCAGGCACCTTGTGAGGATGCCACACGCTGTGCAGCCTGCATTGGCAGTGTGAGAGGTTTGGGATGATCCCAACTGGATGTGGGCAAGTGCCTGTTTGGTATTTATCTATTTGAGGCTCCCTTTCATCTAGTGCAAGCCCCTGGTGCATGCAGCTCCCAGTAGAGACTCCCACTTTGCACCAAACCTGGACACTGGGCCATGCTCAGAGCAAACACTGGTTCTGGGGAGGGTTATTTTTTACCCTGGATCAGTCCAATGGTCAAAGAGCTCCGCACACATTGTACTTCCCTGTCAGGGAGGGTGGTGTAGGAGCAGGCTGACGAGGCCAATGGCTGCCCAACCTGCCGCTGTTGCAGCTTGTGAATTTTGCCTTTGATGTTCAGCTGCCACTGTTTCAATCCAATGCGCTATGCAGGTGGCAATATGTGGAAAGATATGCTGTTTTAGAGAGACTTTGAAGGGTACCACGGAGCTGATCCTATACAAGCACCTAAAACTTCCCTGTCATTCTTCAGGCTAGAAGACCAGGCTGGGCTATGCTGAGCACAGTAGACTTTGGATAAAAATCTAAAAGGAAAAAGAAATCAAAGCTTGGAAACTGTCAAAATGTCTTTCTATTAACACTTTCCTTCATTGTCTGAGAGCAATTTTACAGGTACTTCTACAGTGCTCATACAGCCTTTTTTCCTACCTTAAAAAGGGAAGTGTGAATTAGGGGAAAAAAATGCTGAAGCAGGCATAGTTAAGCAACTGTAGCTTCTTCAGGACTGTCTCTTTTCTCTGCAGCCGGCTGTCATACATGATTACATTTGGAAGTAAAATTAGGTCAATATTTGCTACAGTGTTTTGGAGTGAGGTGTCTGGTAAATGTCTATTAGAAATATGCAGTTAAAAAAAAATCAACAGTGAAAGTACTACAGTCATAGCACAAGTCTGACAGCCAGGCCAAAGTACTTACAGATTGTAGCCCAAATGGTCTCGGCTTTTAAAAATGTATATCAATTTTGAATACTCCTTTGAAACAACATAGAATAGATTAGCAGTGGTGCTCAGTAACCCAAACTCCTTTTGTCAGTAACTTTGAAAATCAGGTTGTCTGTCAATTTGGCTCCAAAATTCATGTCACATCTTTAAAATTTAGTTTCCTATTATTCCTATTAAAGAAATACTTATACTCCTATAGACTGTTGGGAAAAACAAAGTTGTTAACATTGTGGTGGCTTGGCAACCTCATATATATAGAAAAGGAAGAGGAAGAAAATGTCAGCTCTGCTCAGTGGCTATTTTAGTGGCTTGTAAGATCCAGATAAGCACAGTCCAAAACCAATAATAAGAAGTAACAAAAGTTATGATTTTTTATTTCAAAGTAGAAAAATTGGAAGTTGGAATTTTCAATAGAATTGAGAAGAGAGAGTTATTTTTAAAAACCAGGCAGGTCTGCAGTCATCAGTATAAGATGTGGCAGATAAATGAAACCCTTTCTCCTGGAATTCACTCAGGGTCCCAAACTCTTATTTTGGTTTTTCTTTATAAAGAGAAGTCAGAGACAGAAAAGTATGCAACAGTATAAAGTTAAGTTATGGAAATTCACAGCAAATGTCTTTCTTGAAATATCATTTCTGCAGTAAATGGGGTTTTGTTTGTAGTGGAAACTTTGTAAAGTTAAAAGAAAAAGACTCCACAGCTTCCTTATCTGTAAATTTCCCCTTTCCGACCATAAACATGAAAAAGGAAAAGAAAAAAAAAAGAGAAAGAGAAAATCAATACATAGAATAAGGCAAAAAAGACTTAAACCTAATTCTCCTGGTTTTAAGTCTGCTCTAAGTCAGGGTAGCTCAATTTACCTGCCTGGAATTATGTATACTTTAGAGGAGGTAAAAAGCATGGCCTCCTGGCTTTGAATAGACTGTGCAATGACCATTTTACAGTTTAAGCTCCTTCTCTTAATGAATTCAATCTGGTATTTCCTTTCTATCCATTATAATGATGTATATTAAGGAGTAATGAGAAAGACACAAACCTCACAGTCTGGCTTTCCATTTTGATTTGAGTTTATTCAACAAGGTTTTATTTTCTCTCCTTGGCTTTCCTGCCTCCTCGGCTGGCTCTGCACCACGTTCGAAGCATAGACCATGTTTCATTTAGCACCAACCTTGACCTGCAGTTGGCAGAGCAGGCACACCGTGCCTGGAGTCTGATACCTCCCTGTTTTGTTTTTACTGTTGTCAAAACATTATGGCAGCAGAAATCTTCCTGCAAGTGTAGATGCCTACAGCCAAACTTCAAGTTTTCAGCAGGTAGTAATATGGAACATGCTTCTGGCTTAGCCTGGCTGCATGGCCAAACATCATGAGGCCGTTGGCTGATGATCAGAGAAGCTGCTCAGCTGCGGATAGCTGGTTCATAGCCAGAGGGGAGCTGGTTGTACTCAGTACTGCCAGTTCTTGTAGGCTAGTCCATAGTCACCGAAGCATACCTGTAACCTGGGACTGGTACCTGGAAAATATAACATGACAGTGGCTATCAGGAGCATAAAGAACAGATGGGAGGAAGGAGGTGGGATCATTACACATCTTTCAGGATCAGACCGATAGCTTTATAGGCTGATTTCTCAATAAAAATGGCTAGATAGCTACTTCTTAACAAAGATGGATATTAGTTTTGGTACCAGTCCTAAAGTTAGGCTGCAGATTTCAGACAGCCTTTCCTTATGACCCTGTCTCCTGCACAGCCCAGGGCTGTAGCACAGCAGGGAGAGGAAAGGCTTTCCCCTGCAGTTAAAAGCATGCAAGTGCTATTGAAACTGGTGGCAGTTGCTCATGCATATCAGCGTACAACCATGAGCTGAAACCATGAGTTGAAATCTCCTCAGTTCTGCACACAAAGGATCTGTGGCAAGGTTTCCCAAAGGGTGGTGTTTCACACACTCACCATTTGTGCTTCTTGTTATTCACAATAGCCCCCAACTTGATAAGATGTTAGCAGAGCTGGTCTTAAGATCACACAACAACTTGCAGTTGCACAGAGGTCTTGCCTTTCCCTTTATCAAGAAATGACATACAGGCTGCTGTGCTCAACAACCTGCCAATTCCAACTCGTCCCAAGGAAAGCTCTACCACTGACAGAGGACATGATAGTCTTTACAGGTTAGCCTGCCTCCACTCTGCTGGCTTGTCTTCCAGGCTGAAGATGTTAACAACCCTCCACTGGGTTGATGTCTCTGATTCTTCTGGTTTTCAATTTCAGCTTTGTTTCTTCTTCCAGAACTGATAAATGAAATTACACTCTTCACATCTAATCAAAACATTTCCTGGAAGCTCTCTGTCCCAGCTGAGCCTCGTGATATCTTTACAACCTCCAATCCCTACCTGACTGGTCTCCACAGAGATCATTATAAAAAATTTGAGGCCTTACTCTGCTCTGAAAGCAACCACTCTACCTCTGAAAATATTCTATAGCTAGAACAAGTGAAGAAAATCATGGTTCTCTTTCATGCAGCAGACTTCTGAATTGCTTACCAAAAACTGCCTGCAAAACCAACACTTCTTTTTACTTGTATTTGCTACAGGCTGGGATTTCTGATTTATAAGCAGAGCTTGCTTAAAGTTGTTATGGTGTACAACCTAATAGCTATCGCGTATTTTCAGAAAAGGATGAAATCCTGTCTAAGGAAACAGGTGATGGTGACATTATCCACCAAGATCTGGACAAGATCGATTGGAAGAAAAGAACCTCAGTTGCCATCTGAGGAGCAAAACCTTGTCTACAGTTTGAAGGGCTGCTCATTTCTCTTTGAAAGGTCCCAAAGGTTGACAAATGGCTGAAATTCACAGAATCATTTGCATGTTATGCTATCTGCTCTGCAATTACTGGCATTTCTGAAGAACTGGCCTTTCTACTGGGGTTTTGTACAGTTTGTTGCGGTCTGTACCACATCATTTCTCTTAAGAATGGAAAAAATTAATAAAAAGAGAAAAAGAAAAACACCTGTGCATTTAGATTACATTTAGCAACCAGCAAGCAACATAAAGACCTATTTACATATACATAACAGAATCGAAGAGTCAAAACCCACATTGGCTTACCTTCAAATTATCTGATTTTATTTTTTTTAAGATTATGCCAAATTACATATGCTTCTTTCACTTTTTCCCCTTCTTGAAGCAGTTCAAAAAAGGCTTTTGTTGTGTAGCCCATCATCACTGCTAGGAAATATTTTCCCACAAACTCTTTCCTTCAGAGTCTATAAGATTAAGAGGACATAGAAGCATGGATGGAGAGGAAATACTAGAGTAAACCAAGACCTGTTTGGGGGCAAAGTGTTTTAAGCCATCATTCCTGAACCCTTTATCATTTCTTACTCTTACATCTAGTCCAAAAAGTGTGAAAAAAGTCTGTTCATACAGTTAAATAAATGGACTGCTCTGATTTATGTTCCAAACCAGAAAACACAATCTAGTCTTTGCAGTATTACAGATAGAATCAATGGATGAAAACTTCTATGTAAAGTCTCCTAAAAGCATTGCTGCAACCCAGACAGATGACCTGGTGCTATCAGAGAAAGCTAGTTCTTCTCAAATACCCTATCTGTATCTTTTGATGAAAAGAAACGACAGACTAAAAACCGAATAGAAATTGACTTGGCATTCAAATAAAAAAAAAAAAAAGCTTTTTTACAATACATGTACGTTGCAACTGGAGGAAGCTGAGAACCTTGTTCTGCAGAGAGGTGAACAGAGTGCAGAGGGCTGTCTAACAGTTCTTGTTGAAACCTGTAATTATTTTCCTGTTTTGTACTTCATACGGGAAGCCATTCAACAAGTGCAGAATCTTGGGCAAATTTAAGAAAACAATCAACAAAGAAGGGCTATGAGAATTTGAGTTCAGATGTGTTAACTTTTGTAACCTTAATGCAGTGGTGTATTATTATTATTATTATTATTGTTGTTATTATTATTATTATTATTATTATTATTATTATTATTATTATTATTATTATTATTATTGATAAGGTTTAAGGAGAAACCTTTTGAATTTCTATCCCATAGCTCCCTATTTACACTTAAATTGTGCTGGGTATGATTACAAAGTCAAATTGCTTGGTCAGCTTAATACCAGAACATTGCACTAACATGGTAGTGACTGAAGGACAGAAAATACATATTTAATCACTGATTCAGATTGTTAGGGATGTTTTATGGCTTTGTATCTAAAATAACTCATCTCAAAATGTATGTAAGGAGCAGGAATTGGAGGTGAAACCTCACTTAAAGATTTTCAAAAGCCTAAAAATGTGGCAGCCTGAGTCTCACAACTAGCTATTGGAAGCAATGGGAACTTGGAAGGATAGAAGCAAATCTTGCAGAGGAGTGTGCCATAGACAGCAGTCTGCCAGAAAGGGAGAGCACAGGTGACACGGTAAGCACCTTTCCATTTTGGTTTTCTTTTCGTCTGAGAGAGAGAGTAACTAGAATAGAAGGAGGCATACAAACTTTGGGATACCATCAAGACTTTTCAAAGATTTTGAAAAAATTAGTGAGAGGATGTTTATTCTGGAACTGAGGTGGAGAGAGCCCTTCCCAGTATTGCTGGCTAGTCAGAGCATTCACCTCATTGCTGGCAGCAGCAGATCAGGGAGGTGATCATGAGGCAATTGCTCCAATCAGTGTTCTCTCCCCAGTCTGTATGAATTACTATTAATAAAACATGAAATACCTTCAAGAATAGTATAGCCAAGAGCCTAGTGTCAAGTTGAAGCTTGTTCATTCTCATAAAAAGAGCTGATTTAGAAGAAATGGCATTTTCCAGCAAGAACACGCTATAGAAGACCTCTCAGCCAGCTTTGTTTTAAACACAACACAATCTGTGAAAATGGAACAAGAAGAGATCTTAACAGAAGAACCAAAATCAAAATGTCTCTTTCCAAGGCCAACCTCAGTGGGTCTAATTCCACTGATAACAGCAAATTTCAGATTAGATCTACAGAACTGAACAGTCGCATCCTGTAAAAAAATAGACAGAAGAAAAACCTCTGGGTTCCCTCAGCTTTTATATTGATGTTTTCCTTTGAACACATCACTTCAACTTTGTCCCTTGTATTTTTGGTTTCTTGTTTTCCTCTCTACTTTCTGTCTATAATTTCTATCTACAGAATAATCTTATTTTTTTATGAGAACTTTGTTACTCCATTTATGCAGTGCTTAATTCAGTAGTCCAGATTTCATCACTAGCAACAAATAATAAATATATTTATATATGTATGCCTTGGCAGTGGTCTGTCTAGGCAGACACTGTAAGGATGGGACTTGAATGTATACGTCTGCTGCTTCTTGGCCTTAACTAGTAGTTGACCACTAGTTCTATTCTCTGCCAATGCTGTACCTTTATTTCCTTCTCTGTCGTCTAAGTCTTCTTACCTATCATCACAGTAAACACTGCTGACTTTGCGATTAAAATCTGACAGAGACATGCAAAGACATGTTGATTTTATCTATGTCAGGAAAAGCAACAGGAGCACCAAGTCACAATGAGGACCCATCAAGGACTGAACCCACACAGCTGGTCTGAGCTCAATCATGCTCAGAGGTCAAAAAGAGATGAAGAAGCTGCCTGTTGGCATAAGCACAGGCACAGATGCTTGGCTCAAGGGAGAAGGGGCAGCAGCGGGTTGAAGCAGTCTATGTGGAGACAGGTTAGTAGGTGTTCAGAAACAAGCTAAGATTTCAACCTCTGCTTGGTATGAATCAGACAAAAATGTTTTCAGAAAAAATCTGGAATCCTGTAACTTGCTTTGATTCTTGCTTTTTTGTCATGTGGATACTTCTCAGCTGTCAAGTATAATTTAATTTCCCCCTAGGAGGCAGATTCTATTTTATCAAAACCAGCTAACCTCTTCTGTGATTTTTACACAATGCAAAAAATCATACAATTATGTCAGCTGAACTATTTCTGCAGATTTGGGGAACCTATACAAAAGTAAAATCAGCTGGTTTCTTTTTTATTATGCAATCTTCTGTTAGTTTTACTCATGAATTTCATCCCCAGAAGTGCCAAATCCTAACCTCAGCTATAACCATATAATTCACATGAAGTCATTAGTAATAGCCTAACTTTAAAGCCCTGCTCATTTTTTCAGGAAAGGATTTTCCAGATTTATGATTTACATTGTTTTCTTATTTCAATGCCTTCCTTAAGGAGGCATTAGATCTGTGGTTCACATTGCACTTCAAAGAAGAAGAGCAGTGTAAGAATGACTCTGTGTCTTCCACTGTCTCTGAAAATCTAAAAAGAGCATGAAGACAGTATAAGACAGTTCTTCACAGGCAATTATAAAACGTGCTCAGCAAGTCTGGACTTGCATGCTCTGTGTTGTAAAACTTGGTAATTTGCTAAAAATATGTGGGACCGTGCCTTTTTTGTCAGCCTCTGTACCTGTTTTGGGGGGGTGCTAATGGTGAGATGGGGTCAGAAGTGAAGAAGCTTCCTCCCACCTACTTGTCTTTACAGTTCTCCGGGGATATGGAGCTGCTGGGGCACCTAAACTGTATGGAACAAGTGAAGTTACTCATTACAGATCTGGCAGGGAATATGTTGGAAATTTGGAGCTTTTGGCCATAGAGTTGTATGGGACACCCAGATACTAACTTAAGCAGTGCATTTCATTTGTTCTTAGACAAGAAATTATGTATGTTGGAAGTATTCAAGACATAAATAAAAACGCTTTTTTCTACATGTTGTCAAATTGTGTCTGATCCTAACGGCACAAAAATACACAAGTAGTATCTCCGTTCCCCCACATCCATATGGAGAGATTAGTCACTCTACTGATCGTAATGCTTACCTAGCACTGAAAGCTGTGAGGCTTGTGACACCGGCACTGCAAGTGCCTCAAGCTGATAGCCATCTCCTTCTGCTCTCCTCATGGCCACCATGGCAACCTCTGAGCTCTAAATACGCTCCCTTGGGGACTAAATAGAGCTTCTGCTTCCCCTTTCTGCTTTGTCAGTTGAAGAGAGAAACCAGAACTAAGCTATCATTCCCGGTTCTCTGCAGAGCACTCAATGTATTGTGGATGGAAAATCTGTTTTGTGAAATACTGTTAGTTTTCAACAATTCTTTTTGGTTCCAGTTTGGGACAAATGCTCCAAAATTTGAAATTCCTCATGTGGTGGGTGCAGGGGAAGCCAAACAAATTAAAGATAGTTTCCATTACAACGTACAATATGGGTAATTACCTCTACCTCCTACTTAGACAAAAAGGCGTTTACTGTCAAACATTTCATTCTGTAACTATAACACATTCATTTTTATATTTGTCAGAGCCCATTTCTCTTTTAGTGAAAGAAATTATGGTTGGAGTGGTCATGACTACAGGAAGCAGTTGTCTTCTGATGCCAAATGGCTGCATCAAAGCTTTCTCAATGAGTGCTGGTAATATCACTTGATAGTCTTGGTTTTGCCCTAGGCAAAGGGAATAGACTGTGGCACAGCCTAACACAACAATGAAAGGGTGCAAAACCCCCATAAAGCTCCTTCAGAATCATTACAGCAGTAACAGAAAAGAGAGTATACTCTCTGCTCTTCTCCCAGACTAGTGAAAGGGCCTCCCCATTAGGAGCAGAGAGACAGAGACCTGGTTCTGTTCTGCTCTCTTTGAAGCGCCATAATTAGAGCTGATCTGCTACAAAAAGGTAAGTGTTCTGAATCTAGCTAAAAATCACATTAGCTTCTTTCTGTGGAAACCAGAAAGGCATTTTATGACATAATATTAAGAATCCTTCTTGGGTCTTCTCTGGGAGTAACACCAACCATTACTCAAAGGCTCTCTCCTGTCCAAATCAAGACTTTTCACTATTTTTATCATTAATTTCAAGAGCTACAATAAAACCATGAAAAGTGCTTATTTTCTAGGATGAACTGGAATGGGTCCTAGAGGATTTAATTGGTGATAACTTATGCTGCAAACGCATGCTTGAAACAGTGTTTATAAATATCCCACTTAATGGAAAAAAAAGTTATGAGTGGTGATAGAAATCTGTCTGGCAAAAAATAATATGCTATCTGCCAGCAAGTACAGATTCTCAGTACAACTGCAATACGGGTCCAGCTGTGTTAAAAAGCCATATATTAAGGATAATTAAAATATTATAAATCACCACTTAAAATGTTTTTTTCCAGAGGTAGTCTTCTGAGTCAACTGCTACTGAAGCTTCTTTAAACCTATTTCTTAAAAGTGCTGGTTCTCTCCACTAATAAAAGGACAAAGCCTATGCCTGGGGCTGAAAAATGTCATCAAAAGAGCACTTTCAGCTGATCCATAAGCAGTCTAACAAGACTTTAGTGGAAAAATCTTAGCTTTCCCACACATTCACAACTTCTTCAGTAAGTCTGCCTACTATAGTAAGGTTACACAGTGTAGTGCTATTGATTTCCTCTGAGGTGCATGCCTCCACAGTAATTTCATTTTATTCCAGTTTATTTACTTCTATTTTTCTCATAGATATATGTATATAAATTTATGTATGTATATATACATATTTCCCAATGAAAGGGGAGCTAGCACTAACTGAAACATATCCTCAAGGTCTGTCAGCAGCTGTAACAAGACTTAACTACAACTGAATACCAAAAGGGGAGGAAAAATTCTCTCATGGCAAGCAGCACTTTTGCAGGACATTTGATACGCAATATTATGCACTATAAGCTACAGTCAAACAGAAACAAACAGCTTAACAGCTTGATGACATATACCACATCTGGGTCATAGGCAGCTTGACAGTGTTTTTGCCTTGAGCCATAGCCACGTCAGCTTTAATGTGACATTTAGTATATTTAACCATGAACATATGACACATCTTTAGAAATACTTATTGTCTAAATAGCCTATTTTTACATGCATAATTGCCAACAACAGTAAATAAAATTCAGTGTGAAGTGACATTTTGTAAGACCTTATCAGTTTTGTCCTGTGGCATTAGTCTAGCATATGCTACAGAACACAAGGCATATCCTGTATTGTTTTTCTTTCAATCCTGCACATTGACATTATCTTTAATATTCAATGCTAATTGTAACAAGGAACATGAACTTTTCCTGGAATTGATGTGTCCTTTCTTTTCCTTTGTATTTTCAAGTCCTCTGGACAGTGAGTTACTGTGTAAAATCCCTGTAAGTGACTGACGTAACTTATGACAAAGAGTAGGGGGACTTGACTTGGAAAGAATCAGTAACTGTGTACGACATCATTGCAGTGCGTAGTAGTAGCTGGACAATACATCTGGTGATGCTTAAATCTCTAACACTCTGGAGTCAACAGTTTGACATAAGGCACCTTTTAAGTTGATTAATTCAATACATTTGGGGACTCAGCTGGGTTCTCTGAAGAGAATAGAACATGCTATTTTTTCAGTTCATAGTGACATTGGTTCTAAATGTAGAGCAAAACATGAATCTTCCAAGGTATGAAGCTTCAAACTGTGTTGATAAAAGATGTAATTGCTATGTATTCTGTTTTAGCATTCCGGTATTCCTGTTTATTATCAGTCTTCCTTGTTTGTCCAGGCTATACTCCTACATAGAAAACCACACTTCCAATATAATTATCTTGCTAAATAATAGTATGAGAACATCAAATCCAGACTCTGGAATTTCTTTGGAAGATTTAGATCTTGATTGTGATCAAAGTTAAAAGAAAGCTGCTTTTATCTTGGGTGTTTATCTTGGTGAAATTCTGATACCAATCTTTAGCTTTGAAACATCTAAAGGATATGAGTGATTCCTCCTCAGCACAGTTCTGTGACTAAAATACCTATGACATTTTATAAAAATCCAATTTGGCAATTCTATTTGTATATACAATCCTCAGAAGAAAACATTTCCCATCCTTACATCTGTAATGTCATACACAAAAAAAATGAGGAATTATTGTCCGGTTCACGCACACATACGTATTTTTATATTTATATATATACACACACAAACACACACACAGACATACATACCTAAAAGCAGAAAACGTTATTTCTTTCCAACTCTATTAGCCAAAATTAAGCTAAGTTAACATTCAAAATTAAAAAAGATAACAAAATTGGATGGGAGATACACGTTGGGTTTGGTTTCTAACTGAAATTTTGAGTACTTATTTGCAGCTCATAGAACCTTTTAGGATTGGGCCACTTGACATGAGTCAGCTTGGTGACTGAGATTATATAGCTTAATTATGCTTTTTAAGAAGACTGATCATTTTGGCAACAGTCACTAGGGCTGAAAGTACAAATACATATTTCAACAGAGTGTACTGGAATTCAGGACCTGGCAAAGGAAGAAGAATGTGCCCTCCTCAATATCTCACTAAGCTGAGCTGACTCTTTATTGGAATGACAACGATTTATGCCAGAAAAGGATGTAGTGACAGAGATTCAGGGCTCTACTTCTTCTTAATCAAAAACATACTTGGTCATATAGGTTGAACTTTGTGTAAATTAAGATATATGAGGGGAAAATGTATATGTATACCTCTATATCGGGAAGTTAGTTAGTGAACTTCTTTGACAGAGCTGTTATTGCAACGTGCACCAGTCTTACTCTAATGCAGACAACACCATAGACAAATGGACAGCAAGAAAAAAAATCTTTTGCCACCTTTATGTCTATGGTGTTGTCTGCATTAAAAATGGAGTGCTACTACACAGTCTTGTTACGAAGACTAAAACTCTTGCCTGTACCTGTGTGATCGAATAGCAGGATAGTGCACATTGCAATAACAGTAGCAGTTGATAAAAGTGCTAACGTATTCACATTGTGAAGATTGTCTCTGTGTCATGCTTTGTGTGGCTTGGAGCTTCTTCATCTTACTATAAATCCACTACTTGAAATACCTTAAACACACATGATTTCATACAGAATTATTTATCTGATATCTTGCCAAAACTGCGGCTGCTGTTACAGAAACTTATTTATTCATTTAGTCACAGGAAGCTTCCTAACTTTTCTTCCCCTGTGTAAATTAAAAGAAGTTAACATCAATGACCAGCTGATGATTACTTTGTTCACAGACTTTAGTTTACTCTTTGCTGTTCCTCCTCTTCAGATCAGCAGTGCCTCCTGAGTCCAGCTTCACAAAGAAGACAGCAGAAGTTATAACTGTTGCTTATTCACATTTCTAAACTAATATCTGCATTCTGCTTTCTCCTCGAGCTTGTTTATATAGATGTTTGGAATAAACTCTATAACCTGCATCTTTCTAAAAAAAAGAAGTTCTAGCCTGACCAGTAGTTGGGCTTTTCGAAGGAGCAAAGCTAAAACGCCGCAATAGGGCTATGGAAGAGGCCAGGCTGGATGATCATGATGGTACATTCTGATCTGGTGAAAAGATTTTTTTGGGTAGAATAAAGAGAAGAAAACAATTCCGTTAAGTATCTATATTTCCTTTGCTACTCTTGAACTACACGACCAGATAACTGTGGTACACTTCAACATTTCAATCAAGTCAGTACTGTATAAACGCTATTACTCAGAAAGTACCTGGTACATTTTACAGTACTGAAGTGATTGTGTTCTGAAGTTTGATTTACTTTTTTGGCTTATTAATGAAGTAGATAGTTAAGTTTTGAATAATACAAAAACAGAAATTTCTCAGCCACAACTTTGTGCTAAAATTGGTCTTAACTAAAAAGAACTGAGATTTCTTATATGGTTTGATGTCTGTAACATGTTTATGTTAAGAGAAACAAGTATGGAAAATGAGATCTACCTGATCTAACTGAACAAAAACAAAGCAGACTTTAATCTTTTTCAGAAGAATTTACAAGTTTCCAAACTATCAGCTAAAACCGAAATTTTACAAATTAATTTTTTTTAGTTCCATGATGTATAATACCTATAAATATGATATCTGATACATGGCTTAATAATACTTACGTGCTGGGAACAATTATTATCCATAGTAACTAATAGCAGTAGTCTCATATATTAAATAAGAGTGTATATGATGTAAATTATTTGTTTTCTTCATTGGGATTTCATGGATATTGCTTTGTGAAAGATTTCTCTTGCCAGCTGGTAAGTTCTGGCTGACACGATAAAATTAGGAACTGTTTCAATGTGCTGAGAGACAGCTGTGAGTTGATTACGGCTTTACTAAGTATCTGCTAAAGCAAGAGAGAGCCTCAGTCATGTTGGGACTTTAAATGTGAATGATTAGCAATATTGGCTGAAGCTGAGAGAAATGATTCCTCCAACTATGTATTTTTTTTTAAAAAAAGAAGAGTTGAAAATCTATGACCAGATCAAAAGGTCATAACTGACAAAGTGAGACATTTCCAAAAAGAATAAAAAGGATTTAGGTCTTTCGCAAGAATTAAAAGTGATGGACTTAAAGGAGAATCAGAGGGATGTGCTTATATAGCAGAAGAGACATATTCAGCTGCTGAACCATCTGAGGTCAAAGGAAGTTTATGTAGAATGGAGAAAAAAAAGAGATGTAAGCAAACTCATGCACTGTCTGATTTGAAAGGGAGCTCCTACGAGGACAGTGGATGCTCAGGAGCACAGTTAACCACAGGACTGACTAACAACATAGAGCTTGGGATGGGATGTTCCTAGATTACTGTGCAGCCCCTCCATCAGCACTGGGGCTGCCTCCAGGCTCACAGGGAGTCACAGCCTAACCCAGCAGGAAAAGAGTTTCAAAGCTGCTATCTGGAGAAAGGAAAATTTGGCTCACTGGTCTTCCCATCCGCACCGTGCTGTGCTTCAGTTCCCCAGGTTTACAATGAGGGTAATGATGTTTGCATAACAGCATAAATAAAAGGACAGAAATGGTATTTGTTGAGTGTGGCTGCTACAGTATATAGCACAATGCCCACAAGCTAGCATTTTGTTTGGTATTGTAGATAAGGTTTTCTGTCTTAGCTTACAAGAACATTTGAGGGTTTTATTATACACCCTTTATCTCCTAATTCTTGACTAGTAACAGAACTTAAGCTTATACTTATGACTCATCTATACTTCAATTATTAACGTGTGTCAGGTATGTTCCTTAATTTCCTTTGTCCTTCTAGGACATTTTTTAATTTTCCACAAAACATTTGTTTTTCCATCTGGAACTATATGTTCAAGAAAAAAGCAATAAAGTAATTTGCTTTTTAGAGTTAACTTACTTTATTACATCATCTCTGCATGTTGTATGTCTCTTCCCATGATTGTATTAATTCATTTTAAACTGTAGATCTTATCAAGCTAAAACAAATTAACATAAAGAGTCAAACAACAGATTTCAAATGTGGGATTAATTTAATGTAAATTTCAGTTTTATTTGCAAAGTTTTGGTATTCTGTCACCCTTGCTTGGTCTTAGGTTGTTGTATTTCAATTTGGAAATCACTTTATGCAAGTGGCTTCTTAACGTCTCAGTCCTGCTGTGTTGCTTGATTGTTTGTTCCAGTTAAAAACTGAGTGAGGTTAATAATTTTTTTTCAGTAATGGGTTTTCTTGAATACTAAGAGCTACTGAAAAATAGCACTTTTTTTTTTTTACCAGAAGCACTTTTTGACAGAAGTATTATGTTTTCAATAAAACCTGATGGAAATACGATTTATGGGATAAAATAGTTTTCATGGAAATATTCTCAAGGGAAGAAGTACCCTGACCAGTTTTGATAATGGAACAGTTTTGTCAAAATAGAGACTTGAACCTGGCAGAAAGTATGGTTGATAGTTTTTACTGTAGTTAAGTTGTTGGAGTTATAAGTATGTGTAAAGTGTCTAACAGTATATTTTGTTATTTTCTTGCCATAGTATTTTTTTTTCAGTGACAACCATGTTTTGTTGCAACATGTCCATAACTTCTCATTTTTATTGATAGGCATTATGGGGAATACTCCCATGAGGTCAGTTTCTGGTTAAAAAGACAAAAGAATTATCTTTCAACATACCTACCATGCACTAGTCATTGAACTGTATAAAACTTTGTGTAAGCCCACACTCTGCCAGTAATAAAGAATGAGGAAATTAAAGGGATTTAAAAAAAAATCCCAAACCTTAATACAAGAAAACATCCATGTCTTAATTTGATTCCTGTAATCTCCCCACATCTTCCTTCTTTGCTGAAAATCACACTGCAAGTTTTCTTGTTCTCCAACTGCTCTGTCACTACATCACACTGCCTCCGAGGACCATCTCATTGACGTGCTGGCCCTTAGAATCATAGAATCATTTAGGTTGGAAAAGACTTTCAAGATCAAGTCCAACCATTAACCTAGCACTGCCAAGTCCACCACTAAACCATGTCCCTAAGCACCACGTCTACTCATCTTCTAAATACCTCCAGGGATGGGGACTCAACTACTTCCCTGGCAGCCTGTTCCAATGCCTGACTACCATTTCAGTGAAGAAATCTTTCCCAATATCCAATCCAAACCTCCCCTGGCGCAACTTGAGGCCATTTCCTCTTGTCCTATTGCTTGTTACTTGGGAGAAGAGACTGACCCCCACCTCGCTACAGCCTCCTTTCAGGTAGTTGTAGAGAGCGATAAGGTCTCCCCTGAGCCTCTAGGCTAAACAACCCCAGTTGTTCATGTTGTGGTTGTCTTGCCACATCAAGCTCCTTTCCCCACTTGTTTGGCTTTAGGAAGGATCTAATTGCTCTGTTTTCCTACTTTCCCATCTTTTTCTGTCATCTTTCTTCTACAGCAATCAAAATATTGTAACCTGTCAAGGGTAAGCCAGAGCAAATAAATTAATTAACAAGTCAGCACTAATAAATTGCCTCAGGCTGTTTGCAGATGGACACCACAGCATGCCTGAATGCCGCAGCGGGTGAGAGGGGCAATGATGCCTGCTCAGACCCCGGCTCCAAAAGTGCTTCCAGCTTCATCCCCTTACACAACAGCTCAGCTCCGCTGGCCCAAACCTCCCAGACTGAGCCACCCAAGAGATGTTGCTGGTCCCTAAGATCAGGGGGCTCACTGGCACCAGAGTGCAGTAGCTATACTTCACTGCTGATACGTGGGAACATCCCACAAGATGAAGCTGTTTGGAATAAAGGTTTTTAAAACAATTTTAAATCAATATAAATTCAATACAAATGGAAATTCTTATTCGGACTGGTGCAATATCCTTGATTATGAGAGAGTTTCCCCTGCCCATCTTGGGATGTTATTTGGTCTGCCCAGTCCCTCATAGTAACCTGGTATCTGCGGAAATAACAGAGAAATCAGACAATATTCAGTGTTTGAAGAACATGCATACAATACGTGCATACAAATATATACATGCATTTTTAATATCTAGAACTACACATTTGTGGGATATTTTGTACATTTATTTTATAGTTAGACTGGAGTTATTTTCTCTATTCTGTGATATTTCTTACCTTTACATTAGTTAAAAGCAAAATAATCGCAGTTCTGTGTATTTTAAATTCCTCCATCACCTTTGTTTGCATCCATATCATGTAGCCATCCATAATTCTGGATGATAATTCAGTGTATTTAACCTTTTGTTTCTCTTAGTTTGATAACTTTACATTATGGGGACAACATCAAGGAAATTAAGTAATTTTGTTATTTCATTTGTATAATTGAATTTGTCTGAACTATAGCTGAACCGGAAACCAAACTTGAGTATGGAGGGCTAATCTATGCTTGCAGTTTTAACGTGAGAAGCAATATTTTTTGGATCATAGGTTAATTTTATACCAAGACTACTGGGCAAAGAAGACGGTCATAAAAGAAAAGATCATGGAAACTTGAGGCTGCTGCTGCCCAGAGGATAATGGGTAAAGGAGCACAGGGGAGCGGTGGTGCAAGTCAGTGCTGAGAGGAAGCACTGGACACTGATTGCTCAGAGGGATAAGGAACAGATCTTCCTGAAAGGATAAACCCTCCTGTACATCCCCAGGCTATGTGTCTGCCTTGCAGGATCCAATAGGCAAGTGTAGGGAAGGACTGCAGCTTTTCTAGTGATGGCCCTACAAAGGACAGGAGTCAGGGCGTGAGAGCAGGGACTGTGTATGGGGCAGAGGGAAGGCTGGCGGATTAGCTTTGATGCCAACACCAACTGGTGTTCTGTGCTCAGGGCAAGCAGTCTTCTGTGGCCACTGCTATTTGTTATCTTATAATGCTCTCATGGTTTCTGAGAGCAGAGAATAATGGTTTCATCTTAGACATGTTATCACACATTCCTGGACTAATGGCCATTAGATTTGAAATGAAGTAGCTTGGATCAGTGATGGCACACCTTTTCAGCACCTGGTGCCAAATATACTTTAAAAAGCACTGTAGCTCACCGCCACTAATGTCCACCCAAATGTGTCAGTGCAAAATTTGGCATTGGTACAAACACTTTGCGATCATTGGCTTAGACAATGGAAAGGCTCTTTGTAATTTGAGCTCCTGTTGAGTGTCTGTGCTATACAATACCGCTAGCCAGGCTGCCATTGTCCTCTGAAAGGAGTATTTTTCTTCCTAAAATGCTACACTCACACAAAGAATTTAGCTCAAAAGAAATATTTGATGTCTACTGCATTTGTTTTCCTATTTGTAGAGGATAAGAAAGCTCTTAAACTGCCCAAATCAGATCACTGTTTACTACATCCAATTTTCAGCCCAACAGTGACACATTTCACTTGCTTCAGAAGAATGTGGATAAAGCTGTACAGGAACTTGTATGGAATAATTTCATATTCATGGAAGTTTCTTACTGACCGTTATTAGTCTGAGATTATTTTACGCCTTTAAGCATGATAGTTCTCATTCATTCCAAAATTACTTTTTTCGTTGACAGTCACCCTTAATGAGAATGAGGGTTGGCTTAGAAGATTTAATTTGCAGACAGTATTGCAAAAGACACTTCAGTGGGAAGGATGTTACATTGCCTAGCAATAGGTCTTTGTATCTGAGTTCCAGTTATTTGTTTATGCATTCTAAGGTCGTGTTTGTCCTTTTTGTTTTGTTTTGTTTTGAATGTAGTCATACACTAAGCTTGATTCTGCCATTCAGTGTTTTTTTAGTGCTTTATGACTTATCTATTTATGCATACTTGCTATTTTGGTTCCTTGTCCTCCAAATGTATGCAGTATATTTACACTAGTGTACTAGTTGCATTGTTGACTGCTGAACCATTCACCTAAAAGCAGGATGTGAATGTAGAGGATGCAAGTGAACTATTGCCCTTTTCCCTACAGTGAAAGAAGGGCAAGGTAAATGGATTAAACAATTCTGTTCATTGAATGTGTGCCATTCCAGGGTAGTGTAAGTCCAAAGGGACAGTGAGATGTGCCTGTATCATATCTAGAAACTACTCTTTGAAAATGTTTGGACCAGTATTGGGGCACACCAACAGGGGCAACAGAGTGAGTCAAAACCAGAGCACAGCCCCTTTATTTAAAGAAAAGTGGGAAGTGTTCTCCCAGATGTGAATCTCTCATTATGGTCATTCCACATGATCTGGATGAGACACTTCATCTCCTTTCCATCCTTGTGCTCCCTTTCTCTCTTTTTGGCTTTCATATTAACTTTCAGTATGCCATATATTACTTTCCCAGCAGCTTCCTTACTCATGCATGTGACACTGCCCCTGTCCATTCACTCCACTTATAAATTTACTGTGAAAGAAATGGTCAGACATGAGACATGACAAAGCCTAATCACAAAGAGCAATCAAGGAGCTCTTCAACAGCCATCACTGCTCTGAATTTCAGCATAAGAGCAACGTTACAAAGGAGCTTGTGACACCTCATTGGAAGGTAAGGACCCTGCTACCGGCTGGTTTAATGCCATCACAGCAAGAATTGCCCAAGAAAATTACCAAAATCAGAGAAATGTGGCTTCAGGGGTACTGCTACAGAGATTAGCTTCCTGTGTATTCTTTTCTGAACTACGGTACAGATTTTTGATATTAGCTCAGTTGAGGGGTGGGGTTGGATGTATATTCATTTCTCTATTGCAAATTCAGACAGTCAAAAGAACAGAGCTTATTGCTGTTTTTTGTGAAGCACAAAGACTAAACACTTGCCTTCTTAAAAAAGAAGTGTGTGAACATCTACTGCCTTTCCCACAGCTACCCTGCAAGGAACTAGGAAATCAAGTAGAGCTGATTTACTGTTCTTTGTTGTTATACTCAAAGCCCAATTTTTTGTTTTTTGTAAAAGGCAACAATTGCCCAAACTGGTAGAAGAGCCAATATTTTAGAGATAGTTAACGAAATACAAACATTCCACACACAGTTGATTAAATGAAAAGCAACACTAAATAACACTCTATCTATAGTACATATTTCATTCATTGCGCAGACCTGGCCTGAGGCTTGTTTAAAAAAGCACCAGATGTTTCTCCAAGAAATGTATTTGTCTTTGTGTGATGACAGATGCTCTTTGAAATCACAAAGTATGTAATAGCAGAGTTTGCCATTTGAAATCAGGAAATTCAATTTGTTTTCTCAGAGGCACGACTGAAGGGCAAAGCCCAGTAAGAATTGCTGTATAAACTAATGCTTTTTAACATTATATACTCGTCTTGCTACTTTGAACCTCATTTCCAACACTGTTCCCAGACAGAAATGGGAAAATCAGCTTCCAAATACAAAAGACCTCTGCCAGTGGGAATTTTTCCTCTGTACTTTCCTAGCATGCTGTTTTTCTTAAACACAAGTTTACCTTTCGTATTAGTCACCTCACGTGGTCTTGTAGACTGGGTTTTAAATAAGCTAATCAAATGGCTCATAGGAGGAAAATGTGCTCAGTATGAACTAATTAAAAAAAATAAATTTCTATATACTATGTAACATATCCTCTCAGTAATTCTGACATTGTAATGAATTAAAATGATGCAATGCAGCAAAAGATGAATGCATGCATAAATTTGATAGCAGGATGGGTTTGTTTCAAAGTTTTCAAAACAATCTGGCATAAAAAAATCACCAATATGATGAGCCCAGTATGAGTTCATGGCTACGTATTAATAATCCAGAGAAAGTGATGAGCAAGCAGAAACAGGAGATTTGACTGACAGTAAGTTTTCAACCAAACCTGCATCAAAATCATGGAGAGAAAGCAGGCCCAAATTTGTTCCGTTTGGGCTTCTGCTAGAAATCCAAACTTTTGTCTCGTTCATGGCAAAGTTTGCTGAGATCCAAAACCTGGAAGATTTTCATGCATCCTTAGTTCATTATTGGTATGGAATAAAAATAATGTAAAAAACCCAGTGGTTTGGGCAAAAGCTAAAGCATAAGTTTCAGGTCATGCTTTCTTAAGAAGAGAAAGCAGTGGTTTGAAAACTGTCTCATAATGTATATGTCCTGTAACATGTCTGAATATGCAGGACATAATTCCTCTCACATTGAGAGCAGCAGAGTTGTTTCGGGCTATAGCAATTTAAATCTAGATTACTTTGAAGTGTGTGAGTTTAAGACAGTTTTTTAGCTTTTCTTTTTTTAATCTTTCAGTGGTGTTAGTGCTAAGCATTTGTTTTGGAATAAGCTCTGAAAGAATATGATGCTTCTATGAAAACTTTTCAAACTCCTTTTGCTAAGAAATAATTTTCTTCTAAGATCTTTGGCAACCTCTGGGTTGAGGTAGAAATAGCACAAGAAAAACATTTCTTGACATATCTTAACTTTTGTGCTTCAAGTGTGGCATAAGCTAATATTTTTGCATGAAAAATATGATTTTTGTATCACAGTCCAGCTCCATCAATCTCTAGCAATATAAAGTATTCATAATTCTCTAATAACACAACTTATTATTATGGATTTTTCCACTGCTTTGAGTGGACACAGACAAGGTACACCTAATCCTTTTCTCACTTGTGTGACTGGGTGGGTCAATGACAATGGCCAGGAGGAGAGGAAATTCAGGGCCAAGACTTGTTCACACAGGAAAATCAGTGCGAATAAAACTAGGATGTACAATACAATGCCCCTGGAAAAGGCAATCCTGCCCTCCTGCTCCTCTCCACCTCTCCCTGCCTTGTGCCAACATCAACATGTGTATGGCCACATACCAAGGTAGGTCCAGGAACCGACCTCAGTTGAAACTGAACCAGCAAGAAGGAGGAAGGTTCATTTTTTTTTGGCTAGTGCAGTGAGTGTTAGACTATGATGGGTGAGGAGGGAAAGGGAGGGCTCTGCCATTAGAGCCTACCCTTTGGTAATATAGAGAGTCTTGGGAAAACAGCTGCTTAACTTGGACATCTTAGCTTCTTGCCTCCCCTTTCTTTTCTTCCAAACTCCCACTGACATGCGCTGAAGGCGCAGCAGACCACTTAGCTTGCAGATTGTCATCGTGAGGACGCGGTCAGAAGCAACTACTGGGCTGTATAGCAACCTTCTGGTTTACAGTACACTCATTTCCCTATCTTGAAAACACCCTAGAGAGAATAAAACCTCGTTGCAATTTCGCACTGTAAAAATTGTGTCTTTCAGTTAAGTTGACTGGGTTTATACAAGTGCTGAATGAGTACAAAAGAAGTCAGAATCTGACTCAGAGGTTCAGATTGCAGTGCCAGTGTTGGGGAATTCCTGAATATAGCATTTCTCTAGATTTTATAATGCATACAAATAGTGGTACATTTATGCCTACTTCCAGTAACAGCCTGCCCATTACTGAAAAAACATGCATTTAGTTAAATTATTTTGGGAAGTAATTATTGTGTTCTTAACCCTGCAGTAACTGCTACACAGGAGACCTGTCACTTCTGAACACTGTACACTTCATGCCTACACAACTTCCATTCATTTATGAGCTTTTCCTTTGTTTTTAATTATTGGCAACACTTAAAAGGTCTTTCACTGTAAAACTTAAATACTCAAAATTAGATAATGTGCTATTTTTACCCACTCTTTGATCACCACTTAGAAACGTATGCTGGTAACTCACATGTTCTTATGTGGCATATCTGTCTTGGGTGGCAGTATTTCTCTTACTAGGCAATATACTCCTGGGAGGGTCACTTAGAATACAAAGAGACACATAAGCCTGTGGATAAGTCTTCGTGGCACTGGGGTCTTACATGTCACATTTTTTACACTGCGTTGTGCTTTCTGCGTTTGTTTTTTTTCCCAATAGTATATACAAAAGCTGAGATAAAGTTTCTGCATATCAGACTTGAATTCAATGCCGCATTCATTTTTTAGCATCTAAGTCATTAAGTCAGGGTTTGAATTCCATGTCCAGGTCAATCCAGCTGATGGTTGCTGTTGTGCCACCCTACCTCTCATTCTTGATCAGGACATTTCTACTTGTCCCTAGCAGCCTCTACACTGTAATTAGGCTCATCTCATTAAACCAACTCCACTGCCAAAAAAGTGGTTTGTTTGCTCCTGTTTTAGCTTGCTGAAATGGTGTGGCACGGGGTCTGGTGTGATTGCTCCTCTGGGGGCTGGCATGGGGTGCATGTGCGGTAGCCAGCAGGCTGGCCGTTTCAGGCTGTGGTGGAGCTACCAAAGTCACTGGATGAACTTGAAGTCTATGATCCCTGTAAAGCCAATGGAGAGTTGTAGACTGTCCCGTGGATGTTAATTTTGATCAAGTAACTAAGAAATCTGTCCCTCTCCATTGATTTTGGCATGAAAATTATATGCCTCATAGAGTCTGTGTGAATACTGCTTCCTTGTGTCTAACGTCTAGCTTGCCCAAGGAACAGGGAAGCAGGCATGCAATTCCTACCAGTTTACAAGACTCCTCTGTGAGAATTGTCCTTGAAAAATCTTGCTGGCAAAGTCTGCCAGCTTGGACATGGGTGCAGCTTATGAAGGTTTCTGAAGTTAATGGCTAAGAGCAGATATTTGCACCCTGGGAATCTCTGAGAAATGTGAAATGTAACTTCAGTGAAGGCAGGATTTCTCTCTGTAGGGCTAACTTTGTGCTTAAAGATAGGCACATGCTTGCACCACTTGCTGAACTGCAGCTCAGTGGAAAGCATTTTTTTCACTATATTTTGCTTCAGGTTTCCCATAACCACTTCAAGACTTCAGTTCATCCTGTCCCATCAATAATACTCTGAGAATGTGGTCCTGAAAGACATCCTGGTTCATAAACTCCCTTCTCCTACCACATCGTACAGTCCCTTTCATTAGTTTAGCCTCATCCACATATCCAAGACATTTTATATAAATTTAGTTTTACCCCTGAAGTTTCCAAAATGTGTTATGTTTATATTGTTTTATTCTTTTGATACTATATTTAAGCAAGATAATTCCATGTACTCACAGCAACCAGCATGTAGGGCCATCAGCACAGAACATACACACAAAATTGTTACCAAATGTTCTTAGTATATACTTTTCAATAAAAGAGAAACAAAAAACATGCATAGTCTGACTTCTAAACATGGCCACTTAATTACTTACTTGACAAACATTAAATAATAAAATGCAAATTAATTCCTTCAAGATTTTGAATTCTTTTAGCCGCAAGGTACAGAAGAATTTCAGTGAGTGGGTGGTCTAAGAATTTGCCTTTTGTTCAACAGTTTTTCTTGAGATGTGAATAGGTCTGTGTTTTCCTAAGTGAATCAGAGCAACAGTGATATATTATCAGATAATTCACAAGGCAAATTGGTGGGGAAGGGGAGAAAACATGAATGAACATCTTTTGCAAAAGATTGACTATTGAAACTAGGAGCTACTGGTAATGAGCTCCAGACATATTGCTGTAGGAGCGATAAGACAGGAAATGCTTTGGGCAACATTGTTCTACAAAAATAGCCCTTTTAAAATACAACATGGCTGGCTTGTCTTTAGCAGCATAGCTGTTGAAAGGATTGCATTAAATGAATTGTACGATAGACGACTCTTGACATGCTGGGCTCCTCCTTGTTTCAGATTCTACTTTATGGATCTTGTTAAGCTCTGGGACTGGAACAGGGGACTCTTTCAACAGATAACATGAAGAAGTTCAGCTAATCTTCTCTTTAGCTCCCTGTTATCTAGCATTAATGAAAAGATTAAGAATATCAGCTTATTTTCATTTGATGGGAAAGGCTCTGGATATTTTTTTACAGCCATGAAAGGAGTGTCTGACACAATCTGGGAAAGCACTGGCATTCAAACAAGTATTCTTCTGAACTCAGACAGTTATATAAGTTTCACTGGGTGCCATTGCCAATTTACTGATGGCAATTTTTCTGATATTACATATCATTTCAATGATGTTGTAAAGACACTGAAAACTGGAATATTTGCTACCTCTTGTTCTAAAGACTATTAGTTTGGGAACATCAGATTCCAAACAATGTAATTATTCATCATTAACTTTTTTTCCACTCTTCCCTCTGGAATAAACTCCATTTCAGGCCAGGCTTGTTGGGAAACTTCAAATGAGGGAAAGAGCAACCAGACAGTAAACAAAGGCAGAAGTTTGGTTGTCATGGATGTATTTTTAAGTCATGTCCCAAAAGCATTGCTCATATGAAGGTGTGCAGGTGTGTAAGCATGACTGTAGCTTATACAATACAGTAATTATCTAGGTCTAAAGACTTTGCTGTTGGCAGAAGAAAAAAATCAACAGTTTCAGTTAGCAGTCCACAATTTAGGCACAGAAAATTCACAGCAGATGTTCCTTGCAAAAGCTTGGCTCTTTAGAGGGAGATAAGACTTTTGGATACATATTTCTACAAAATACCCACTAACACCTTTTCAAGGCATTTGTTTGCTGCTTGGGGAAAAAAAATAAATGTTTTTTCCTACATCAGATACTTTAGTTGAAAGAGAGATATAATTAGATAATTACTTGATTTAATTATTGACTCCTTGCAAAAGAACATATTTATGTAACTTTTTGTGCTTTTTAAAACAATCTTAGTTTTAAGGCCAGCTCCCAACACTTGAGGTTGTTCTGAAGATAATTCTCAAGAAGTGAGAAGTGAGGCACATATTTTCCACACTTCTTTAACCACAATTGTAGGCAGTTATTGCTTTATGAACTATACCAGTAGGCTTTATTATTATTATTGCTTTATTGTCCAATATCAGTAGGCTGAGATATACAGAGTAATTAAGGTTGAAAACATTTTATTTTTGTCTTAAAAATGGAAGCAAAATAGCTTGCTGATAAATTAAATTGTAATCGTGTAATAAGTAGCTTTACAGAAACACAGAAAAGACCGTCTTTGGAAGTGCCAAAAACTGAAAAGGCATGAAGAGTATATTCTTATCAGATAAAATGGCATGGCTGATGGACAAGGAGGAGACATGGCTGAGGCATGGCTATTCTCCATTTCTCACATGCCATCTGAAGCCTATAAGAAGCAGAATATAATTTGAAGTGGTACAGATTCTACTCTAATTGAAATCAGAAACCCATTGGCTTGAAGGTGTCTGAGCCCTTGTAAGCCATTTTAGATCAAACATAAGAACTACATA